>NW_024081111.1:110401-682080 GCF_003009895.1 Hyaena hyaena | reverse complement strand
CTCCCTTCCTTCCTTTTCCTTCCTCCCTTCCTTCCTTTTTCTTCCTTCCTTCCTTTTCCTTCCTCCCTCCCTTCCTTCCTTCTTCCCTCCCTCCCTCCCTCCCTCTCTCTCTCTCTCTCTCTCTCTTTCCTTCCTTCTTTCTTTCTTCCTTTCTTCCTTTCTTCCTTTCTTCCTTTCTTCCTTTCTTCCTTTCTTTCCTTCATACTTTAAATGGGGCTAGTCCGGACTGAGATGCGCTGGAAGTATAAAATACATACTGCATAGCAAATACTTACTGTGCAAAAAGAAAGCAAAATATCTTGATACTTTTTTATGTGATTGCATGTGAAATGATAATGTTTTCAAAATATTGAGTTAGATTAATGTATTATTAGAATAAATTGCACTTGTTTCTTTACTTAAAGAAAAAAAGATAATTATAGGGATGCCTGGGTGGCTCAGTCGGTTAAGTGTCTGACTACTCTTGGTTTCAGCTCAGGTCATGATCTCATGGTTCGTGGGATTGAGCCCTGCGTCTGGCTCTGCACTGACAGTGAGGAGGCTACTTGGGATTCTTTCTCTCCCTCTCTCTCTGTCCTTTCCCTGCTTGTGCTTTCTCTCTCTCTCTCTCAAACAGCTTTTAAAAATGACCATTAAAGGAATTTAAATTACATATATGGCTTGCATTATGTTTCTTTTTTTAAATTATAAGTTATTGTCAAGTTGGCTAACATACAGTGTATACAGTGTGCTCTTGATCTTGGGGGTAGTTTCCCATGATTCATCACTTACATACAACACCCAGTGCCCATCCCAACAAGTGCCCTCCTCAATGCCCATCGCACATTTTCCCCTCTTCCCAACCCCCCATCCACCCTCAGTTTGCTCTCTGTATTTGAGTCTCTTACAGTTTGCCTTCCTCCCTCTCTGTTTGTAACTATTTTTCCCCTTCCCCTCCCCCATAGTCTTCTGTTAAAATTTCTTGAGTTCCACATATGAATGAAAACATATGATATCTGTCTTCCTCTGAGTGACTTATTTTACTTAGCTTATACCCTCCAGTTCCATCCACATTGTTGCAAATGGCAGGATTTCATTCTTTCTCATTACCAAGTAGTATTCCATTGTATATATAAACCACATCTTCTTTATCCATTCATCAGCTGATAGACATTTAGGCTCTTTCCTTGATTTGGCAATTGTTGAAAGTGCTGCTATAAACATTGGGGTCCATATGCCCCTTATGAATGCTTGCATTATTTTTCTATTGGCCACTGCTGATACAGAGAAACCTCCTATGTTCTCTGTGAGATTCTCAGGAGAGGATGTGGTTCAGCCCTACCTGAGAAGGAGGAAGTCTGGAGTGGGGTCCAGAAGTTTGCAATTCTTACACTTTCCACATGTTGTGCTCTGGAAGCCCCACTTTGCGAACCACTGACCTACAGGCTCTGTGCTATTATCAAAAGTCTCGGGTGATTCTTATATGTCTGCAAATTTGTGAACTCCAGCCTCAGTGCCATTGAAAGGGGAGGGGGTGTGCTTGTGGTACATTTTTATACCAGACGTTGGTCTCTGGCCACGGCATCCATCCTGCTTTACCAGGGATAACTTCTTCAGCTCACGGTGACTCAAGAAGCAGAGAACACTGAGCTGTGTTTGACTGAGTCATTCTCCCCTTGAGAGGGAAACCAAGAGAAACGGGTGGGCTCCTGAGGAGGGTGCCAATCCAGTCGTGTGCTAAACCAGTTCCAGTTCCCTCTGGTTTGTCTCACAGGCTCAAACAACGTTGGTGTGGAAACCGTGTGTGAGTATGTGATTAGGGCTGGACCTGGACTCAGAGGGGACGGCTCCTGTGGATGCTGAGGATTAGCGGTAACAGCTGCTATCCTGCCCATTAGAGGAGAGACAGAAAAGACTTGAGAAGAGAGAAGAAAAGACTTGTTTAAAGGATGTGTCTCTGCAACGCGGAGGGGAGAAGCCTTTCCATCAAGCCGGAAGGAAAGTGTGTTCCTAAGTAAGTGGTGTCTTTCTGGGTTAGGTGGATAAGGTGCTGGTGGGAAAGCAGAAACCTCAAGGTTTAAGGAGGGGAGGGTGGGTGTTGAGGCTGCGACCGTGGTCTGTGGGATGTGGCCCTTCTCGCCTTCCCCTGTAGGCATCTGTGTTTGGTCTGACATGGGGAGAGAAGACCACCTTCTGCCATCTACAAAGGCTCAAGGGACATCTCTTTGCGGCCCTTCTGGAATAAAATGGAAAAGGCCCTGTGTCCCCTCAACTGAGGATGTGCCTTTAGAGTTCATTGTTCATTATCTCTTAATGTGTCTGGGAAACTGTAGGAACGGTCCCTTGTGGTGCAGAGGTTTTTGGCTTTTTTTTTTTGCCTCATGGAAGGCAAACCTAGTAGAGAAAGGTATTGCCTGAAAGACCTTTAAGACAAGTCCAAGAGATTAGAGTTTTGGGTCACCCTCCCATCTCCTTGTTCTGGGCCACGTAAGAGGTGTGGGGGTGGTGAAGACAGGATTGAGCTAGATGACACTGGATTATTTGCTGTTACGTATTTGTAACAGCTACTTTCACTAAATTTTAAGTATTTTATTCTTACCTTTTAAAACTAGCTTATTAGACAGGGGGCTATTGTCACCTTGCACTACTCTTTCGATCAACATGTTAGCCGCCCTTTGAAAATTCTTGTGTATATAAACAATTTCAAAAAAACCTACTTTAAAAAATACCTGACCATCCTGAATAGATTATTTTCTTTAATTTTTTTAAAGCTTATTTATTTTGAAAGAGAGAGAGAGAACACAAGCAGGGTTGGGACAGAGAGAAGGGGGAGAGAGAGAATCCCAAGCAGTCCCCACACGGTCAGCGCAGAGCCTGAAGTGGAGCTCAGATTCATGAACCATGAGATCATGACCTGAGCTGAAACCAAGAGCCAGACGCTTAACCCACTGAGCTACTCAGGCGCTCCCAAATGCTTATTCAGAGAGCTTTCACCTGTCGTACTTGCTATCTCTCACATTATTCTCATCTGAGAACTCCTTTTTTTTACACAGTAAACTTTTAATTCATTCCGTTGATGGCATTAGAGCTGGGAAACAAAAATGAAACTTACTCTATAAATGTTCTTTTATCCAATCATTTTATTCTATTCCTGAGTCAATTTTTTTTCTGCCAATAAATTTAACAATGGGTCGGCTCAGATGTAGCTTTCTCTGCTCATCTTCTCTGTGAAAAAGTAGTGAAATAACTAAATCCAGTCAACAGAAGGAAAGACAAGAAGATATCAAAGTGTTGCAAATTTAACAGTTACTTCCAAATAATAGATAGTCGGCAGAAATTTTGTAGCATTCAACTGTGTAATTTGCAATTGTAGAGATAAGATACTAAACCAAGCCACCATATGCCGTGGGGCCTGACCATATTGGAGTACTAGATGCCTCACTTCAGCAATAATGTATTATAGCTCACACTGCCCTTGGAGATCAGACAGCTTGTAAAGAGTTCACATTAGGATACAAATATTTTCTGGCCTTATTTCTTTGACTTAATTAAATCCTCTCTTTAAAAAGAAACAGTCTGGTCTCATAAGAAAATTATAAGAGAGGTTTAAAAAAAGTATTTAGAAATGAAACACTTTCTACAGCCTGGTACATCTTTTTGATCTTGACCTTGATCCCTTGCAATCTGGGGAGGCAGCACTAAAGCTATCTCAGGTTTAAAGACAGTATGGGATTTAGGTCAGTTAAAGGCAGTGTGGATTCAGATCGGTCACATTCAAAAGGATGTCGTATTATTTTCTTAAATAGCATCGTATTGAAGCTGTTACTTCTTGTGACACAAGACAAGGGTAGGATGAAGGTCCCAGCTGCCCTCACAGGCTGGGCTTGTACAGCTCTCTGCCTGGCTTCCTACTCAACTGCCTTTTCCCATGGTGCTGGCTCGGTGGCCTGTGAGGACATGCAGCCCAAGCACATTCAAGCCCAGCCTCAGAACCCCCGGACGCACCACATCACCATTCACACCAGCAGATCTTCCTACTTACCGGGAGAGACCATTCCAGGTATGTATGGGAGAGCTTTGAGAGGCCCCCAAGCCCCTAGTGACAAATTCCAAGCTGTATATGTCCCAAGCATGTGTTTTCTTGGCTAAAGTTTGACTTAATCCTAAGAAGCAATCATTTAGCTGAAGATAAGTATGAACTATTTGTATCATGAAAACCACATAATGAATCTCTGTATTGATACTCATTTTTACAAGAGGGCACAAATAGCATTATAATAAAAAAATCCATCCTTATAAGATAAATATAATTACCCTGAGTAAACTTCATGTATCGTGTATATGTGTATGTGTGTGTGTGTGAGAGAGAGAGAGAGAGAGAGAGAGAAATAGACTTTTGGTTTTCATAATTTAAAACTAACGTTATTTGCAGAGTGAAAAGACTATTTCCTGCTATTTTAGTTTAAGCACATGCAAAAACAGAGAAGAAACATGAGTGCAGGTGGTTTATTGGGTGGTGATTCCAGGAAGCACAGGTGAGGAAAGGCAGACAGGGAAGAGAGAGCCACCAATAGGAAGTTTGAGACTGGGCAGGTCACTGCTGTGGACAAGTGGGGCTCAATTCCAATGGAGACCCTCAAAGAAACCACACAAAACATGCCTCTGAATCATCTCTCAAGAGGTTGGAGGGGCTGGGGCACTTACAGGTTGAGGGTAGAATCCCCACCACACACACACACACACACACACACACACACACACACACACTTCAAAGTCATGCCTGCTTACCTTGGACCAAGCTCCCAGCAGAAAAAGCAGAGAAGAAATCTACAGGCACTGAAAGTGGTAGCTGAGTGTTGACAGAAAAGCATCTGTGCAACCACGTGTGAACTCAAACACATCAGCTGTGTTCACTTTACCCCGTTTTGATTTTGCTAATTCTTTTTTTTTTAAGATAGAAGTTCTTTTTTTAATTTTTTAAAATGTTTTATTTATTTCTGAGAGAGAGACAGCATGAGCAGGGGAGGGTCAGAGAGAGAGACACAAAATCTGAAACAGGCTCCAGGCTCTGAGCGAGCTGTCAACACAGAGCCCGATGTGGGGCTCAAACCTACTAACCGTGAGATCATGACCTGAGCCGAAGTCAGACGCTTAACCGACTGAGCCATCCAGGTGCCCCTGATTCTGCTAATTCTTTTGATGGCAATTAGAGGAAATAAATCAAATAAAATTTACTCTATAAATATTGTTTTATCCAATCATTCTGTTCTGTTGGTAAGGGTGGGGAAAAAGTATGTGAGTAATATATTGCACCCCCTCCCCCAGCAACATATTCCCCAAACTGAAATTCAATCTATTCTAACAGAGCTTCCCAAACTAGAAAATGATAGGGGTGCCTGGGTGTCTCAGTCAGTTAAGCATCTGACTTCAGCTCAGGTCATGATCTCACAGCTCATGGGTTTAAGCCTTGTGTTGGGCTCTGTGCTGACCGCTCAGAGCCTGGAGCCTGCTTCAGATTCTGTGTCTCCTTCTCTCTCTGCCCCTCCCCTACTAACACTCTGATAAGTAAATAAATAAACATTAAATAAAAAAGAAAATGATAGTATGTGTAGAACATGCTGGGGCAAAGGCAAGAGACTACTCAAGGCTAGGGGCAACTTTTCTGGGGTTCCTACCACCACAGTACACACCCAGGCACCAGCATGAAGGGATCAATCAGCACCCCCGTGTTCTGTGGCTGAGGGAGTGAAAATGAGGGGGGAGCTGTAAAAATGACCCAAAATACTGTGATACCCAAAACTCTCATAAAAAGTGACCTGAAGGAAACATAATTGTATTGTTATTGGAAGTAAGACAACATATAAGACAAGAGCTGGAGGGAGCACTTCATGGATTCTATAAGGGTCACATACAACTTTGTTGTGCTGGGATCACCTTGTTCTCTTTTCTGTTCTTTTTTTTCTGGGATCCCACACTAATCTGTGAGCTCCTTGAGCTCAAGGACCGTGTTGTCCTGCTCATGGATGTGTGCTCATGCCTAGCACAAGCCTAGTTTTAAATAATAACTAAATGTTGTACAAATGCTTATTAATGAAAGTTCAAATGCAATGGAAAATAAAATGATCTCAGACACTAAGTTGCATTTAGCAAGCCTATACACTTATACCCGTGATTTTAGCTACTCATTTAATTACAAATGAATTTGCCATAGTATTTTATGTCTGTAAGAAAAATTCCTGCAAGTGGAGTTGCTAGATCAAAGGGAAACTGCATTTTGAGGCTTTTTTGGTGTGTGGTAAAATATATATCATATAAAGTTTGGCATTGTAATTGAAGTGCACAATTCAGTGACATTAATTTCACAGTGTTGTACAACCATTACCATTATCCATTTCTAGAACTTTTTTTATTACCTCAAGCAGAAGCTCGGTGCCCATTAAATAGTAATCTCTATCCCTCCCTCCTCCCAGACCCCGATCATCTCCATCTTTCTGTCTTCATGATAGTTTACCTGCTCAGGCACCTTGTGTAAATGAATTATGCAATATGTCATTTTGTGTCTAGCTAATTTCACTTTACTGTAATGTTTTCCAGGCCCTTCCATGTATCAGAGACAATTAATTGAATTTTAAATATGGAAAATATTATTAGGTTGCCCCCTCGAAGAGCTGGATAGTTTTTGGTACTAGCACTAATGAATGAGTGTTCTAGTTTTTCCCCAGTCCCATCAATACTGGTTATAATCACACATTTTTAAATTTGTTAGTATGATAGGTTTAAAATAGTGTCTCATTTATAATTTTCTAAATCATGATTGACCTTGTTTTGTTTTCTGTTTGTGTCCTTTGATAATTTTAAGTTTGGTTATCTTTTTATTGATTCACTAATACTCTTTGTATCTGCCTGTTTTATATCTTTACAAATACTTTTCTTAGTTTATAAGTTGTCTTTTGATTTCTTCTATATTCATAACTTTTTAAATCATCTTTTTCTTTATGGCAATTGGGTTTTTCTCAGGCATTTTAAGCTATAATATTTTTTACAAACCACATTTTTCCTAGCTTTTTTGTATTTCATTTTTTAAAAAATGTTGTAATGTTGTATTTATTTTTGAGAGAGAAAAAGAGAGAGAGAGAGAGAACACATGGGTAGAGGAGGGGCAGAGAGAGAAAGAGACACAGAATCTGAAGCAGACTCCACGCTCTGAGCTGTTGGCACAGAGCCTGACATGGGGCTCGAACTCGCAAACTGTGAAATCATGACCTGAGCCAAAGTCAAATGCTTAACCAACTGAGCCTCCCAGGCACCCCCCTCCTTTATTTAAAAAAATTTTTAATGTTATGTATTTCATTTTTACATAACTTGGTTTTAAATCAAATTTATTTTGGGTGTAAAATAACACTTCAACTCCCACCCCCCTCCATGAATTGTTTACTTTCTGAGGGCTTGTCTTGAGCTGTTAGTTTTGACAATACCCATGTAAAAGCACAAATGGCACCACATTAAGAGTGCTCACCCCGAAGGGATGTGTTCCATTGCAGTGACCCTGAGGAGCAGTCGGGATTTCATGGGATTTCTACTGCAGGCGCGAAGAGTCTCTGATCATCAAATAGCTGGCACTTTTGTTTCCATTCCTCCTCATTCCAAACCAATGGCTTGTTTTCAAGAGGCTGACACAGTCACCCACTCTGACAAGTCCCGGAAGAGAAACCTGGCCTTCGAGTGGCAAGCTCCTGCCCAGCCTGTGGGGGACATCAGATTCCTGTAAGAGTGAGTCAAGTGCTGCTTCATAATAAGGGAACCTTACACTTTGAAGAGAGGGGGCTTCTCCTTTCCCTTCCTTCATACTTTGTCCCCTACTCCAGCCACCTAACACGAGGAATACCTCAACTAGACAGCCTATGGAGGGGGTAGGTAACAAAGAACTTGTCCCTGGCTTCCCACTTTGTTGTTATCCATGCCTTGGGAGCACATGATTTCCCTTTCTCTCTGGGCACAGATGCATCTTAGCCAACCTCTCCAGGAAATAATGGCCAGACGACAAAAGAAGGGTCGGTGGGAGAGTAGGGAAAACTAAGAAAGACAGAGTCTGAGGCACACAGAGAAGTAGACACTTCCCTAGGCCCAGGAAAGCCACCGAGGTCTCTTTGCCTTGGCTTGTGGTCTAGCAAATGGGCATAAGCACCTACCTCAAGGGCTTGTAAAAGGATGAAAGAGCCAATATATGCAAAGTGCTTACAATGGTTCCTGGCAACAGTAAACTCCATATACACATCATTACTCAAAATGAGACACTTGCTTTGCCATTCTTTTCAGACTCTTGCATTTACCAAGAAAGAGATTTTTTTTTTTTTTAACTCTTGGGAAAGAGCATGTGTTCTTCAGTTTCTTTTCCCCACACTCTCCTATATATATAAGGAGGAGGCAGTGCCTGAAGGTGGAGGCATCCAGACTCCATGTTGTCTTCCCCACCAGGTTTTCCCTTCTGTACTAGGAACGATGAGATATGAGCACCATCTCCTGCCCCTTGCTCCACCAGTGCCCCTTTTCTATCCCTTCCTGGTAGACTAAGTCAACAGGCAGGACAGCCGTGGCATAATGACCTTGCCCATTTGAGAAGGCCAGTATCCATCCACTTGACTGTTGGTGCAACCTGGCTTCTGCCTGGGGTTTTGGTTCTGATACAGTGCAGGGGAATGTGTGTTATTTGAAGTCCTTAAGTCTGTACAGTTCCTTTTATTTCTCAAATTACCTCCATTTCTCTTTCCGGCTTTGCCATCTTAGCTGCTATGTGCTACATCATAAGTGGTTTAGGAACCATTATTTCCCTTTGACAGTGAAGCCACTTGATCAGTAGCCTCTCCCAAAGGCGCCCTGTGCTGGCTCACCTCCTGGGCCCTTTCCCATGATAGAAGTGGCCCTGTGCCTGAGGCCTGAGCCGTACTTGTACCCTAACACTCTGGGTGACCTCGGCTAAAATAATCACATTTTTAACAATACCTTCTGAATATTTAAAGTGGGAAAAATGATACTGGCCAATAATCCCTACCTCAGAGAAATTTGGGGGAGGATAAATGAGATACTGTTTGTGAAAATGATTTTTACTCAAGAAAGCCGTGAGCATTCAAAATATTGGAGTACCAGTGATTTATCTCCAATTTTTAATGGAATCTACAGTTGCAACAGAACCATACACTTGTACAACAGAATTATGAAAGTTTCAATTAACAGAGTAATTCAATTAACAATAGACCAGTAATGGCTAATAATAAAGTTGAAGAGGGAACCTTTTGAGTCTAAACAGTTCAAGAAGACACCTTTTAGTCAAAATGAGGTTTTTAATGACAATATTTATTCAGGAGGGTAATTGATTTATACATTTCCTTTCCTGTGTTAATTGTTTGCTGCTATTGAATGTTTGTTTCTAAAGAGAGTGGAGTCACCCAAAGGGCAATAGGATCATCTCTTTCGTTTTTCTATTCATTTAGACTTTTGTTCTTCTTCAGGTATTATTTAAGGGAAACTAAATCCTCGCATCATCTTGCTTTCTGTTTCCACAGTTTATCCATCGTCCAGTCCTATTTCGTTTACTGGGAGAGGATTGAATCCCCTGTGGTGTCTCAACAGATAGGCAGCAGAGCCCTGGGTGATGGCCACGTGCACCCAGGCTCACTGATGCCAATCCTCGGGTGGCGACCAGAGGGAACTGAAGGAACTGCCCCAGGTACAGCTTGCCATGGGACTCAGAGGCCTGATTGGCATTGTTATTTTTATAGCTATCTATTTTCACTTAGAAGTTACAGCCTCTGGTCCCAGCTCTGGCCACATGAACAATAAACACCTGCCTTGGCTGGCTGCTGTAGTTCTCAGGGACACGGTTGTGGCCAGGAGGGGACACTTGCCTATGCTGTTTGTTGTGGCAAACAGACTTTGTGTGGTTCAACCTTCCAAATTAAAGTGGGCCCTGGGGTGGACAGTTGGATTCTGCTACAGAGCCAAAAAATGGCAGCGATCTCCCCCTACACCCACACCTATGGATCATCACAGTGTCTCAGTGGTTTCTTCAGACCCCTGGAGCTACACAGGGAGCACAAGAAAGAGATGATCTTTTCTTCTTTTTATATAAAACTCATCTCGATATAATTGTTACTTTCCATAGTAGGTAGCTGGCTCTTTACAGCCTGGGTTGGAGAATGGAATCAAGAATGAGAGGCTGTTTGGATAGCAATGGACTTTTTCTTGGCTCACCACATAACTTGAGACTCGATTGGCCTGTGAACTTCTGAAACAAAACAAAACAAAACAAAACAGGGGCACCTGGCTGGCTTTGTCAGTAGAGCATGCTACTCTTGATCTCAGGTTCATGAGTTCAAGGCCCACATTGGGTGTGGAGCCTACCTAAAAAAAAAATAAAATAAAAAAAAAAAAAACAGAAAACCAACCAGCTAGAGAATAAAGTGGTCACCTGAAAATTCCTGGTCATACAGAGCTCATTTCCATTGTATATTTCTAGTTAAGTGCTCCAAATGGTACACTCTTAAAGGTGTCTGGCCACCTGCACAGAAGATCCAATCTGTAATCCTTGAGATCCCACTTTCCTTTATTCCATCCTTTGTTCTTGGCCAACGTGCTCGTGCCTGATGTTGCTCAGTCTGGCAGACGGGGCTCAGAGCTCATCCCGGGCCACTCTCCTTACTCTGCCTTTATCCCCAGCTGTCTTCTCCTCACTGCCCAACACAGTCCTCCAACCTTCCCGGAAAGATGCTCCTAAAAGCAGAGTAAAGATCTCGGGACCTGGCAGTGTGGCCTAAAGAAGACCCTGCAAACCCAACGTGTGTTTGAAGTCTTGTGTTTTATTTTATAAATCATGCAAATGTTGCATTTTAATCTCAAGCATGTTTGTTTTAATATGAAAATGAGTAAAAGTGGGGTGTCAGGAAGTTGCATCATGTTGACCCTGCAGCCTGTCTTAGGACCCATCTGGGAACCTTGTCCCTTGGGAGGTCTTGGGGGTGGGAGGTGAGTGTGTGACAGATTCCCATCTGAGTAGCTACAGGATAAACTCCTTATTACGCTGCACACATTCCTCCCCTTCTGGCCCAGCCTGTTTTCCTGCCCATTCCTTTACACAAACCGCAGTGTTTCCTAAAGGAAAAAGGACTGTGTGTGTTAGTCTGTGCATTGAGACGGGGGAGGAGGGGGTGTCATCTAGCCAAAGTGAAATAGATTTCTCAACTGTAAGAAGATTGCAGTAGGCCAATTATGAATTATGAATTTTCACATTAGGAAGATAGTATATTGTATTTCCCAAACTTATTTCCCAATAGACCCTCAGGACACTTTGGGGCCTGATCTCCATGTTTTGCCTTCTGACATTTCCTGAAACCGGGTTCTTCCTTCCTGATAATCTGTTTATCTTTCAAGGGGAGGTTCAAATATCTTCTCTGTGAAACTTTCCCCGTGCTTCTTGGGAGGCAAATGTAATTGCCTTCTTAGCTCTGGTTTTAAAGTCTCATCACACTGTAATTTATAAGGTCGGGCATCTAAGAGGCTCTCTTCCTAGACTGAGTTCAGAAACAACAGTCACTACCATGCAGCATTTCGGCCTCCCCAGGCTTCACAGCAATGCCCATCATACAACGAATCTGCAGGAAATGCCCAGATGCATTTAGAGTTCAGGCAGGAATCTAAAACTGTTAAGCTTTTGCCACATTCTGTGTGTCTGTTAGGCTTCTTTGCTTTTCACTTCATTCTCAATGTGTCTGAGTGATGAAGGCTTTGGAGAAGAGTGGCACAAAAAGAAAAAAAAAAGCATTCCAACCCAGTTAGAGCCCTGGCCAGAGAAACCTCAGCGAATGTGTGTGTGTGTGTGTGTTTGCAAACACCACCGTTGACATCCTAACGGTTATCATGGTAAGGCCTCAGGGCGCCTTGCACCTGTGCCGTGCACCGTGTTCCAGGCTTCTCCATCAGTGATCTTATTTCACTCCTCAACAGCCCTATGCTCTAGGTACCATTATTGGTCCCATTTTGCAAAAGAAGAAACTGATGCTCTGGGAGGACTTGCCCCAAACCAGGAGGCAGTGGAGCAGAGATTTGAACCCAGACAATAATCTGACTCCCAAACTGGTCTTGCTTGCTTGCTGTGCTGTTTCTATTTCTAATGCTCTGGGCTGTCATGTTGGCCAGTCATGGATGGGAAATGAGATGGTGGAGGGCAGGGGAGGGCAGTGATCTCGTCTCTTCCCATGACAGAGGCTCAAGTTATTATCATCACCAGGGAGACGTTTCCTGTTAAGAATATGGCAAGAAAGATCTAGGGCTTTTAAAAATCTTTTATTTCTGGGATTCTGATTTTGTCTTTTTTTTCTAGCTAGAAGCAGTTTTTGGCAGAGATAAGGGAAAAAAAAAAACCAGTGGTCATAGTAGTTTCTATATTCCTTTAGTGATGACTATTAAGAATGTACAGGTTCAGAGGGCCAGAGACTTACTATTTATAAAAATGTTAGAAATCGAGTCCTCTGCCACTTGGTCAGGGGCTTATATTACTGGGCAGATCATCTTTTTGTTGATACTTCTGAGTGGCCCAAACTTAATGGTTAGTCCCCAAGGCACCTTAAAGTCTCTAGTATTTATCCCACTATCATAGTTGGTTGTGCTAATCAGTATGAGGAAAATGCTCTCACTCTCTTTTGTGGTGTCTTTGGATCTCTGCTTAGCTTCCAGTTCCCTTACCACTCTTCCCCAGAAGCGTGCAGACATCTTGGCTGTTGCCCTAACTGGAGCTGCAGAGGAGAACAGTTTAGATCCTTCTCCTGCCAGCTTTTGGGTGATGGAGTTTCCTGGGGGTGCAGAGACTCTGTTCCAATCATCTTCACACACAGCTACTGCAATCAGCAATGGCCAGCAACCCAGAGGGGACAGCAGCCCAACCCCAGAACTGTCCCTGAATGTCCATGGGCTGGAGAGACTCATGGCTCCCAGGAGATTCTCCTCAGAGGGCAGTGCTTCCAGCCCTAGCACCTACCTCAGGTAATGGGTCAGGGGTGGACCATTCGGTAAGGTGGTAGGATGAAGTCAAACAGTGAGGTGCTGAGAAAACATACACTTCTTGGTGTCTGACAGACAAAGACCTCACCATATTTATTCTTAAGTGCACAAGAATCCCTGATTGTGGAAGGGCTACTGGTCAAAAGGGCTGGGTATGAAAATCACCTGAGGAAACTACCTTTTTGGACAGGGTGAGATCTCTGAGATGCTGCTATAAATAAAATAAGACACAAATATACCTTTCATAGCTTATATATGTAAGTTTATAATATATAAATACATATTTTATGTAAAATAAATACAAACATTCAGTGAGTCTTTGTTGCTATCCTCACTTGCCTCTTCCCCATGCCCTTTCCTTTTCCCCTATAACCCTTAGCTCCAAACACAGAGTTTTTCCAATGAAATCTGATTTTATCAGCATACACAGCAATGGTAGGAAATGCTGCTTTTTGATCAATATACATAGTGACCCCTTCTCAGCTCTTCTGTCCTTCCCTTTAGGACTCAGGATGATCCAAGCTTTGGTTCATTGGAAACTTGCCTGCCCTCAGATAGGGATGAACAGGTAATTGTCTTGGTTGTGAATGGGTGATGAGGCTGATATTTTGATTGCAGTGTGGGAAGTCCCAGGCTGGGAAAGCAGAGATATTAGACTAGTAGCTGAACTTTGAGAGGAGGAGGCAAGGGTATGATATATATTCAGCATCTTTTTACCAATCAATACCAGCCTTTCTGTTACATGCAATGTCTCTGAAGTTATCGACAATTGTAGAAATTGATAGTTTTAGTGATTTGTTTTCCCACTTAGCCTCGGTTAATAATTCTTGTCTCCCCACCACTATGCCCCCTCTTTATAATATTGGCCTCAAAATACCATGTGTGGTTCCAGAGGTTGGATCAATGGGCAGTATAAAATATACATGCCCACTGATTTACTATTCCTTTGAGGTCTTAAAAGGAATACAAAATAAAACATGGTATAATATTCTTACTCAAATTTATTGGAACCTACAGCAAGATTAAATGTCCTCTTTCATGGGTCCTAGCATAAAAAGACACTCAAAGCTTTCTGCATTGGAGATGATAATCACCCATATTGGTCTCGAAGCCTCTTAAAGGACCCTAAGTTTATTCTTATAACTGACCTCTATGCTCTCTTTGTGGGGTTTCCATTAGCCACCTCATCCCCATCAATCACAAGGGCCTAGCTATCTACTTAGGCATTTTATTCTGAGCTCTTTTGGGACCAAGCACAAGGCTGGGTTTTCAGTTGCTGTCTGGGATTCTTTAAGGATCACAGGTTAATTGTGAAGTTCAGTGGCAGCTTTGAAGAAGACTAGATCCTTTAACTTCTTTTTTCCCCTTTGCTTTTCTAGGACAAGATGGAGTCCTCTAATAAGACTGTGATGAGCCCCCCTCTGTCCACTGTCCATCTTACCTATCCTCGGCACCTCTGGTCCTCTGAAGCATTCACTGGGAGTGAGGCTAGGGCAGCCACCCCAACCCCTGTCTTCCACACTTCTACCACTTCTAGGCTACCTGCTGTAGGCAGCCAGTCAGAGGCATCTAGGTCTTCTGCCAGCTTTTTACCTCAGTCAAAGTACAAGGAGCCCAGAGTGGGGAAGGGAAATGGAAGGGGCAGAGGGGGATACCTCAGGAAGCCCAACCCAAGGTCTGAGGTTGGGCAAGAGGGACCCAGTGCCCCTTTGGGGATCCAGCTCAAGACTCCCCAGCTGGGACTCCTGATTTGCCTTTCAGCCACCTTGGGCATGGCCCTTGCCGCTGGCCTTCACTACCTGTATGCCCAATATTGCCACACACAGAAGGAAGTGTCCTTCAGTGAGCCTGCTGGGGATGCTGTTACCAGGAGTGAGGAAGATGAGACCGTACATGTCAGGAAGATCGGGGAGAACAGTTTTGTTTCGGTTGAAGTGGAATACAACTGGATCACTTCCTCTGTGGGTAGCGAGAAAACAGTCCTCTGAGAAGATCGCGGTACTAGGCAGGCCTCTGAGTGGCCTTCCCTAGACCCTGCAGTGTCTCAGCCAGAACAGAGCTAATGAGAATAGCTGATGAGGACAGGGGCTCCCCCTACCCCCTGTCAGTGAGCAGTTAGTGAAGGAAGCTGTGAGCGGACCGTTTTATCAACAGAGGGAGTTCTTCCCGAGCTTTGTTGTCTTAACATCTGTAATTTAGCTGCTTTTTTTCTTTTCACAATTAGACGTTCTGTTTGAAGAGTTAAACTCCACACAATGAATATTGTATAACCTGCTCATTAACTAGACTCCTGTGGCCACTAAGCTTCCTCTGTTGCCTTAAGGAACCTGCAGAAATAGAAATTCTGTCCCTCCTCAGTATGTCAGCCTCATCCCCTCCAACTCTTTGGGAAAAAAAAAAAAAAAGTAATGTTGGGGTTGTGTCTCTTGCAAGAAAAAGAACCACGGCCCTTACTTTGCTTCTCCAAACTACCCCTAAAAAAGTTTCATTTTCAAAACTGGCTCTCCTTCAGTTGACTAGGTGAGTGCAAGGGTATTCAGTCTTCTTGGAAACTCAGAAGCCTGGCATATCCCCTTGGAAATCGATCTGAAGCAAGGAGAGTTTGAGAGAGCTCGACTGAACACATCTGTGGGAAAATGTGTACATGCCGCTTAAACACCAGAGTGGAGTAAGCAAGGCTCTTCATCTGGTGTAAATGGATCTGAAACTTCCCATCCATTTACACTTGTTGGGAGGCTTATGTATCCTAACAGCTAGCAAACATATTGCCTTTTGCCAAAGGTTAGGATGAAAAAAAATGATGATCCCACACAATTTGAAGAAGAGCCTCTACTCATCTTTTCAGGGAGAAAAGGAAGACAGCATCATGGACAAAATCCATCTTCCTGCTCTTTTGATTTATGAAGATCACTCTGATTTAGGATGTGTCCTGTAGATATTGTGTGGGTTCGAGTCGACAGGTTTGACTATAACTTTTGAATATGCTCACCTAATATGACACGTAGAAATTAGCTGCCTTTTCACATAGAAATTAGCTGCCTTTTCAGAGACAGATCTGTTACAGAGTCACAAAGCATTTTAATGAAGAAACAGAAAAGCACTATACATTTGGAAATGATGTTTATTTATCCAGCACCTAGATCGTAGAGGTACTGTGCTAATAACTTTGCATACATTTTCACATTTAACTTTCACAATAACTTAATGAAGAAAAAGTGTAGTAATTTGCCAAAAGGAGAGAGGCTTTCATGACATCTCAATTCAACAGCAAAAACTTTCTTTTTTTTTAATTGGGGATGTGGGAAAGAGATAGACCCTGCTGTTTCTCTAGCCTCTTTTAGCTCATTGGGCACTAATACCATGGTTGTTTCCCCCTGGATTCTGGGCAGCTCTGTCTCCTGTCTTCAGTCAAGTGCCTCATTAGGAAAGGGAGACCTAGGTAATTATGTGTTCACAAATGAAAGTGTTCTAAAAACTGTGGAAATGAGTGGATTTACCGTACACAAATGGTGGCCACAGATATCCCTTTACATATCTCACCCTCCTCAATGAAATCCTTCCCAAGATGTAGACGAGGACTCCACCAGTGGAGAGCTCTCCTTGGGCCATCACATCAGATGGCCAAGTGTACTACATGTACGCCTTCAAGATCTTACCTGTCCAAGAGGGCATTTTCCTGGTAAAACAGACTGTTATCTATTTGTGTCACAATTGTTTGTGAAATAAACTATCCCAAAACTCAGTGGTTTAAAATAGCCATGACCACCACTGTTTGTCGTCCATCGTAGTTCTGGGGTTGCCTGGGCTCAGCTGGACAGTTCATCTGTTTCATGTGTTGTTGAATGAGCTGGAACACCAAAGGTGACTCACTCACAGGGCTGGCAGTTAGTTGCTGGCTGCTGGCTGGGGTTCAGCTGGGGCTGTTGATGAGCAATTTGTTCCTGTTCTTCCTGGCTTCTACAGCATGGTGGCTGGATTCCAAGATGGGCATTTCAAGCACACAAAATCAGAAATTGAGGCCTAGCCTTGGAAGTAACATGGTTTCACTTCCGCCACTTTCTAGTGGTTACAGGAAGTCATCGGCCAGCCCTCCTTCTTCAAAGAGAAGGGCAACGGATTTCACTTTATGATGGGAGAAGTGGCAAAGGATGTGAAGCTGTGTTTAATTCACTACCTCTCCAGTTAGACTGCCTACCCGCCATAGGACTTACGTGAGAGTAGAAGGAACAGGTGTTCATCCCCAAGAGGTGCTCTGGGTGACTTGTCCTGCAAAACATTGAAAGGGGTGAGGGAAATCTCAGACATCAAGGTTAGGTGTTTCCTCTTCTCCAGCTCCACGGGCAAAATGGTAAAGTGGTGCCAAAGAGTCAGCCAGGCCTCTGGGTCTCAGCTTCCCCATCAGAGAAAAACAGAATTATTTACCTGTTTCAGTTGTTGTGAAGATTAAATCCATGCTCAACATTTAGCCATCTATATAACTAACTACTTGATATCCCCTTGCAGCCAACACTCTCTTTAAATCTAGTTCATTTAGAGAAATTCCATGATCACCAAAAACATGATTCCCTTTCCCTGACAGCTTCTCCCGGGGGCCCCTCCTTCCCCTGCCCAGTGCATGGAGGTGGTCACGGCATTAGTTGTCATGGTAGCCACTGGCTACAGTTCCTGCTGTGGGTCATGCATTTTTGCCGAGACATTCAGAGTAAACTCTTTTTTGGCGGGGGCAATGGGGTCCATAGACCTGTAGTCGTGAGACATAAAAACCCTCTGTTACTATGAACTTGAAGGTCCTCTAAGCCTGGCTTCAGAGAAGCCCCAGAGAGTAGCCAGTAGGAAGTGTTAACCCGAAGGCATTTACTAAAGCACAAAGACATTAAAAGTAAAAAAAAAAAAAAAAGCAAAAAAAAGCAAAGCAACTCAAATGCAAAGTCTTAACATAATTTTTTTGTTTTGTAGAAACAGTTACAGAATTGTTGGGCCAGCCACTTCTCAGAGAAGGGGGTTTGGGCTAAATGCACAGGAAAAACAATTGCTGAAAGCTATATTTCAAATAAATGTTTTTACATCTATTGTGTTCATTTAATAATGGCAGATCGAGAGTAGGAGGGTAGGGGTGAGCCTCAACCTTTTTACATTAAAAGGCTATTTCTGATATTTAAAATTGATTTCTCTCCTTGGATACAACATTTTCGCTAAATCACAACTTTAATGATAGCGCGGCTGAGCTATCCCGCTGTTGAGGCTTCCTGGATTTTAATTTGCTGTGACAATGTTTGTTGCCTTTTTTTTTTTTTTTTTTAAATCTAATTAACAACAACAACAAAAATGGGTCAACAAACCAGTAAATATTTAAACAAGTGTCATGTTTTATTTGAAAAGTTGTCTAGAGATGGCTGACACTTTATGAATAAATTACAGGTATACCCTCTCCCGTTCTTGGACTTCTGGTGTTCACCAGTGATCCCGCCTCTCTGGGATACAGGCTCTGTGGTTTGATTTCACTCTACCCCAAACTACCTCTTTATTCTAAAAGTGGTGGGTGGCAAGGAATTTCTTTTATTCAAGTTAAATGAATTTGCAACACTTATTTTATCAAACTTGAGAACATCTTCTCTGCAAGTGGAGGCCTTCGGGGACTGCAAAACCAGGTGCAGTCACCCCTGGTTTAGAGTATTAGGAGGGCCTTTAGGATAAAAGGAAGTCTGATGCTTATTCCATTTGTTACTCCATTTTTTTACATGCGGAAAGAAAATGTGAATGTGTTGAGATTCCGCTCTGTTGATAATTGAGTGAAGCTTCCAGGACAACTGAGGCCTGTCAAATGGCTTCTTTGGTGCCTTTTTGTTTTTAAAACATAGCTCAATGTTTTTCTAATGTTTATTTATTTTTGAGAGAGAGAGACAGAATGCGAGTGGGAGGGGCAGAGAGAGAGAGAGAGAGAGAGACACACACACACAGAATCCAAAGCAGGCTCCAGGTTCTGAGCTGTCAGCACAGAGTCCAACATGGGGCTCGAACCCAGGAACCATGAGATCATGACCTGAGCCAAAATCGGACCCTTAACTGACTGACTTAACATAACTCACTTTATGCCGGACTGTCTCTGAGTTCTCGGGTGGCTTTCCACCTGTCTCAGAATAAAGTCTGAACATCTGATTGGGCTGACCAGGGACTGTGAGACCTGGCCCCCCCGCCCACCTTCTTCCCAGCTTCCCACCTCCACTGCGTGGTCATGAGCAGTCCTTGAACACCACACCACTCCATTCTGATCACTTGCTCTGGCTGTTCCTGTTGCCTACAATCCCATCCCCTCCAACATCCTCAAGCTTTCAGAGCTTTATTCCAATGTTGCCTTATCAGAGAGACTCCTCCTGGCCATTGCAGCCTTTTCTTGCTCTCTATGTCCCTCCCTGCTTTACAATATTTATAGTACTTATCACTTCCCGAGTCTTATGAATTTATTTGTGTTTATTTTCTGCTTCCACCTGACTAGGATGTTTTACAGTGGCAGAGACTTTGTTTTACTCTTTGCTATTCCCCCGGCACCTCGAGTTGTTCTTAGTACATAGTAAGTAATCAATAAAAATTTGCTAAGTGAGTGAATGGAAAGTTCTGGGTTTATGTTGCTGTCCCCAGTTCTTGGTCTGAATTGAAGTTGAATATATAGCACCTGGGGCAGTTCTAGGTAGGGTGGGTGGGCAGCAGGAAATGTCTAGAGGTGAACGAGAGTACTGTGGCCCTGGGCAGGGAATGTTCTTTGTCTCAGATCCAAGGCTCAGGGGAGTTCTTGGCATAGAGAGGCTGACAATGGACTGAGCTGAGCTGGGGCAGAAAGAAAGCTGAATAGAGTCTTTCCAAGTCAGAAGGTCACCTGTGAGCACACTTTCTTCAGTGTAGATAGTCTGGCACACGGTTTCTCAACCTCCACACTCTCAACATTTTGGGCTGGACAGTCTTTTGCTGTGGGGCTGTCCTGTGCATTGCAGGATGCTGGGCAGCACCCGGACCTCTACCCATGAGATGACAGTAGCTCCCTCCTCCCCAGTTGTGACAACCAGAAGTGTCTCCAGACATTGCCCTATGTCCCCTGGAGACCAAAACCATCCCCACTGGGGAGCTGCTGGTCGGGTAACTCAGAGCTGCCATTACAGGCCCCAGGATGAAGCAGGCTTTCCTAAATCATTTCCATATTCAGGGATAGAGTGGGCAGTATTGAGACCGAGAACTATAGGGATTAAAAATTAGGAATGGCTTTAAAGGTCATCTGACTCAGTGGTTTTTGATCTTTTAATTTTGCTTCTTAGGCAGAACAATAAAAGTCAGATACTCTGGTTAAAGTTTGAGGGTATCTTCCCTTTTTCCTTCCCTCCCCCTTTCTCTCTTTCACCTCACCTTGAGGCACTGCCTCAGAAATTTAACCAACAAGCATGGCTAAACATCGTTAAAAACACCTCCTTCTTATAGGCGAGGAGAAGAACAAGGCCGCTGAGAGCTCACAGTGGAACAACAAATTAGAGTCTAGGGCCGTCCATGGACTCCTTCCTTCCATCCTGACTTCCAGCCCACTTTTCTTTCCAACACACTTGGCAGATCATTTGTTTCCTTGGAGCGTGTGGGGTGCTGTAAATATTTCAATGGATCCAGAGAGAGCCCAGAATCAAGCAGAAAAATGCCTGGAATGATTAATCTGCATGTGCCACTAGACCCAGGACGATGAGACGTGGGGACTGGCCACTTACGGTGGGCAGTGACCAGGCCCCAGCAGTGGCTTAGGGGGAGAAGATAGACAAAGGGAAGAGGAACCAATGGACCCACATAGAGAAGATGCTGGCCGTCATCGTCCCACGACTCAGCAAAGAGCCACCACTGTCAGAGGCTTCCTTAGTGTGCGGCCACCATCTTGAACTTACTGCCTCCCTTCTTCTGGGCTCTGCATTTTCCTTCCTTCGAATGGCACCTCAGGAGAATCTTCATCCAACAGCTGATGATAGACAGCTTCTGCAAAGGGTTTTGTTACTTGATAGAGGAGAGATGCTGCCTAGAGATACATTCCATTCGATATTAAAGAATGTATTTTCCTGATTTATAGTCAGGAGAGGCAGGGTTGTCTGAGAGGCAAGGAACCAATGGGAATATCCATTTTGACTAATGATTAATTATTACATCTAAAGTGATGTTTTCCTATCAACTGATAGGCTGGAAAAATAGACTACAGCTTGCTAGGTTAGCACCAAGGGTCACAGATGTTGCCTCTGCATTTTCAGATTATATTATCCATTACAGAGAGCACCTTCTCATTTAGAAACATAATTTGTTGTTCTCTCAGACCAAAAAAAAAAAAAAAAAAAGGAAGAAAAGAGAAGAAAAAAAAAGGCTGACATTTCGCATGCAAGCCAAAGATTAGAATCACTGCACAGGACGGCATATGGAAGTACATTAGGATGTGGTGTCCCTGAATCAAGGACATGAGGCGGCTTGTGCTGAGAGAGACATAGAAGGCAGTGACTTCTGATCTTTATTATGCAAATGTGCAGCCCTGAGAGCCAGGCTGTTTAACCTCATCAGGGGAAAAGTCACTGATCATTTCAAGCTCCAAATGTAGCACAAGCATTAGTACTATTATGTTATTATTATTATTTGCAGGGCATTGTGTAAGCCTGAGCCCTCTGATTAAGTGGAGCCCGTACTTGCCCAGACCCTCTGGGGTTGCAAATCACCTCCTCCAGGTATTAAAAAACAAACAAGCAAGCAAATCTGTTTTGTTCACTCCCTTTAATGTTGGTGGATGGGGTGCTTTGCAGATCGGGTGATGGCCAGGCATCCCAACGTCCAATTTCCAGCCCCAGGTGCTTAATGACAGGCTGCCTCCTCTCTCCTGCAGGCTTCGTGCATCAGTGGCAGAGGTATCTAGAAGAAGCTTAAAGAAAGCATGGCACTGGGGCAGGAGAAGGGACAGGTCAGGGGGTGGGCATGGTGAGGAGGGCTGGAGAGAGAGAGGCTCTGCAGAGATTAGAAAAGGAGGGACTGGGATGGGGGTGGGAAAGAGGCTCCTCTTTACTCCAACTCAGGCACCACTAACACCTTCCAGAGCCATAAAGAAAACTGAAGGCGACCAGATCTAAGATTTGGAGACAAAAAGAACTTGGAATCAAACAACAAAGAAAAGAAAGTGGAGAAGAGGCAAAGCCAGCGGCAGTGATTAGTGGCCCAGGGTGACAGAAGGCAGAGGCTGAACCTCTCTGACACCCAGGTGTCAGGACCTGAGCTGGCAAAGCCTCCACTTCCAGAAGACACTCAGCAACAGACATATGGCAGTAGTGAAATTCTGGATGAAACAAATAGCTGGTTGTGTGTTTCCTCCTTTCCTCCCACAGCCTGGTACCAGGGGAAAGGTCCACCTTTAATAAGTCAATATTAATAAGTAACTTTAATAAGTAATAAGGAGGGAGACTGGTTCATTGCATAATTGGAAAGACTAGAAGCTTCTCCGTAGACCTTTACAGTTCTCTCATCTAACCCAGATCCTTTAGATATGAACTCTGATATCAGGATCCCTGTCCAATTAAATCAGACTTCTCGTGAGTGGGCCCACGTCCATGTTTATTAAAGCTTTCTAGGTGTTTTGAATGTGCTGCCATAGCTGAGAGCTGCTGCTTTAGGCTTTTATGAATATAAATTCTATAAAGGCAGGGGTTATGTGTGTTTATTCGCAGCTGTGTAACCTAGCATCCAGCACAATGCCTGGCACACAGCAGAACTTGAATACAGATTCCCTACGTGAAAGGGTTGTGGGTGAAACAAGACATTTCTGCAATAGAAAGAAGTCTGTATATAAGTAAGCCATTCAAGGCATCTGTGGAGGGAGTTACCTCTCAGGCCTCCAAGAGCCACACTCTCAGGCTTATGTCGGTCCCTCACTGTCCTAGCATGAGTAGACATGCAGCATGCTCCCAGTTCTTCCAGAGAGTAAAGCAGAAGTTGTACCCATGGGACTGGCAATCATCTTTATAGACTAGCTTTGGGAGGCAGCAGGGACCCCCTTCCATGGGCGATGCTTCCTGACGCCTTTCCCTTGTGTCCTGGAGGAAAGCTTCTTGTCTGATGTCCAGCCGTCTCTGGGGTTGGTCATCACTGAGTTGGAAGATCAGAGTTTGAACATAAAAAGGGAGGGTTCCAGAGCTGGAGACTAAACTGGAGCCGGAGCTAATTCAGATTCATTAATTCAGATCACTTAGGCAAACATTGGGCATCTGCCCCGTGGTGGGATCTGTGCTGGAGGAGGGGTGTACAAAGGGAAGTCAGGTGTGGCCCCTGCTTCTAAGGAGTGGCCAACGGCAGGGTGCCACTATCTTCTGGTTTCCAAGCTGGGCCCTGGACCCAACATCAAGCTAGAGGTTATTACATCCAGCCCCTGACCCCAATCCACCTCTTTCCTCCCTCCCAAGCTTAAGAAGTCCTTTTTCAAAGGGAATCCATTGATAATGGAAGCCCAATACGTAGATCGGATCAAAGCACAGCTACACTAGGGAGAGAGAAGTCAGCTCTACCACCTCTCCTTTGCTTGTCCCTCTGCCCCTCCTCCTCAAAATACTTCCCGTGAGTCCTTGGGGCTGAGAACTCAGGCTGAACATGACTGCTCTAAGAAACCTACTTCTCTAGATCGAGCAAGAGTCCTTCAGCCAGCTGCTGGGAGACAGGGGCGAGAGGGTGGTGTTCTCTTCACCCACGGGAGACCATGCTGTGTACCCATATGAAGTTTGAGTTGAGAGATACTTTGGGATCTCACCGTTCATCCCCATTTCCACCAAGCAGCATGGCATATGAAAGAAAAAAATAAAATATTTGGGAGTAAGAAGGGTCTTAATTCAAACTTGACAGTGTGACTGATGGGCTCTACTCTGGAAAGTCTTTCTGTGTCTCATAGCTCAGTTTCTACATCTACATCATGGGGACTGCATGAATTACTTGGCAGATTTGTTGTAAGGGATAGACCCTAGGGCTATTTTGATATCCTATTGTTTGAATCCTATGGAATTACTATTTCACCATGAGGCTCTGAACTTTTCGAAGGTACAAGAAACATTTTCTATCTTTGTAGTTTCGATCTCTGACACAGTAAATAGCTGGCCCATGATAGATGCTTCTCAGAGAGATCTGCCTGAACACTTCGTCCAGGTAGGTTATCTCACTGTTACTCATTACACTCAAACCATCCTCACACTACCATCTGTGTGTAGCCTGAGTGGGTTATTATCTTTCCCCTCTGGCAGCTGAGGAATAGTCAGTAGTCACTTCTGGCAGCCATCCCTTCCTTCCTGTTCCTGCTCGGGTTCTGGTCAGTGATGAATTTTTCACACATGGAGGGGGATCTTTTCACAGAGTCAGGAGACCTGTCCCTTCAGCAATGGGAAGAGAGGTGCCGCATGAAGGGAAGCCAAGGAGGAACACTAAGGTGTGGGCTTAGATCTGGGTTGGTCTGGTCAGGGAGCATCTTAACAGCATCTCTTCAGGACGAAGGCCAGACTGTGCCACTGTCAAGAGATAGTGAAACAACACATTCAGTGGGAGGTATAATCAGTGTGCCACCTCAGTCCTTTGCTACTCACTCAACTCTTAGTTTCCTTTAAAGCCTCAGTGTGATATTTTGTATGTCATCTACCTCCACACTAGACTGTAATTCCCATGAGATCAGGGCCTTGGCTGTCTTGGTGGTCAAGGCCTAGAATACTCCTGGTACAGAGGCAGTGTTCGAAATATATTCATTAAATGGAGAAATAAATGAATGGCAGCTATTTTATTACTACTAGTAGTAGCAGTGGTTATGAGATGAATTGGAATCAACCCAAGCAGATAAAAGTGAATCATCTTTGGAAAGCTCACCAGCCAGGGTGAGAAGGGTCAGAAGCCATTTGAGTTACCTTCTCACAGAATTTGGCCTGGGAGCCTTTATTTAGGACTGATGATTTCCTCAGGCCTCCACCAGGAGGCCCTTCGTGCTAAACTGAGCAGAGTGAGTGATGTTTTATGACTGGACAATGGCTGCCCCGGAGCCCGCGCTGGGGCCCTCTCGGGGAGCGCGGTGGGGACACACTGCCTCCCTGGGCCCTGCACCATTCAGAGGCTCCAGACGGCTCGGGCTCTGAGCCAAGCTGCTTGGTTCCAGTGGGAAAGCTGACCTTGGCCAGGAAGAATCAGGAAGAGGCACAAATGACTCATTGTCCCACATCCTCCAAGGTAAAAACCCAGCAGTGTGTGTGGCCTTTGGGGCTGGACATTATTGCAGCCTTGGCTTCCTCCGCAGCCAAAATAAAAGCACCCAGCCAGCAACACATGCTCAGCCTAGGAAAACGACCAACGCATCTCTTTCGTTGTCCCGTTCTACATATTTCTCTGCACTCAGAGTTTCAAAATACTGTGCATATAACATGACGGTCTCCACTTCCAAAAGTAGAGCACAATTTCCTTTTAGAGACTTAAGACAGCCTTCATTTCCAATCAAGGCCATGTGACATTTCATGGCCTTGTGGGAGAAATTTGATATGCTTGCAGATCACGTGTGAAGGAGGTCTCGCTTGAATGTGCTTTATTTTTACTCAGGAGTTTGGGATCTTATTTGTTAAGACCTGCTCCTGCCTCTAAATTTCCACTAGAGGGCACTCTTGGAAAATATTTATCAATATATATTTTTATTGCTCTGTCTAGGAAATGCTGTTTTTTAAAAAGAAGAAGGGGGGAAAAACACCCCACCAGTCCATCTAAATTTCAGAGCCAGCCCCTTGCCTTCTCTTGGAACTATTCCTAATTCTCCCAGAAGCGCAGCCAGAGAGGGGAGCTGGGGAGCGCCAGGCAGCTGTTTCCCCTTCCCCTGTCCTTTTGTCCACATGGGATGCAGCTGGCCGAGCCGCTAAGCCAGCCCAAGGGCCAGAGCCCAAATCCTCTCTGCTCCGCAGGGGACTAACCCCAGCAGCCCGGGAATCACCTTGGAAAGGGGCTGGATTTCGGGGCCTCTGGCTGAGTTCAGCCTTTGCTGAGCTCCTGTCCGAGGAGTCTATCTGCTGCCCTTCCCTGCAAGCTAGCAGTGACAGGAAATCCTCAGAAAAGTGCCAGGAAGGGTCAGGGGGTAGCTGGGTGGCCAACAATTAAAAATAGGGCTTCCGGGCAGGCAGCCATGGAGAGCTCGCTCGGTATGTAAATAAGTGTAAATAAGACTAAGTCTTGGTGATGGAAGGGTGCTGTGCATATTTTGTGCAGCCCAGGCTACCCAGGGCAGTGATGAGTAGCCTTTTCCCCTACCCCCCTCCACAGCCCACATTAGAAAAATAAAAATGTTTTTCCTACCCAAAAAGAAACAGCTCCATTGAGTTCCATTGGTAGAGGTTGGGGAGAGATTATTCTTACAATTTTCTTAGTGAATAGAAGAATGACAATGGGTATATTAGAGCGGCTTTTAGCCACTAACACCTCAATTCTGGGGAATATCTGATACCCATCTCTGACATTGTGTCACCCTCTCGAGTTCACATCATTCACTTAAGTGAGTGACCTCATTTTATCCTGGAAACAGCTGTGTGAAGTGGGTATTACCCTGAAATTACCCCATTTCAGAGAAGGAAACCAGACTCGAGGAGGAGTGGTGTTTTGAAGAAGGACCCGCCGCAGTGTTCGGAGCTGGGCTAGAAGTAGTTCACTTTCTTCCATGTAGCAGTTCACTGAGCATCCGCCATGTGCCTGGCTCGGTGCTAGCTGTGAATGGGATGCTGTTGCTCCCTTTCTCAAAGACAGGTGCTCTAAACGTCAAGTCGAGCCCTTGGCCTTCACTTGGAAATACTCCTCATTCTTCCAGAAGCACAGCTAGAGAAGGAAGCCAGAGAACACAAAAGCAGCTGTTGCTTTTTGCCTGCCTGTGTGTCTCTCAGGGTGGAAAGAGCTTCGCACAGCTTGGGCTGGGTCAGCAGGGAGTGTCCTTCCCTGGGGTGTCTCATTTACTGGAAGATCCGGGCTGGCCCAGGTGCCCAAGACCAGAGCTTGCTTCAGACCCTGCCTGGCAGGCAGGTGTCCATCCCACCCCTTTTGGGAGCCATTCCCTTCTGCTGACCTTGGCCCCTCTGTGTGCTCCCATATATGAGCAGACAAGCAATCGTCCAAAGTCTTCTGTCTGTGCTGAGGTCTTCTTGTTCCATCTCCTCTTTGTGGAGGGGAGCCGAAAGGTCACCTTTGAAAGTACTCTGGAGGGCTCTGGGGAGAAGCAAGATGGCCGTAAGTGACTTCTGAAGGGTTGCCCATGGCCTCGGGGCTGCAGCGGTGGAGAAAGTCATAAAGGCAAAGGGCAGAGGGGCTGTGGAGCAGTGGTGTTCCAAGCATGCTCTGTAGACCCAGCTTTCGTGCTACTCCATTCTGATTTCTTTACAGGAGCATATATGACTTCAGAACTAAAACCATGGATGCGCGTGTGCGTGCATACACACACACACACACACACACACACACACACACACACAGATTCCATCCAGTTTGTCAGGGAAAGTACCACCATATGCTGCACATATGGGTAGAGCCCTCACAGAAATTCAGATGTAGCAGGGAATCTATATTAGAACTGCTGGTATATGTGAACAGCAACAGATACAATAGAGGGTAATCTCTATTTGATAATAATACCAGTATGTCGAACAGAGAATGGGGACCGAATGAAAAATGCAAATTGGCATTTTAGGGCTGCTTTCTGCTTCAGAAATATCTGAGGAGAGGAAAAGAAGGCTGGGGAGTGAGGAAGGTAGATGCCACGGTAGTCCTGAGCCCTGTGAGTTTCTCTGCAATAGTCTCTTCTCCCCAGTTCATCTAAACGAGGGGTAAAGTCAAGCTCGGGTCTGGGGACCCCAGGCTCCCATCCTCACGAGCAGGGCTGGAGGGACATAGAGAAGGAAGGGGAGGTGGGTTTGCCAGGGACAGAAGTGAGGCTATGGGTTCCCTGGTTCTTGCTCTTAGAGGCGGCTCAGAAGGTCCCTTCACACACGGTGGCCAGCTTGCCACAAGCCAGTGAACTCTAGAGTAGTGTGCCCCACTGCTCACACCCCGGAGGGTCAACAGAAGGGACCACGCAGTCTGCCCCACGTTGGCCAAATGAATCCCAGACGGCAAACTCGCCGGGGATGGACCCAAACAATGGAGTGGGCTCATTCCGCTCAGAGCCAGAGAGTCTTGGGAAGACTGGGCGCTCCTCAGATGACCCAGGAGGGGTGCGACTCTGCGACACCCCCGAAAAGAGTTAAAAAGAAGAGCACCTGTGATGACGAAGCTCTCTGAGGACGGCCCTGGGGCAGTAGAGCACTGACAAGGTTCATGGCCATAGAGGGGAGGGGGCTTGCAAGTATGTAGCCAAGTCGGACCGTGTTCTGCATTTGTCAGAACCATCCAGGGGAGCGGTGGGCTGTGATTCCCCCCTACCTGGCTGTGGTGAGGAACGCCCAGGCTGTGGGTGTTTGGTAGACACCCTTCTGAAGGCTCAGCAGGGCCTGTCTGTGCACGAAGGGAAGGAAGAGTTTTCTAAGCTTGAAATGCCTTTAGGTCAGTGGCTTCAATGCTTTTAAGAGGGAAGAAGAGATGCCAATTAAATGTCCTGGAGGGAGCTGTCTCCCACCACCCCTTACCAGGCACTTTGGGGTGAAGCTGTGGTGCCAGTGTACTGTGCTCAGCAGCCCCACACCTTCCACTGGGCATACTCAGCAGCCCAGGGCTCCCAGCCCAGCGTGGCCCAGCCGAGCCAAGGAGAAAAATGGCCCTTTAGACATTGTTCTGTTATAACTTGGCCTCTCATTTTTCGATGCTGCAGAATCAGATTTTCTCAGCTGTTCCATTACTTCAAACAACTTGTTAAACAATGTCTTCAGACAAACACACACACACAAGCAGATTAATAAAGCGCTCATGAAAGGGCTGAGACAAGGAGGCTGTCAGACCCGCATACAGAGAACACAGAAATGCAGGCTCGCCTGACCTCAGGGACCTGCCTGACACCAGGGCGGCTGTCGCCTGACTTCTACTCTGTCTCCACAGAGTCGAGAGCTGCTTAGTGCCAAGTGTGATGTGGACACTTGCCTGCTGGACGAGACAGAAACTCATTTTCCATCTGTCAAGCAACCTGACACAGAGCTGGTAATGATTTTCTGTCAGCCAAGGCCTGGCTGGATTTGAACCAGTGACCCAGAGGTAAAAGGCCCTGATGTAGGGCTCCCTTTACAATAACTGGCCTGCCCTGGCCTCGTTACGCCTGGCCCAGTGCTCTCTCTTGCATCTGCCCGTGCACTCTCCTCAGCTAGTTGAGTTTTGTTTGGATCCTAACTTAGCATTTGGGGCTGAGTGGTTAACATCCCAGGAGGGCAAGCAGGGATGCATGTGTGTCCTGGGAGAAGGAGAAACAGAAGGCAGATGAAGGGTACAGAGGCAGGGTCTGTTTGATTAGCTCTGGGCCAAAGCTACATGCTTCTTTCTGGCTGGGTG
Source organism: Hyaena hyaena (assembly GCF_003009895.1). NCBI lineage: Eukaryota > Metazoa > Chordata > Mammalia > Carnivora > Hyaenidae > Hyaena > Hyaena hyaena. The sequence goes on along the minus strand of NW_024081111.1, from coordinate 652,554 downwards.
TCTCATTGTGACCTCAGGACCTTTGCACACATAGCAGCCAGAAAGATGGCTCCCACCGCAAATGGTGAAACAAGGAATGTACATCGGGAGGGACACTGAGATCTAGATGCTCTGGCCTTGAAACTGTCATCATTATTTTTACTGATTGTTTTCATGAAGAAAAAAAAAGTCGTTTCAGAAGCATTTGTAGATGGTTTAATATGATGCTCTCCATTCACCGAATGATAATTGATTCACATGCCACTCTCCAAAAACAGTGTTTCTTAATCTAAAGATATCTGTCCCCTAGAATCAGAAAAACCATCTAGAGGGCCTTACAAGTTAACTCATTATTTAATAAGCATTTATTGAGGTTCCTGTTCTCAAGCAAGCATTCTGCTAGTTATCAGGGTTACAGAGAGAAACAAAACAAGGTCCCCATTGAAGAAATGAATTATTTAGAGGGTGAGAGAGAGATGTGGACAAAGGTAATTTGGCACAAACCTAAAAAGTGATGTCCTAGCAAGTGAGGAGATTCAGTAGGCAGTTGGTCACCGAGCATTGGGTCTCGCGGTGGTGAAGGCTGTAGCGGAATCCTAACGATGGGGAGTCATTAGTACAGAGGCGCCGGCCATGTCAGCAACTCAGGTGGAAATCCAGGCTTCAACACTTATGAGCTGTGGAACTTAGATTCTTGGAGCTGCCACTATTCTAATCTGTAAAATGGGGATAATTACACCAATGTCCAAATTGTCATAAAGAGGGGCGCCTGGGTCGCTCAGTCGGTTAAGTAACGGACTTCAGCTCGGGTCATGATTTCACGGTTCGTGGGCTCAAGCCCCGCTTCAGGCTCTGTGCTGACAGCTCAGAACCTGGAGCCTGCTTCAGAGTCTGTGTCTCCCCCTCTCTCTGACCCTTCCCTGCTCATGCTGTCTCTCTCAGAAATAAATAAAACATTTAAAAATTTTTAAAAATTGTCATCAAGATTGAATGGGGGTAATTCATGTGAAGCATTTAGTAGAGCACTCAGCACATGATAGGTGATTGATAAGTGTCAGCAGGGAGTGCCCTGGATCAGAGAAAGGTGTTCCGGGAGGAAAAAAAAAAAGCAGTTAAAAAAAGTATTTTAAGACAGTGGTAGTGGGGTGAGGAAGGTGGAGATGAAAGAGAGGATTTGTAATAGGATTAAGAGAGTTTGGTGACTATCGAATATGAAAAGTGAGAGGTGAAGGTGGAGGGGAAGGACGCCAGGCCTGGTTGCTGTGCCGACATAGGGGGCTGGCTTGGGGAGGACTGAATGTGGAGAAAGGAAGAGGTGGCTGGCCTTTCCTTCAGGAAATGTGGGGTTAGAGGCGCCTTGAGGACGCCCAAGTATGAAGGTCAAATGTAGTCACATGTGCACTCGGAGCTACGGATCTGGGAGCTCTTGCTGGTTTACAGAAGGTGGCTGATGCTGTAACTGTGGCCCAAAAGTTCCCACTGGGAAAGGCGGGGGGTACGGGAGGATGGGAAGAAAAATCAGAGACCAGAATTCCTGGAAATGATTAACCTTAAGAGGGTGAGTGAAAGGGGACACATGAAAGGGACAGCCAGCCATTCCAGGGCCACAGTGGTACCCAACCGAGTGGAAAGGGGACATTTCAGCCTGGATGCGGGGAGCTTAAGGAAAGGCCCTGTGAGAAAGCTTTGGCCACAGCACCCGCTCTGGGAGCAGCCCCCAGTTCGGAACTCATCCCAGGTAGGCATTAGTCAATCTCAATCAATATGGAAACAGCTCTGTCAACTGCTTTATCCGATGGTTCTTAGCCAGACTCAGGGTTTTTGGGGAAGTTGGGCAAAATTTCTGCTTGGAGTTGTTTGGAGAAGGCAGAAAAAGGCAGGACCTGGACGGCAGTGATGGGCAGGGAGGGCCTTTCAAGCTTTGCCGGAAGCCAGGGATCACAGCAACCATGTTAAAATTCAGAATCAGGTACCCTCATTAACTGATGAAGTAAGACTCGTGCCCTGGTCACTTCCTGACTTGATTAGTGACATTTAATGGACTTCTTAATAGGTCTTTTGCATAATTAGAAGTCATGCAGAATCGAGCCCGACGCCTGACTTTACACGTCCAGTGCGGTTTACCCAGGTCCCCTCCGCTGTTGGCGCAGTAATAATAGCTGCCACTTACTGAGTTCCTGCCAAATGGCAGGCGCCGTGACAAGCTGTTTGTGGGGATTATCTCATTTGAGCCTAGCAACAAGCCTAGGATGTCACAGGATTCTCTTTGGCTTCATGAGCAGAGAGGTGTGCTGTACAAACGGTATTTTGCTTCATCTTCAAAACACAGTGGAACTTCTCAGGTAGGGCTGTGGGACAGCAGCTGAGGGCGAGGGGCACCATCGGAACACACCACACATGAGATGCTAACAGCAGTGGGACCCTGGGCAGGACATAGTGGGAAACGTGAACTGGTGGGAAAGACACAGGGTGAGTTTTGAGCAGGTTGGCAAAACCAACCCAGCCCAGGACAGCACACCGACAATGGTGCTCACTGTGACCACCTAGAGACAGTCTAGAACTTCTAGCAGTGAGTACAAATCGATAAGGTTGCAAGGATTTCACGTCTGGAACAGTGGGTAACAAGGGAATGATCAATGTCTATGGCTGTGGCCAGGATCGATCTCTTCAGTGTGTTGTCTTTTCCTGTCACGGAAACCCTGGTCTTCTGTCCCACTGTCTGGAATTTCTGAGTTGCTGAAATCATCCAGGGCGCCGTCTATGACTCAGCGTGGTGCTGTGATTTCAACGGTTTGATTGCAGTGTTCACAAGCACGTGGGTGCTGAGGGGTCCTTAGTGATCATTATTTTCTAGATTTTTTTGGTAATTCTTTTAATGTTTATTTATGTTTGAGAGAAGGGCAGTGAGAGAAGGAGACACAGAATCCAAAGCAGCTCCAGGCTCTGAGCTGTCAGCACAGAGCCTGAGGCAGGGCTTGAAGTCATGGACGGTGAGATCATGACCTTAGCCAAAGTCAGACGCTTAACTGATTGAGCCAGCCAGGTGCCCCAATGATGGTTATTTACCACTTAATGCAGTCTGTCATAATGGGGTCTGTAGATAAATTTTCCAGGGTATATGAGAAACTTTTTTTCCACCTTTAAATGAGGTTATGTTTTACACACATTTGAGAAACTGTCATATCATGTAAATAATATTAGTTGGCTTACCAGAGAGAATAAACTCTTGTAAGACCTTTTGTTTATGTCTATATACAAACCAATGAAAGGATAATCATACTAATCTGTATCTAGTCTTTATAGTATGTTAACACTTCTATAAAGAAAACTATTTTTTATGCATATAAAGTGTTCACTAATTCAGATCAACCCAACCTGATTTAGACTGAATTATTGAGGGTTTATTGTTCTGTCAAAGCATAGAAGATGAAAGTTGTTTGCTTATCTCATCTGCAATGTCACCTTGGAGAGTTAATATTTACACAGCTATCAAGTAATGTATTTCCCTGAGTAGCTCGATGTAGCTCCACAGTTTTATTCAGGACAGGAGCAGCAGTAAAAAAAAAGTCAGTTTCTTCTTGTAAATTAGTAATGATCTAAATGTAGGGAAGAGCTCTCTCATAATTGTGAAGGTTCATGTCCTACCTATTAAGATCATAACTGAGAAAGTCAACAGGTATATTCCAGATACTGCTCTGAGCCAGACACTGTGCTAGCCACTGTAGAGAAACAGAAATGAAGGCCACACCGTAGGAGACAAATGCAACGTAATGATTAGACAACGCAAAGGTTTCAGAAGGCTTGAGGGGCAGGTTGTGAGGGCATGATACAGGGCGCGAGCCCAGCCCTGGCTGGGGAGGCTGGAAAGCCTCATGGAGAGGGTGGTGTTTCCAACAGCCTGCAGGGGCAAAGAGGATTGCTAAGCCTCTAAGAAGACAGCCGAAGGAGAATAGAAAAGCATGGAATTCTACACCAGGGAAGGCGCTCATAAAGATACACGACATTTGGAAAAGGCATTTCAATGCTTCATCTTTTCTATCTCTTGAGAACATGACAGGGGTGCCTGAAGTTCAGACCACTTAAATTTGGCCCCTTCTCTTGGGCATGTTTCTCTTTTGGTCCTCGCCCCTGTTGCAGAGAAAACAACGCTAACAAAAGAAGCAAGGACTAATCTTGGGTTTTAACATGATGCCATGGCAGAGGTATTGATACGGGTACCTGGGAAGATTAGGAAGCTTATGTGTGTTTAACCACAGATGATATAATGGTACTGGAATGAATCAAGAGAAGTCTAGAGAGACCAAGAAGGCCTTATGAGTACATATGAAATCAGGTTAAAAGTAAGCCACAGGTTCTCTTGTGATTTTGGAAACATCTCTTTGTTTAATCATAGAATTATTTTCATCTTCCATTCATCATAAATAATCCACTTCATTGCTTCACCAGTCCTTTTGTAAAAATTTGGTATTTAGCGTAAACAAACACTGAATGTTAGCCAGAGGTGTCTTAAACAGAATAGGGAAGAATTTTTAAAAAATACAAAACTTAAAAGAAAAGGACACATGAAAAGATTTACATTATCGCCCATTAAAAAAAATCAAATTTCATAACAACCATTTAAAAAAAACTCAGGTGGAAAAATAAGTAAACATAAATATAATCTAATGTATTTCCTTCATAAATACATTTAGATTAAAAAATGCATAAACGGATAGCCTGACAGTGCATAACACACAACAAAATATTTTGAGATGGATAATTAAATCCCAATAAACATGAATTAAAAATAAATTTTGATTTTATTTTTTACTCTTTATGGAAAAATATGCCACAGTATTTGCATAAAGAAAGAAATGGGCATAAACATATCACGAAAGCCACCAAAATGCACAATGTAGAGATTATTTGAAAACAAAACATACTTTTTAAAGCAAAAGGTAAAATGTTATAGCATTTTCGGTTGAACCTTATCCAATGAATCACACCTACTATAGGTGTTAGATAATAGAGGTAGATAAGTTGGGGCCAAAAAAAATCAGTATTCTAATGCTAGGGAGAAAGATTTTTATAGCTCAGATGAACAGACAGACAATTCCATCTCCTCTGAAATTCAAAGAAGCTTGAGGGAACAAAAGATGAAAATCTGCCTGTGTTCCATCTGTAAGCATCGAAAGTATCGAGCAAAATTACTGGAGTTTTAGATGTAAGTGAAATTCTTGACAAATAGCCTGTTGAACATAGAATTTTGCAGACTCTGGCCGTAGCCTTAAAATTGATAGTGAGGATAACTCTTGTGAAACTTATGAGGTTCAATAGTATTGAAATGGTCAGAAGTTACACGAGATGAGAGCTGGTAGGGACAATAATATAAATTTACGGTGCTGATGAAGCCGGTAAGTTTCTATGGAATGATTTTGTTGTTGTTGTTGCTGACCAAGTAACAACAAAACAGCTGCTGCTGATAGAGTCAGCCTCAGTGAGACCCAGAATGCCAATACTGTCTGTCAAATCAAGGAAGGACGCGCAGAGAGGATGTGACAGAATGCTGTGCAGGAAGTAGAGGAAAATGTTCCCCTAATTCTATATATTGCTTTCCTCTGTGGTTGGGTCCAGTGAAAGTTTGCTCAGCCACAGTAGAAGCAAATACGAATACTCTTTTGAAAGCTGATGCCCATTGGGACATCGTTTTATTTGATATTTTGCTTAATGAATGGTCTTGCATTTTCGGTGCCCAGTTTTCTTTCCATCTGGCTAGGCAGAATGTGTATATGTAACATTTGTTTGTATCCATGACTTTTATATTTTATTTATTCATAAGAACAATATGATTTAATTCTAAAAAACATGTTGCAAACGTTTGTCAGATCTGCCAAGGAAATTTTCATTAATAACTTGTCTCAAACGCCATAAGTGTGCTTAATTCAAGGATGTAACAGGCTGCTTCTGGCTAAAAGGGGCAGTTTGTGCTCAGACATCTGTGTAACAAGAAGACACTCTGGTCTCAGCCGTGGAATGTGGATATTTCCCACCATTAATGGTTGCTGTTCTCCAACTGACTGTAACATTTTTGCGTCTCACCTTTGGCTGTTACAAGTGTGGGAGTGTGCTGGAAAACAGGTAAGAAAGAAATTATGGCAGAAAAAGGGACAATATGTGAAATAGAATTGAAAAAATCCTGATAATCGAGGCCTGCAGTTTACCTCAAAACTTCCCTTACTTATAACTCAAACATCAGGCTCTTTCTTTGAAGCAGCTTATAATAAATTTAAGACCTATAACGCCACCATCTCTTATAATGGGACTGAGGAATTTCTGTGTGGAAACTATTTGAAGGAATGTCTAAAAAATGATGTCAAGAAATGCAGATAACTTCTGCTTTTCAGCATCTATGCAATCTATGACCCCTGCTGAGTTGATAAGGAAGAGGCATGTCACAGTTGTAGAAAAAAAGAATCACACAGTAAATCAAAGTATTCATGAATAAGACTTTGGAAATTTTCACTGTCATCAGGAGGGCATCTTCCTGATGGGGTGACCTCATTTCAAACAGCACAGTAACTAGAACACGGTTGTATTGCACCAAAGGTGGTCCAAGGGAAGCATGTTTGCTTTTTGTCACAATGACGGTTTCCTGTGGTAGGAAAAAAAATAAAATAAACCGCTCCAAAATACAGTACCACCCCTGGCAGTAACCAACAGAGTCGGTTTTGGAAATAACGCTCCTGTCCAATACATTTTAAGGCACTTAAACTGTTACATCATATTTTCGTGTAAAAAAATAAAATATGCATCGAAGCAACATTCACAAGTACGAGTCTTCGGAACCGTTTGTAGGGACAGTCCTGTACATATATACATCGCGACATGAAGGGTGCCTCCTCCGTTATACCGTCGGCCTCGTCAACTTCACTCCCTGTAAGAAAGGACAACATGATGTTCAGAGTTGGATGGTATCTATGAACAAAATGAAAGCATCAGTTAACACCAGATAAGTTATGCTACTAGAATGAAGAAGCAGCCCGCCCTGACAGCCTCACATACCCAATGACACAAACAGACTCGTCTGCCCACCTCACTGGCCGGCAGACTTTGTCATCTCGCCAGCCTAAGCTGGCTACTCACACCATCCCACTGAACATGGATGGTGGCCATGGGTCTCAATTGTTACTATTCGTAAAGCAGAAGAGACACTCATGGACATGACTGACAGTTTGTATTTATTTTGTGGTCAAATGGGATGGGTAAATATCCCAAGCCTTCTGGATTATTCTAAGGTAGCCAATACATCCCTTGTTTGGGGTCGTTCCCATGCCAAAGGAAAATGAACAGCGTTGTCCAATTTTGCCTCCCTTTTGGGAATGTTTCTGTTACTCTGCAGAATAAATCCCAGGGCTTTTAAACAGTTTGCTGTTCACTATGACTACATGTGTTTGATAGACTATTAGGATTTTCAAATAATTGTCTTCATTCTTTGTTAAAATTTATGTGATAAATTCTGACCAACAGCACACATACACATCGATAAATATAAATGGAAGTTTTAAAAATGGATAAATAGTAAAAGAAATTTAAAAAAAGAAATAAAAAAATAAAAAGAAGTAAAAAGAAAAAAAGAAATAAAAAAAGAACTGAATCGCTCCTCACCAACGCAGAGTGGGCGGCCCGGAACCCAGAGTGGCACCCAGTACAGAATGGGAATGGCTGAGGTTCTGGTAAATGACAAAATAAATGAAGGTGCTGGGTGGGCTAACTTTATCAGGTAGGAGCCTGGGGACCTCGGGTGCTCCTTCTAAGAACAACATTCTATTTCTGTCTAGAGTATTCTTGCGGTGTTGTGCAAGGTTCTGGGAGCCAAATAGACCAGGGTTCCAGTCCTCACTCTAGCACTGACTGAGCCACCCACATAACCTTGGGCAAGGTGCTCGGCTCCGAGTCTACTTCTGAACCTGTCCAGTGCGACAGCAGAGCTTGCCACGAACGATGCTGTACACAGTAATGGACAGCAATGACAATAACGGTAATTACAGCAGCGAGCTTTTACCAAACATTTGCCATTCAATCCTCTCTAACTCTAAAGAGGAGATAATATCATTAGTCTCAGAGGGGCAGAAACTGAGGTACAGAGAAGTGAAGTACATGCCCAAGGTCACCCAGAGAGGAGGCAGCAGAGCCCGTAGGCTTGTTCAAGGTCTATACTCGGAACCAGGTAATGACTGGGATGTGCTTGGCACACAGAGCTCAGTAGGTGGTAGTGTGGCTATTCTATTCTTTTTGCAGGACACTAATGGCAGGACACAGGGCACTCCCCTGCCACTGGCTGTCTCTTTTTTCCTATTCTTCTCCTGATAACAGTTGCCACACTGTGTACAGTCTCAGAGAAGTCCTGTCAGGGCTGAGCCGCTGGGATGGAGACGGCTCCGTCGATGCTTTGATGGTATATGCAGCAACTAAACATTGTGTGAATCACCTGGCTGGTTTTATTTTGGCTGATAATTTAGGAAATCAAATATACAGATATTAAATAAGTAACAAGATTCTGAGCCAAACATAGTAAAGTTGACACTGTGTGGGCTCCTTTGTTAATTAAATTATTTAAATGCCCAAACACATAGTTCTGCTGTGCAAAGAAGTCGTGTCTGAAAAATTAAACAATAAAGTAGACATTTTAGATAAATCCAGGTGCTGTCACATTTATTTAATTTTTAAAAAGTTTTATTTATCTATTTTGAGAGAGAGAGAGTGGGAGAGAGAGCATGAGCAGGTAAGGGGCAGAGAAAGAGGGAGAGAGAGAATCCCATGCAGGTTCATGCTGTCAGCGTGGAGCCCGATGCGGGGCTGGAACTCACAAATCGTGAGGTCACAACCTGAGCCCCAGTCGAGTGGGACACTTAACCAACTGAGCCACCCAGGTGCCCCAGGTGCTTTCATATTTAGAAAGGCAGTGAAATCAGGACACATATGAAAAAGATGGGTTGGGGGAAAGATGATGAACACATGATAGGAGGGGTACAGATATTTTGAGTATATTCACCTTTACTCCATTGCAATATGCCCTTCAATGAACCCATAATCCTCCTCTTAAATTAAAATGGATCAATGCATCATTATTATTCTTCTCAAGAAAATATGTACTTGAGAATGAGAATATGTTAGCAAAACTTAAAGTATTCAAACAGCTAGGATTCAGAAATAGCATTTCAGTCTAATTTGGATTTAAATAAGATCTTGCCAGAGTCTTACCTTCTGCCTTGACACCATCCAAGACTTTATCGTTGGCACCAACACACTTCCCAGAAGGATCTGAACTGGGTGGTATATGAGCAAGGGCACGGATATTAGAGAGAGGTGGTCGTGGCCTGCGAACACGATCTTCAGCATTGGAATTCCTGATGGGAAAAGAAGACAGAAAATCTAGAGGCAAATTCAGTCTGTCATCAGACTTAAGACACACTCCAGTAAAACTGGAATTCTGTACTAGGTCATGACCATTCTTTCCCCCTGAATGTATTCACAGGGAATGTCTCAAAAGCATCATCAAATCTTCCTTTCCCTACAGAGCTCTTCCCAGAACAGATTAAAGCTGAAAAGGTAGCCAGTGTTAAAAGGCACCAATAATTGCCACTGCAAATTAGCAGCCTGTCTACCAAGGAGAGGGGAGTAGAGTTGCTTCTCAGAAGGCTGAAAAACACTAGTAAGGCAGAGGTCCGAAATGGATCTTTCTATGCTTGGTATTGAAATAGACTGTCAGTGTTTAGAGGGGAAGCCTGCTTGGCACCATTTCAAAGTCCCAAAGTTCACTTTTGAGAGTCAAAAGGATACAGTAAGATAATATATGATACATACTGTTATAAGCAGGAGGATACTTTCACCAAGTGAACATTAATAAAGGCTTTGTTCCTTCTCTTTTGTCCAAGGATCCCAAAGCACTTTATGAGCTACTGTGTATGGCAAGTGAATTCTACAATGTGTGCTGAATGTTTAAACCCCACAGTGAAGTCTTAATGGAACTCAGGTAAATGAATACGGCTTTGTGAGTCTACCACTCTATTATATGAAGGACAAAGCTTGCAGATTTTGTAAGTAGCTGCCAATAGTGTGTACCTATTAGGCTTTTATAACAGAAATCAGACACTGGCAATTTGGCTATTATTACCGATTGTTTCAACATGGCCCAGTTGTCAGAATTACTGTGTATGTATGTCCACTTTTTCAACGGAATGGCTTTAATAGCTTAGCTTCCTTCTTGTTTCTTTGAGAACAGCCTCTGGAAAGGACTCAAGCTCCTAAACATGCACAATGATGGCATAAATAACTTTTTATTATAACCCATTGAGGAAAGGTCTGCTTTTTCAATTATTTTTACCTTGTAATAAATTTCAAACCTTTATGCAAAAATGTATTTCATAGCCGCTTTCTTTTTCATAGCCTTACAAATCATTGCCGTAAACTGAAGACACTTAACTCATCCCCAACAATCTCTCTCTCACAGCTCTGAAAGTACATGCTTAGATTTTTGCAGTTTCTGTCTTCTCATGAATAGAAAACAACAAAAGAGCTTTCTTTTTTAAAAACAATATACTTCATCAGAGCGCCTGGGTGGCTCAGTCAGTTGGGTGTCCGACTTCGGTTCAGGTCATGATCTTGTGGTCCGTGATTTCGAGTCCTACGTCGGACTCTGTGCTGACAGCTCAGAGCCTGGAGGCTGCTTCAGATTCTGTGTCTCCCTCTCTATGCCACTCCTCTGCTCGTACTTTCTGTCTCTCTCTCTCTCTCTCAAAAATAACATTAAAAAAATTTTTTTAAATATACTTAATCAACTGACAGTTGAAAAGCGGCATCTGATATTATAGTCCTGGGAAGTTCTTATGACAAGGAAAGACCTGAACATTCTCCTCCTGTTTCCAGGAGAGATTATTTGGCCCAAAGGGATGATGTTAAGGAGCTAGGGGGTGAAGGCGGAGTCAAAGCAGGGCTGAAGGGAGCAAATAATAGAAATACAGAGACATTTGTCCCCGTAAATGAGCAGAGCGAGGTTTCTGACCCAAAGTTCGAGGACCATGGCTGCTGGGCTAAATCACTTGAGTGACCCTTTCTTGGCAAAGACTCAGGCTCTGTGTCGTTCTTCAGCAAGCTTCAGTGGGCTTTGAAGGGAAGCCATAGATATAGTCACAGGGCTGCTGCTGCAGTAAATAAACAAATAATCGCTGCAAGATATAGGAGGCATCAGGGCAAGCCACATCAGAGGTTCACCTTAGCGTGAGGAATTAGGTACAGAGACATGGCAGTAATGATGATGAGAATTGTTGGTATATGCAATGGGTGCTTATTACATGTCACGTGCTGCCAATGTGCTCTCCCATATTAACAGGATTAACCTCCCAAATAACCCTGGGAGGTGGATGAAAACTATTGTTTGCACCATTTTCCTGATGAGGAAAGAGACATCTCGTGGTCAGGAAACTTTCCCAGCTGGTGAAGTCCGAACTGCTACCCGGGCAAACTGGTGTTCCAGTTTTCTGGGCCAGGTAAGGGTCAAGGCCTCTGAGGAATTCAGTTCGCGACGCCGTGGGGACTGCAGAAATGGAGCTCTTTGGTATGTACAAGCTTTCTGGTCCAGAAGTTCTTTTAGAGCTCTTTCCCCTCGGATGCTTCTCAGCAGCACTTCCAGAAGTAGAAGACTTCATCAAACTCCCCTGCTACTCATACCGGGACGCTCCTGTGATTCCACATGCTCGCGGAAACCTTTAGCTGGGGACGGCTAGGACTACCCCCGTAGTGTCAAGGGCACACGGCCTGAAGATGTAGTCTTTACTCTCAGGAAGCTTCCAGTGTACAGGTGACCTTCTACCCTCACACCATTTGTGTGAGGCTCTCTTCTGGCCCTGGGCTGGCTCTTTAGCTCCTGGAGCTCATCTTCAAACACACCGGTCTATACACTGCTCCAGGATGGGGCTGGGACTCTGCAAACATCGCCCGTCCTTGGCAGCCCACTCCGTGGATGGTTCTGCCAACAGGGGCACCTGAGGAAGGCTGGAGGAGGAGGGAGGTGGGGCTCAGGCCGGCAACAGCGTCTTCCGGGGGCAGCAGTTGGCTCCAGCGGACAGGGGCTAGTGCCCCTCCTAAGAGGCCTGAGCCCCCATTTCCTTCTCTAAGCTTCTAAGCGCTGAGGACTCCCACGTCTTCCCTTGGTTCCCCCAGCTCCTGCTGCTACCTGTGGTTGGTGCTCCTTTTTGTCCTCACAGTCCCCCTTTCCAGTTTCCCCACACCGGTTAGTCTTCCCTGTGTGGGAGGCTGTTTTCCGGGTTCCTGACGGACCTGGCGGTCCAGGCACTGTCGTTACTCTGCCTTGTAGTACACTTACTCGCCCTGCCTCACAAAGAGAAGGATGTGCATGACGACTAGCAGCTGCCGCAGACATCGGTCGAATTAAACAGGGATTTCTCCTCACTTTATGTGCCTGCCATACCTTCTTGTAAATCATTAATCAAATTTCCTATCACTATCACTCGAAGTGACTAGTGTTAAAAATATGATTGAACATAATATAATAGAGGGGAAAAACTTAGCTTCCAGACATTAGGGCCCAAGTCCCTTTCAGGTGTCCTCATTTGTTACTCTCATATGGTGGATGCACTGCTCCAACCCTTGGGGAGGGGAGGGGGACCCCAGCAATTCAGGTCATATGCTATTCGTTCTGGAATCTTCATTTTCCTGAAGTCTCTCTCTCTCTTTTTTTTATGTTTACTTATTTCTGAGAGAGAGAGAGAGAGAGAGAGAGAGAGAGAGAGAGAATGAATGGGGAAGGGGTGGCGAGAGAGGGAGACAGAGGACCCAAAGCAGGCTCTCTGCACTGACACCAGTGACCTGGATGTGGGGCTCGAACTCACAAATCACGAGACCAAACCATGAACCAAAGTCCTACGCTCACCTGACTGAGCCACCCAGATGCCCCTTTCCTTCAGTCTTAAAATCCACTTTTCAATCATTTGATTTCTACTTTCCTTTTCAACTCTTTGAGTTTTTTCTCCATCCTATTTATCTCCATCTTTCCATCTCTCTTTTTCCCTACTTTTTTTCAGTATCCCCCACCTCCAGTAGACCCTTCACTCTGCATTTTCATTTCCTTGAAGGTCAGTGTAGAAAGAAATTGGAAGAAGTGGAGCGAGAGTGTACTTGTCCATGTTGGAGTATTCCATGCTATGGTGGCCGTCACTTGGAAGCAGTGAGTTCAGTATGTCAGTTTTAGGGCATCTTTGCCACGTTGCTGGCACTATCAGGATGACAATGCAAAATTCAATAGAGAGAGGTAAGGAATCTGTAAGAGCCACGATTTCCATTAGTTGGACATGAATTTGGCAGAATGCGATCTCCAAGCCAAATGAGAACACCAGCAGTAGCTGTTATTCCAGAAGTCTATGTCACGCACCACCTCCCAGCCTCTTCACCTGCTTGTTTAATAACTTGCTCGGTCACTCCTTCGTTCAGCTAAGCACTCACGGGACTGATGAACTGCTCTGTGAAAGGGCGGGGTGTGCCAGGAGTGGAATGTGACATGACCCTGCGCTGAGTGACTTTCCGGGCACCCCTGTGACCGCTCACACCTCCTCCCCATAAGCTTCCTTCAGGGCTGACGACTCAACTGCATTCCCGCACTATGTCCCACACCCACACTGAAGTCTCCCTGACTTTAGGTCTGTCCTGTCTAAGCTGTTTTCCGCTCTGTGGCCAGAGTGAGCACAAAGCTGGGTTACATCGAATCCCTCAAGAGTTTGTGACACAGGGGAGACCCCTAAGTGTGGTGCACAAGGACCCTCCTGACCTGGCCCCAGCCCGTCCCCCTCTCCTTGCTCTGTGTTCCAGACTGGAAGAGCTCCGCGCTGCCTTCCCCGCCCTCCTTGCCATGTGTTCGGGGCCCCATCACTGTCCCCTGGCCTTTGCACATGAACTCCTTTTGCCTGGAATGCCATTCACCCACTTCTCGAGCCCTCTCTGCCCACAGCAACTCAGTTCTTAAGTCGCCTCCTCTGGGATGCCGTCATCAAGGTCGCACGTTGGCCTTCTGGTCCTCTTTGCTCTGTGCTCGCCTGACCCGCAGCACCTTACAGCCTCGTGCTCACTGGCTACTCCCACTGCCTGGTCTGTATGCGCCACCCTCACTAAGCTGACACCTGAGAGTCCGCGGCCCTTTCTTCTTCACCTCTGAGGATGCAGTAGGTGCTCAAAAGGAGTGTGTAGAGTGAATGGATTTCTATTTTTTCTAGATCCCACCATAAATTTACCATGCAGACTATCACTCCGTTTTCACTACCTTCTTTAAGTAGGGGGGAAAATGGCAATGATTAAAAACAACAACAACAACAACAACAAACCAAACAAACTTACTAGAAAGAGTTTTCTTTTTAAGTAAAATTTAAAATAGGACTCTTTTCATCTTGCTATCACTGCAGTAATATAAATGAAGCAAATTAATTTTAATGCTTCCAGGTACTGATTCTGTGTCACCATGGTTGACAGGATCCAACTAGACTTTATGAGATGGCATTTGACTTTATGGAAGTGAACACTATACCCGCATTTACAATTTTACGGGGGCTTTAAGCTGTCATGCTGAAAAATGTTTATAAAACATTAATCAAAAAATGACTCTTTAATACAATGCATTGTCTGAAAGATGTTAGAAGGCGCATATTGTAAATGGATTCTTTTTCTGACTAAAGTAATTTCCACCAAAAGCATTTCCCCATTGCTCTACAAGTACACTGTGTGGATAGATAAAGAGCACTTTCCAGCACATTACTACCTGCTCCAAACACTTGGGAAATCAGTAATGTACAGCATGCCATATTTCCATGTCACACATGACACATTCGTCTAAAATTATCCAACAGAGTTTGACACTGCAGCACATTCCATAAGCAGGGCTTTCAACTGACATCTGCCTAGTAGGAACTTCAAGTGAGAGCTTTCTTCTTCTAACAAGCAAGTAAGGGCTTTCTTTTATCCTATACCCAGGATGCAAAGGATAAAACAATGCGTACAAGAACAAGGTTTTTTTTTTTCCTATTTTAAATATGTTTATTTTATGTTCTCTGAATTAGAAAATTCCCTTTGTATCAGTGTTCAAGATTCAACAATTTCTACATTCTATTGGATGGGCAGCTTTTAACTGTTCCTTGAGAAACATTTATCTTTCCAGATGAAATATGGACTTTGATTTAGCCCACACTTAAGGCAGAAGGCTGCTCTATTGTTCATGATATAAAAACATATCACTGTTCAGTTTACTTACTTGTAGGTGCACAATGTTCTCACCATCCACCCATCCCTTTGTTAAAATATACTTTTTGGGGGCGCCTGGGTGCCTCAGTCAGTTAAGTGTCTGACTTCAGCTCATGTCATGATCTCACGTTTCATGAGTTTGAGTCCCACATGGGGCTCTGTGCTGAAAGCTCAGAGCCTGGAGCCTGCTTCGGATTCTGTCTCCCTCTCTCTCTGCCCCTCCCCTGCTCGTGCTCTGTCTCTCTGTCTCTCAAAAACAAATAAAACATTAACAAATTTTAAAAATACATATACTTTTTGGGCCTCTGTCCTGTGTGGGTCACAGTTCTCGGTGCTGGGCATATAAGGTCAGTAACCCCACCAAGGCCCCTGCCTTCCTGGGGCTGACCTTCTTGTAGCTCTTGGCCGGATACCTCAGCCTTCCTCTGTCAGAGGGGTGAGTGTCAGCACAGCGAGCATAACCCCTTCTGTCACTGGCCTCCCCAGTTTCTACAATTCAAAGTTTGGGGATTATCTTTGACAAAGTCCATTTGTCTTCTTACCCCTAGATTGAGCCACCGAAATCTGTAGATTCTTTCCTCCGTCTGCCACTCTCCTTCTCCCTTGGTTTTCACTGCTACCTTCCTAATTTCACACCTCATAAAACCAAACTGAGATTACTCTTACAGCCTCCTGACATAACCCTGTCTTCAGACTCTTCCTTTAATCAATCCTCCCAACCACAGCCAGATTAATCTTCTTACAACCCCCATTAATTAAAGCCAATACCCTGCTCAAGAATTACAATGACTTTCCAGTGCCCATTCATCACATTCTCTACCTAGTCAACTTCACTGAAAAAGTTACTACTGGCACCATTTTGTAAGCGCTTACTGAGTGTGAAGTGCTTTGCCTGCATTATCTCATTTAAATCTTTGCAACAGCCCTATGGAGCAGGGGCAATTTGCCCATTTAGGGATAAGGGAACTGAGGTTTAGAGCAGTTAACTGACTTGCTTGACATCATGCATCATCTGTTTCAGTAGAGGCAGAAGTGGACCTCAGTCTATTTACTGGTAAGCACTGAGCTATGCCAACTCCATTAAACCAAACTTTCAGTGGTCACTTGCTATCTCTGGCTCAGGTCTAGCACTTTTTCATCTTTGTGAAAGCCGAGCCTCTGTTGGATCTTGTCCTTTCTCTCTATGTATCTAAATCCTATGGGTTCATTCAGGTTCAGCTTTATATTCCTTCCACTGTGATGGTGGCTTCCCTACTGATTTCTTCCTCTTTTGAGGCAAGAAGATGCCTTTCCTCCTTGCATCAAATAAAGTAGCACTTGCTTATGTTGCCATCATTTTCTTTGGTGTAGGTTTTGTTTTCCCCTGACTGTAGGCAAAGTATTACATTTGTCTTTTAATCTCCTGTGGTACTTAACCACAGGACTGGTACTTAATAAATGATTGATTATTTAAGAATAAATACTAAAGTAATGTTTGCTGTTTAAGAGGACAGGATATAGAACAAATAAATACTAGCTGCTTCGCTGGATTGCAGAGAGGGCATTCACGCATTCCTTGAGGCGAGTACTCTTATTTCATGGGGCAAAATACATTCGCTACAGCAGGAAGGAAAGAAACTGGACTGACCGAGAAACAAAACTTTGAAATGAGTACTGAGTTGTGGAGTAAGAGAGGAAAGATGTTGGAAAACAACCTCTGTGTTCTTTGAAGTCTAATATGACACTCATATTCCCACTTAGTGACGATAGTGTGTATTCTAATCACCTGGATCACTTCCTGTCTTTCCGGGGTTCATTCTCCTGAATTCACATGACTTGTTTTCCATTTAAATGCCTTCTCAGACTTTCCACTGGGTTTTGGAGAGAGCTGCTGGAAAATCTGAAATCCAGTTGCTTCTCTCTTCAGTTGTCATGGTGATCTCCCACTTTTGTTTAGTCTGTTCTTAGTTAGAAACATCCATAAGTTTACTATCTAAATGTCCTACACATTGTTATTTGAATTCTGTCTCTTCCTCAGTGAATCTCTCTGAAAAGCCCATGTTTGTCTCTAGAAGTCATTGAGATAGAGGGTGTCCCCAGTCATAATATAATCCTGGAAGGCAATCGCCGTTTGAGACACTCTTCTCCCACATCACTAAATGCCAATCTCTGTGTCCTCTTCACACACACACACACATACACACACACAGAGTCTTTCTCTTTAGAGACAAGTACTCACAAAAAGTCAAATTCACTGGACTAATTTATCTCAACTACTAAACAAGGGAGCAATTACATGCCATTTCTAGAGCACAAAATGATACCATGATAAAGTGCAACAAGTTTTGGAATTTGGTTAGAAAAGGCTTTCAGTTGGGATTGTCCTAAAGCAAGCTAACTTCAGTAACATAGCTGTTATTTTCATGTAGCCACATATAATTTATTATATCCAGTAACGTACCTGATGCTGGTCACGATAGGAGTTAAGAAGCCTGACACAGGAGTCAAAGAGCCCTGGCTTACATCCCACATCCACCATTTACCACATGTGTGACCTTGGTTAGCCTCAGTTTTCACATCTGTAAACTACCTACTCTGTAGGTTTTGGGCTTTTTTTTTTTTAATAAACAGTAAGTGAAATAATGCACAAAGTCCATTATGTGTCTGACACTTTTCTAGGTGCTGTGAATAAATGGGTAACTGCTCCCTCCCACTGCCTTCAAGGAGTATATGCTCTTACTCATTTAATAGGGAGTGAAGATAGAGGGTTCCGTGCCAAATGTAGGCAAAGAGCAAATTCCACCCAGTAACAAAATCCTGACACATGGCAGTGAGAAAATGCATCACTGCTGTCTAGGGAAACAGTTGTTAGGCAAATGGATTCAGTGAGTATTTGGGTTATTCTCATTTTTATCTCTTGTTTAGAGGGGGTAAAATGAAAGGCCACCTACTTCTAGGTTGGTGGTTATGGCTTGGCTTGCTAGAGGCCTGCTAGATCAGTCAAGAGCTACCCTAAGGTCTGGCCTTTTGGAGCAGCTGCTATTTAGTCTGCACCACCCCCAGAATTCTACTCTGCTTACAATCCTAGCTATTCTAGAACTCCTTGTATTCCAAACCCATTCTGGAATGTTCGGAAGGCTGGCAAGTCAACTTCCTGCAGGTTCCCTCAGGACAGTGGACAGGATGTCACAGATCCGTGTGATCTGTTCTCCTTCACTCCCATCTAAATAACTGGTCTTTCGCTCAAATTCTCCGAGGTATTTTAGTATGCAGATGACGCTGCCTTACCCTTGCCAATGATTTACATTTCACTTTCCTCCTTGGTCTTTTGTCCCTCTTTAACTGGAATCTCCTGACCTATTATCTTTGGCATGACCCCACCACAGCATCAAAAACTCTACTGCTGCTTTATGGCACACGGAAGAAAACATTTTTGTCCTTTTTACACAAAGAGGCATCCAAAATGAGGCACAACTAAATAACATATGCAGATAGCAGCTCTCTCGAAGTTTCCCCAGCGTCCCAGTGTGGGTTCATGGAACCCACATAGATGGCGAACGTTTCCAAACTGTTGAATACAAAGGCGGCGGCAGCCGCTGCGTCATCTCTGACTAACCACCTTGGCTAGACCTCTGGCAGAAAAACGCAGTAATTCTGCACCAGTTTAACAGCTACAAATGGAATTTTAATTTCTAACCTCCGAAGCCTGAAAAAATGTCATAGGGTTATCTCTGTAGCTAGCATATGAGAGGGGAAAGGACACTTTACAATCCACATAGGAGACGTCAGCAAACATGCGTCACAAACTGGCCTCAGGCACCCCCTCCTCTTCCCTCACAGGGACCCATGGTGCTCTCTGACCACCCTCCCCTCCACACTTAGGATGACTTTAAATGTCAGATGTCTTTTCTGATGTGAAACTTTAGAGATTTATCCTTCATCTTTCAAAACCAGAATTCAAAAATATTTTTTTTTTATCCCAAAGGGAGAATTAGGCATACAGTTAACATGTATGAGGTTACAAACTACACGTCTAAGGCCATTATTAAGAAAAATGAACCATCTTTCTGGTAATCGAAAGCTTTGGAAAGGAGAGAGCAGTATTCATGTTTTAGTCTTGCAATAATCCCACTTCGTACAGAACTTCAGAAGCCATATCTGGAGTTCATGGATTTTTTTTTTTTTTAAGTTTATTTATTTTGAGAGAGAAAGAGAGAGTGTGTGTGCAGAAGCAGAGGAGGGGTAGAGAGAGAGGAAGAGAGAGAATCTCAAGCAGGCTCCACGCTGAGTCTGATGCCAGGCTCAAACTCATGAACAGTGAGATCATGACCTGAGCTGAAATCAAGAATCAGGTGTTTAACTGACTGAGCCACCCAGGTGCCCCATGGAGTTCATGGATGGTTTTGACCTTCATTGGTATATTGGAAAGGCACAATACAGGGTGCAGAAGATAATGACACAGGGCTTAGTATGTGTTAGGCACCATTCTGAGTGTGCAGACATCAGTTCATTCACTCCTCACATTTACAGTGTGAGTAAAGCATTCTTATCTCCGTTTTTCAGATGAGGAAACTGAGGTAGGTATCAGTACAAATTTCCCCAAGGCCATGCACGGCTAGTGACTGGATGTAGCTGGGATGTGAATACAGACAGTCTGGCTCTACATCTGGGTCTTCAACCATACTCCGTGATTGCGATGCCTGAAATGCTAATTTGTCAGAGAACTTGGGAACCCCAGAGAAGAGATGCTTGATAATATTAACATCGAAAACAGAGGGTGAAACCTAAGAAAAATACTATTTACACAAGAGCAGTTTGAAAGGAAAAGAGAGGTATGCCTTTCAACCAAGGTGCCTGTGTGACCGGCCTTTTATTTGCTTCAAATAAAAGGTGGTTTATGACCGTTTTTGGCCCATTAGGAAAACAATAGATTGTGTTTTAGTCTTCAGTTACCTGGGCTGTAATCCCATCGCTTGGCTGAAAGTTTTATGTAAATAAAGATGCAAGAAAAGACCAAAATGAGCAGCTGGTGTTATTTCTGTTCTGAAACAGGTAAGTTCTGATTGGAAAAGACGGTTAATGAATGGCCTGAGCCGGCTCACCAGATGCTGACAATGAAACATTTAACTCTACCAATTGAAGGTTTCTGCCTCGGAAGATTAGGTACACCTTCACCTGTCTGACAGCGTTGTAGGAGTAATTAGCAAGCAGGGAATTCAAGAATGAATTAAAGAACTGAGTCACGGAGGCTTCATTCAAATGCTGGCTGTGTCTTCCAGGACGGGGTCACCATATTTATGGAAACAAGGTGGGCAGGAAGTAGACTGAGATGACTTTTTTTTTTCCTTTTCTAGGCTGTCAAGGAAGAGTCTTTTGTCTTCTTAAGAGAAAATCTGGCTAATATTCATGCTCACAGGACGTGAAAACATCAAAAATAGATTGAGGCTTTCATACAACAAAAATAACACAAGGTCATCAGAATACACCATGATCACCAATACAGAACTGGCCCCTGGTTCAGAACAGAACTCACTGAACTCTGGCTCTGGAAAGCTGTGCTTAATTTCACAGAATTTTTTAGATGGGTTTTTATATAAATGAAGAAAAACACTCAAATCTTTTCAGTTCGAGGCAAAGAGAAGCGGATGGATGTGACATGTGCTTTCATGGATTCTGACACAGTTCCCACCCTCTAGGTGGTGCTTAATGCTCCGTAAAATTTTGCCACCACTTAGTGCTCCCTAAAATTTTGCACTGTTAATCCTCTTAACAGTGGACGGTGGAACTTCTGGAAGGCTTTCAAGTCTCAGTTAAGTGGTAGATGTGATCAGCCGTGACTCAAATGCACATTGTTTTTTTAGTATACATTTTTTCTTTGGTCAACTTGGCTGTTAATCACCCTCTGGCAAATTTTCTTCTTGAGGATACAACATTTATGATGAACATCAACATCAAAAGAGATGTCTTCTGACACAAAAGAATGAGGCAGTTTTGATTTGGGGATTAGAAATTAGCATTATTTATCCTTAAATCCATCTATTTTAAAAAGGTTCACTCAGGTTTCTGGTTTAACTTAGCTAGATAATGTCCTACTAACCTTCTCCCACTCTATCTATTCTGAACGATACAAATATTGGGGAGTTAAGGCCTCATTTAGAAGGCTTTTAGGCAGAGGAAGAAATTAAGAAAGCCCTTGGAGCCATTTCTGGAAATAATGATGATTTTCTAATCCCCTCAGTTCTCATTAACCTCTGAGTACATCATACATCTAAGAGAATTGTGGTTTTCACAAGTCAGTACAGACAAATGGCCACTTTTATCAACAAATGAGTAGGATAATCCTAAACTGAAGCCTTTTTGTAACACAGTGCATGGGGCACCTGGGTGGCTCAGTTGGTTAAGTGTCTGACTTTAGCTCAGGTCACGATCTCATGGTTCATCAGTTGGAGCCCCACATCAGGTTCTCAGCTGTCAGCACAGAGCCTGCTTCAGATCCTCTGTTCCTCTCTCTCTCTGCCCCTCCCCTGCTCGCTTTCTGTCTCAAAAATAAATAAACATTTTAAAAAAATGTGTGCGTACATGCACACAGATGCAGAAAGTAGTCTGATGCAGTAGTTCTCAGCCTCTGCTACCAATTAGAATCACCTGGGTGGCTTTCAGAACATATGACGCCTGGGTCTATCCTGAGAGCTTTGGAGGTAATCGCTGTGGGGAGGGGTCAGGGCATGACAGTTGATTCTAGTGTGATTCTAATCTCCCAGGTGATTCTAATGTAAGCTGGGCTGAGAAGTCAGGTCTGGTAGAAGGGGGAAGCAAGAGGACTCTGGAGAATTCTGGAAGCAGACAGATGGGCCTATATGCCATAAGCTCTGCTCTTTACTCACTATGTGGACTGGGGTGAATTATTGGACCTCACTAAGCAGAGCTTTCTACTTTGGACAGTGGGTTCAATAATAGCTACTGTACAGAGCTTATATGAGATAAGGCAACTTATGTGCCTAATACAGTGCCTAGCATGGAGTAGGCACAAAATAGCGGAGTCTTCTCCCTTTAATGTTTGAAAGTGTCTGCACATATGCTTTCTGATTTAATGTTCCCCTCAGCCTTATAAGGTAAGAGAAGAAAACAGGCCTGTAAGTTTGGATGTCAATATGTCTGGCTGATTTAGAATTTCATATCATTTTATTATCAAAATAATTTCATATCCTCTCTAACCTTTGGAGTGCCTCAGGGCTCAATCCTCAGAGCTCCTTTCTCCTCTATCTCCATACTCCTTAGTGATCTCATCCAGTCTGACCTTAAAATAACCTCTATATGATAAACACTCCACACTTATAAGGCCAACTCTCCACTGGATGTTGAGAAGAAACCTCAAACTGAACATGTTCAAAATGGAACTCTTGACTTGCCCCACATCCCTCTTCAACCACCAAAATCCGTTCCTTTGCCATCTTCCCCAATCCAGCAAATGGTAACTCCATCCTTCCAGCCCCTCAACCAAACACCTGGGAATATCTTAAATTCTTTTTCTCTTCCAAGCATATCTAGTTTACAGAAAGCCCTAGAAGCTCTGTGTTCAGAATATGTCCCAAATCCAATACCACTTCCACCTTTGATTGCCTTTGACCTTAAACTCCCATATGGATTAAAGCTTCTTAGTTGGCCTTCCTGTTTCTCACTGTAGTACCCTTCCATCCATCCAACCCCAGACTTTTGTTTAACGCAGCAGCCACAGGGATCCTTTCAAAGTGAGAGCTGAATCTTACCTGCTCAAGATCTACTAGTCTACTCAGAACCTTCCAATGACTTCCCCTCTCACCCTGAGTAAAAGGTAAGTCCTTACAATGGCCAACACGGCCTTACACACTATCACTTGCCCCTCTCCTACCACCTTGACCGTGTCTCCTATTGCTCTCTCCCTCACTCCTTCTCTCTTCCTCACTCCCTGAATACTGGCCCCTCCTCATCCTCCAACTCGCCAGGAGCACAGTGTTGCCCCAGGCCCTATACCCTCACCGTTCCCTCGGCCTGGAATCTCCGTCTCCTAAACACCCACATGGCTTGCTCCCTGTTTCCTTCAGGTCTTCAATCCAACACCTTCTCTAAGCCTAAAACCTTGCCATCTCCACACTGGTGCTCCTTGTTCTCCTTCCTGGTTTTATTTTTCTGTATAACACGTGCCATCATCGGATATGTTCGTTTAAGTGTCCGTTTAATCCCACCAGGAAGGAAGCTAGATCAGGGCCAGAACTTTTTTTGTACTTTGTTCACTGCTGTAGCTCATGGGGCCTGGGATAAGACCTGGCATATAGTGGGCACTAAATAAACACTTGGTGAGTGAGTGAATGAATCAAGAAAACTGTGTTTCAAAAGCACCTTTTCATCGGCACCACTGCTTTCTGTTTTTACACTCACTGTCAGTGTCGAGGGGTTTGTTTTTTATTAATATTTAGAATGCTTGCTCAGCAAGTCCTAGAGGGCTTGCACCAGAGCAGACCAGTCGTAGAAACACAGGGCACCCGTACATAGTGCAAGCGTGCAGCAAGGGCAGCTCTGGGAAATGTCGCTGCTACAGTATCCTTGCCACACTCGGCTTCAGGAGAGATGACACTCCAAATGAGCTGGCTTCCTGAGGCCTGGGCATCTTTTGAGTTGTGTCCAATTTCGTATCTCCTCTTGCCCCCAAGGTAACTTGTCAAAAACCCACCTGGCACCCCATGGTTTTAAAAAGTGGGCGGCTAACCTTAACTTCTGGCCGGAGTTGTTTGGATGGGGCTGTAGATGGGGACGAGGGGGTGGTGGGGGTCTCCCTCTTTTTGCAGCTGCAGGCTCGTTTATTCCTCACTGTAAAGAAGCGTGGAGCTGGCTGTCATTAAATGCACGCAAACTGGTTTACAGTGTCTGGTTCAATTAAGAGAACTTCTGGGAAGAGACACAACCCAATAAATAATTGGAGAGATGCAACTCTGAAATGACAATTATTATTCACAGGTCTCTGTTTGCAAGTGGAGACTGAGAGATATGAACTTCAAGTGAATGAGATCTCCTGGGTGAGAGTCTTCACTTCAAACACAGTAAACAACTGTTGTCCTGTGATGCACATTTTAGTACTGCTACAGGCAAACTTTCTAAATATTAATAATAATAAAGACCAAACCCCTCTGCAACTGACAGCGAGTGTGGGGATAGCAGGAAGCACTGGGAAAGGGGTGCTGCCAGCTCTCCTGGACAGGGCGAAGGCCCCCCCCCCACGAAGGACAAGCTCCAGAACACTACAGTGTGGTCCTCTCGCCACTGTGGCATTTCCCTTTCAGAAGCATGGTGTGTATAGGGGTGCCTGGGTGGCTCGGTCGGTTGAGCGTCCAACTTCGACTCAGGTCATGATCTCACAGCTTATGAGTTCGAGCCCCGCATCGGGCTCTGTGCTGGCAGCACGGACCCTGGAGCTTGCTTCGGATTCTGTGTCTCTATCTTTCTCTGCCCCTCCTCTGCTGGCTCTCTCTCTCTCTCAAAAATAAATAAACATTAAAAAAAAAAAAGCATGGCCTGTATATGTATATGCCTGCGGGTGGGTGAGCTAATTATTAACCTGTACAACTGATCTCTTTAGAGCTACTTCTAACTATGACTGGGTGGTTTTTACTTTGAAATAAATCAACTCAGCAATTAAGAGTTTCCACTAACTGAAGGCCACAAAGTTGGCCTTCAAAGCACAGAGGGTAGGGATTTGGTACGTGGTCTGCGGGACCACTGCAAGCCGAGCCCAGCTGCAGTGCGGCTGATGCGGGGAAACAGGGGCTCCTCTTGCTCACACCCCGTCACCGAGACTGAACGAGCGGCGGACAGCTAACACACCATCCTTAGGTATTTCTAGAACCCTGGGTGGTGTGATGGAAAGGACTGGGTCTTTGACATCAGAGACCTGGCTTTAAATCCTGATCATGCCACCTACCAGCTCTATGATTAGATGATCTAACCCTAATTCCCTCAGTTTCCACATCCGCTGAAAAGGAGGTTAAAACAACTGTCTCGAAAGGAGACACCCTCAAGTTGGAGGTTTTAGCGAGGCAGGGCTTGTCAAGTACCTAGCGGGGCTGTGTGGCTCAGAGTCAGCACCACCAAAAGGACTGGGATTAGGGTTCTGATCATGGTTAGAAACAGCATGAGGGGATGGTATGGTGGAGCTCAGATTTAGTAGTTTACAGGACTGGACAGGGAAGCGGCTGGCCCCTGAAACACCCAGGGTGAGGCCGAAAGCATTCCTAAAACTTTGGAGAATGGTGGCTGCTGAGGAGTGCCTACCTAGGGGGTGGTCCAAACTCCCCTGGCCTTCATCTGTCTACAGCTTCTGGATAAGGGCTTATGGTTCTCCTCTCCTCCCCTCTCTCCCTTTCCCTCTCTCCTCTCCTCTTCTCTTGTTTTCTTTTTGAATCTTTCCATGGTAGCAGTTACACTGTAAGATTTTTTTTTGGGGGGGGGTCATTCATATCTATTTCCTTTCATTAAGAGACATATATGGACAACCTTCAAATACCAGGCATTCTGAAATTATTTTAAATATGCTTAAACTTTACTCTCAGCTTTTCACTTCCAGAGTGAGCCCTAGGGGTGTGTCTGCTAAATGAATCGCTTTCCTCTGCTCAGGCTGTGCCTTGTGAAATACTGGCATATGTCCACATCCAAATGCTGTGCTTTAACCACATCCATACAAAGGGAACTCAAAAGACCCTTAAAGATCAGACAAAAATATAGGTACAGAGTGGAAAAACAGGAGCAAGCTTTCATCCATCCTAGACATCACCACGATATCATATACTGAAGCCATGGAACGAGGAAGTGAGTGACCTTGAGAAATCTGTGTCTCAGCCTACTGAGTTGCTTATAGAATTTTATTATTTTTTTATAGTACTTTGGAGTATGTCATGAGCATCTGTGTCCTAAGTGTCTCCTTTTGGCTAATACTTAGATAAAAAGTATCTAATAGTGGGGCACATCATGGCCAGACTAAAGTCAAAAAAACTAAACCAAACCAAAACAAACCAAAATCAAAACCAAGACCAACAAAAAACAACCCAAACCAACTAAGCCAAGTTGACCCAAACTAGTTTCCATTATCATCAAAAAGCACTTACACAAAACTTGCCTGAATGCTCTGCTATGTCAAACACTTCCCTAAACCTGGGCCAGTGAGCCAGCATTTTGGAAACTGAGAGGTGATTCTGGATGCATCTATCATGGTGGCTCTTAAACTTTCGTGTGCATAATACTCTTTCTTGGCGTGTTTAAAAAATCAGACTTCAGGGTCTTATTCTTAAAAATTCTGGACCAGATGAAGTCCGGTGATCTTTTTTTTTTTTTTTCTTCTTCTTCAAAGGAAGTGACATGCTGTAATTTAGAGGCCACCCTTGTTGAAACATTGATCTTAAGGTATCCCTCTGAAGGACTAGATTCTAAAGCTGAATATTTTTCAAAATTGGAGAATTACTGAATGCTAGAAATTGAAGGGTCCCAGAGATCATCTAGCCTAAACTGTTCATAGCTAGTAGCCCACAGGACTGGTACTAGAGCACAGTACTCTCTGTAGAACTGTCATTATAGCACAGCACAGCGGCTAAGGGTCAGATCTGGCTCTGCCCCCTGGGTCATAGCAAGCTGCTGGTCACCTAGGCATCTCACTTTCCTTATGCAGGGTGACTGTGGGAGTGGTGTGTGGAAAGGACTACTGGGAGATGACCTACACCAGGTTGGTCATATGCATAAGTTCCAGATTCTTTCTGGCAGATAGTGTGTAGCGGCCAAAGAAAGAATTTTAAGATAGGGAAAGATGAGCTACACCCCCACAAGCTTGCCAGCAGGTCTGCGTGAAAGTAACCTGCCACACATACAGGTATTTTTAACTCCACACATACTAGTAGCCACATACAGAAAGTTTATACAACCTATTCTGCCAACTCAGAGTCCCAGCTCTGACCTTTCCAGTGCCCTCATTAGCCCCTCTCAAAGCACACACAGCTACATTCCAGAGCAGGGTTCTGTGACCCTTCCAGTAAGCCTCAGGCAACCACAGACCCTCCTAATAGTAGCGGGGCACAAAACCATGTAGGGATAAGCCTCCAGCACAGCCCCGAGGATTTCAGATTCAAGCTGTTGGGTTTGCTAGATTCTGTGTAGTAAGTAGGAAGTGTCTCTAAAGTTTTCAGGCAGTCTACTCATTAGTCAGAGTCCATTTATAACATTTATCATGCAAAGTAACAAGTCAGTAATTTCATCAATAAAAACCCATTTCAGAATTCATTATGCTGATTAGCGGAATCTCTGGTTGACAGAGATACAGGTCACAAAAGCATTTGCTATAGCTGCCTCTGTAGTATTTCCTTTCTGATAAAATAGTAGCTGAACACTCTGGTGAGAATTTTCCATTGGAGCAACTGGTTGTCCCTAGTGCTGAACTCCAAACTAACTAGTGCATACATGATCCCACACTGTGGACACAAAAGTATTTTCAAGAAAATTACTTCATGTAACAAGCACATACTACAGTGTTTGCCTATTGAGTACTCAATTACTGTTAGCTGTTATTTTTATTCCCACTACTGTTGAAAACAAGATGAATAATGACACAATTTAAAAAGAAATCCAAAAAAGGTATAGAAACTCTGTAATATAAGCTGGATTAATAAAAACCTAAATGCAGGTGATCTTATATTATCATAAATCAAGAATTATTCTGAGTCTTAATTAGCTCTGGTTTCCACATGGTATCAGAAATTTGGGTTAAAGTTCAATTTAAAAGAAGACAGTAGATGTTACAGCCTATACGGTAACTATCTGAGGAAGGAGATAAAAATCTTACTAAGAAGGTATATAATACTTTTCAGCCTTGGATTATGACCCATTAACGAGTTGCAAGTCAACTTAATGGGTTTTATCTACCACTTGGATAGAATATGGAATGTATATATAAAATAAGAGTGAATGGTGTTTTGTAAAACTTTTACACACAAGCAATGTGCACTGGAAAATGTGTCTCCAACCTTAGGTTGTAATTAAAAACGTTTGACAGTCTCCGGCATAGGAAATGAGGAGGGGGAATCATGTGGGTATCACGACACTGATCTCCAGGTGAACATCTCCTGGCATATCATTAAGATTAATGGTATTTGAGGGTCAGCCTAAATAAAATTAAAAAAAAAAAAACAAGAAAAACAAAGAAGTGTTACTATTTTTCATTTCATACTTGCTGCCTAGAACCTGGGAACTTCTTAGGTCTTTATTACCTAAGTCTAGACATGCTAGCAAAGATTTTCAGACACCAAATTCAGAATCACAAATTCAAAACAAAACATTCCACAAACTCTGAGAAACTTATGCGTACCACTTTGAGCACTTAGGTTTCTTTCTTTCTTTATATGGATCAGAAAACGGTACAAAATGACAGACATTCCCTCACTCTTCTTCAGCACAGTGGTAAAATCTACTGTGTTTATAATTTCAGTGGTATTTAAGAATCTGTCAAATGGCAGAGGTCCCCAATCTGCCTTTCCTTACAGAACTGTAACTCCAGTGGCAAAACACAGGACAGAGATATATTTATGGCTATGACCCAAACACAAACTTCTTTTTTCTATCTTTGCTCTGGACTTCTATTTCCACTTTTATTTATTGTCATACAGCACTGTGGCTCTTAGTTTGCAAGAAAAAGCACAGACAGTGATGCCTCATGGGAAAGGTAGAGGCTGGTTCATCAAGACTCACTGTAAATAGAATATAAGTTTTTGTTATTAAAGAACGTAGAAGGAATGAGTGCCAGTTTATGACTGAGCCACAGGGAAATATATGCCTATGGGAACAATTATAGATATTAAGTATTTTTAAAATGTTTTATAACTAGCAATGTAATCAGAGGTGATTTTCTTCCTTAATCAATTAATAAAATAACTCAAAATCACACCGAGAATGCACACTTACAATATTTGGAACCAGTATAGTAGTTTTTGGTCTTCAAAGTGCTTTCATATCTTATTATCCAATGCAGTTCTGGAAATTAGGAAGCCGGGAATCTAGCCTCTAGTAGTTATAGGATCTGGGATAAGTTTCTAAAAATTTTGCCAGGAATCTAGTCTCTAGTAGTTATAGGATCTGGGATAAGTTTGTAAAAATTTTGCATGCTCTCATTTCCTTGTAGCCAAAATAAAGTTACTCACCTGCTGATATTCAAGGTTTTCAGGTCATACTCAAAGCTCAAAGCTTCAAAAAGTGCTTCCCAATTGTGGGCAGTTTTATTAAGATAACAGTCTCTGTTGGGGTGCCTGGGTGGCTCTAACTTCAGCTCAGGTCATGATCTCACGGTTTGTGGGTTTGAGCCCCACATTGGGCTCTGGGCTGACAATCAGAGCCTGGAGCCTGCTTCCGATCCTGTGTCTCCCTTTGGATTCTGTGTCTGACCCTCCCCTGCTCATGCTCTGTCTTGCTCTCTCAAAAATAAATAAACATTAAAAAATTAAAGGATAATAGTCTCTGTGTGCCAAATAGAATCACAGATAAGCTTTAGGGGAAAAGAACAACAGAAATGAAACCTTTCATATTTCAATCCCATTTCCTCTTGAGGAAATAATGCAGATGTTATTAAGTGATCTTTCCAGCCCAAGTTACAGGTAATCCTGTAGCATTCTCCAATAGCTTCCAAGGAAAACTGAAAATAAGATCCATTGCTGATTTTGTTTCTCCTATGAAAAACTCTTTGGAGGGTGAAGCTATTTTTTAACCTCTTTCGAAGAAGCCAAAGCCTTATTTTTTTTCCTGCAATATTGTAACATTATTTACACAACCGTTCACGAGCTCTTTTCCCTTTCCCACACAGCAGGGAAGCGGTTCTACAATGGAATCATCAGTCACTGAGCACAGACTCATGGAAACTTAAGCCTGGGAGGAAGGTCAAGTATCATCTTGTCCATCTTCTCATTTTACAGATGAGGAAATGGAGGCCCGCAGCAGTTATGTGATTCGTTTCAGCTTTTGGTGAGAGCATTGCAACTTGAATCTGGGCTAGAATCAGGTGTGTGTTCTCTCCACTCTTTGCAGAATCCCATGTCTACCAAACAGTTACATTCTTTTTGCTTAGTGCATAGTTTCTTATCACAGTTCAGCTGTGCAACTGCAACCGTAGCCTCATATAGTGAAGTCTAGACAGTGTGAGGGAATCCCTGCCTTGATTCGCCCTTGTCCACAGTATCTATAAACAGTAAGACATATGGTGGGCTTTTAATAAGCACTCATCATGATTCTCTGAAATTTAAATAGCGTTCTTCCACTTTAGAAATACGGAAATAAGGAATGACTGAGAATCTCACAACCGAGTGCCAGTAGTTAGTTGACATGCTATGAGAGTATGTGCCTTCATCTTGCTATTTAAAAACATTAAAAACTAATATAAACCTACACGTAAGGATCTCAAACCTCCTGAAACGTTCTCTTTCGTGGTGTTGTGAGAATGTTTTTCACGTGTATTGGAACTCTAGATAAGCAAAGTGATTTGAGTACTCAAGAGAAAAAGATAAAATAGAAGTAAACTACTGACTACCTTGGATCGAATTTCTTTCTGATGAGATCTATTGACTGTGCACTGAGCCATTGTTAACCAGGGTAGAAGCTGTTCTTCAATCTCTGCTATGTAAAATACCTTGTCATTATTCTACAAATATCAACATCAGACTAGAGAAGAATTCAGGAGAGTTCACGGCTTTTAAGGCAACCCACTGCAAGAGATGCTGTCTTGACAAAATATAAAATTACCTCCAACCCTGAGCTAAGACTATAGGAGAGCAGCATACAAGCCCTGTAGTATTGTTTTCGATGAGGCACAGTGATAGCTCGGCGCCTCCTCAGGCCTCCTCTTTCTTCCTGAACGAACTCCAGGGAATGGCATCATGTCAGGCTTTCCAGATGGATTATGTGAAGCCATAGCTCAATGTCATTTTCAATAGGAAGCCTCATAATTAAAGGTCAAATAGTCACTTCATCTGCAATCAATCAATAGAAAAAGTACTAATACGAAGAACTAATCAATCAATGGCAAATGCACTAATAAAAGCAATGAATCAAATTCAGCATCTGGGTAGATGCAAGTACACACCAAAGAGATTGTGACAGGGCAAAAGCAAGAACAATAAAATAAACTGAACGTGTGTGTACAAGAGAATATTCAGAAGGCTCCTCAAGCGAGGGCTTTCATCTTTGGCTCATTAGTTACCTGGGTACCACTTGGTCTACAATGATTTATTCTTAAATACAAATACTATATATAATAATGAATGGTATTTCATAAGGCTTACTGAATGTGTTCTATTTGAGGTGTCAGAGGGGTGCGCACATTTGTTGTGTGTGTGTAAAATCACTAGAAGAAATATTTTGAGAGTGATCTCCAAAGGGAGAGATCTATTTTCTCAGTACAAAATAGCCATATTGTAATCTATTATATTTTATCTTTGTGTGAGAGGTGAGAGAGAGTATAATCCTGAGTGATATTATCTGAAATGTGTTCCTTGCTTTCTGGAATATGAATTTTTCACACTTAGTGTGATGTTCTTCCACTTCCATGCAGATAAGAAGTTCCCTTAGGATAATTACTAGCCCATAGCTCAGGTCATTGTCACGGCATATCCTCTATACCAGTGATGTCAGGTCCCCAATAGAAGGGAACATGCATTGCATCTTGTGAAAATGGATATGGTAAGTTTATAAGGCTAACAAGTCCATTCTAGTGATATTGAGGCAACACCCCTCGCTACAGGTAGAAATGAGGTGTTGCTGGAACAAGCACAATCCATGTCACCTCACTGAGATAAGGGAAGTAGCGAAGAGGTAAATGCTATCTAGATACTTCAGGAAGGAAGCCAGATATGATCAAGGCATGACAGAATAGTTTGTGAAATTGCCTAATCGAAGAGCTAAGGACACTGAAGTCTGGCATGGCTCAACGGAAGAGTGAGGACAAGTATTCAGCTCTCACAATTCCAAATTCTCAAGGCTATCACTTTATGGACGTAACTAAGGATTTAGACTATATGGTTATTTAAGTACCACACTAGTATCTTATTGTAGGATCTAAGGATTGACTTCATGGGAGAACATGGCAATAACAAAGTGCATATGCAGACAAAAGTCCAAGTTAACTCAACCCTTTTTAGCAAAACAGCTACTTCTGACTAGTGCCCAGAATACCCATTGGCCTGAACATCAGGTTTCAGAAAGCATCAGGAACAGAAGAATAGGGTTTTGAGATTAAGAAAAATAAAAAGACACACATACAAAGATCCAATGAGTAGATATGTTGCTTATAGCAAAGAAAAGAATACTGGTCAGGCTGCAGTAGGCTTCTTGGGTAGAGTTCTTTGCTCAACACAGCTAGCTCCAGCACAGAAGAACATCGTGGAGAGACAAAAAAAAAAAAAAAATCCATTTTGGTTTTCCTGACAAAAACAAACCCAAGGAGAGTATGCGATTTAAAAGCCCATTGCAGGAAGGCAGAGTATATATGGTGCAGCCGCGGTTCAGCATGTCCTCTAATCTACGCTACGGACATGGGCTCTTTTGATCTCTGGCTCTGGACATCTGAGGCATCTGGTGGCACTGGCCTTGGGACTCCCTACCTACCTCTTAGGAGCCCTAGAACACTAGACATCACAGTACAGTAACAGCATGGGGAAAGAAGTGCAAGATGATTTCTCTGAAGTCAAAAATTAAACCACACCCATTATATGAAAATCTATAGGACAAAGGGTTGGGAGATTGGAACCCTGGAAATGGTAACAGTGATCATTAATACAGCTAATAACTAGTAATAACAGCTACTGCTTAGAAGAGTGTCTGCTGTGTGCCAGGCAGCACATCTGGCTCTGCAGGTGGGCTGTAGAACTTAATCCATGGCGACCTACACACAGTGCAATTATAGCGCATCTGCCATATACTGACTGGAGATTATGTACAAGTACTGTGCCAGCTACTTAACAAGCCTTATCTTTCATCTTAACAATAAACTTCATAAATGGGAGTATGATTCTGCCCCACGTTACAGGTAAGAAAGCTAAGGTTCAGGGAGTTTAAGGGATTTGTCCAGAGTCACAAAGTCAGGATTGGAATGTGACTTCCAAAGCGCTTTCAACTTCAATTCGATAATATTATGAAGAAAACCTAACAGAAATACTGCAACGTATAGACATTAGGTACAGTAGCCCCTGAACAACATGGGTTTGAACTACAAGAGTCCACTCGCACATGGATTTTTTTCTTCGATAAACACGGCATATGACTGTAAATGTGTTTTCTTTGTTATGATTTTCTGAATAACATTTTCTTTTCTCTAGCTCATTTTCGTACAGTATATAATACATATAACATACAAAATATTAGGTTAATTGACTGTGTTATTGGTAAGGCCTCTCATCAACAGTAGGCTATCAGTAGTTAAGTTTTCAGGAAGTCAGAAGTTATACATTGGTTTTTGACTGTGCAGGGGGTTGGTGGCCCTAAGGCCCCTCTCCCTGCACTGTCCAAGAGTCAACTGTATATCATTTGTTCAAATAAGCAGAAGCCCTAGACAGCAACTGTTCCTTAAAGAGGTTGTCCAATTTTGAAGTCATTTTCCAAACTTGGCAAGACTGACAGTAGATTCTATCAAACAAATACACGTGGGGTTAGTAACAACATTATGGAATGTCTTTGTTTCCTAGCTTACAGACTGAACCTTTTTTTTTTTTTTTTTACAAATAGTTTATTGTCAAATTAGTTTTTACATAACACTCAGTGCTCATCCCCAAAGTGCCCTCCTTCATGCCCATCCCCCCCTCCCCCCCACATCCATCAGTCCTCAGTTTTTGTCAGCATTCAAGAGTCTCTCATGGTTTGCCTCTCTCCCTTTCCCCCACCATTTCCGCCCTTCTTCTCCCCCTTGGTCCTCCGTCAAGTTCCTCCTAATCCTCCTATACGTGCAAACATATGGTATTTGTCCTTCTCTGCCTGACTTATTTCGCTCAGCATAACACCCTCAAGGTCCATCCATGTTGCTACACATGGCCAGATTTCATTGTTTCTCATTGCCATGTAGTATTCCATGGTATAGATAAACCACATCTTCTTGATCCATTCATCTGTTGATGGACACTTAGGCTCTTTCCATGTTTTAGCTATTGTGGAGAGTGCTGCTATGAACATTGGGGTACATGTGCTCCTATGCCTCAGCATTTCTGTATCCCTTGGGTAAATTCCTAGCAGTGCTATTGCTGGGTCATAAGGGAGTTCTATTGTTAGTTTCCTGAGGAACCTCCACACTGTTTTCCAGAGGGGCTGTACCAGTTTACATTCCCACCAACAGTGCAGGAGGGTGCCCGTTTCTCCACATCCTCGCCAGCATCTAGAGTTCTCTGATTGGCTCATTTTAGCCACTCTGACTGGCGTGAGGTGGTATCTCAGTGTGGTTTTGATTTGTATTTCCCTGATGAGGAGGGATGCTGAGCATCGTTTCATGTGTCTGTTGGCCATCTGGATGTCCTCTTTGGAGAAGCAGACTGAACCTTTTTAACGTGACAGAGAAATGTCATGATTTTTCATTCTTTTAAGTGAGTCACATGCCAAAATGTAAAGAAATTTCTAATGAGTTTTTACTACAATGTGCCTACTACCTCGAGGAGTTTGTGAATGAAGTTGTCAGTAAAGCTCCTGATTACTTCATGACTTATTATTAATGGCTAAAGACATGGATTCAGATGCCTAGACAGATTATTGGGATAATACCAATACACTGGATAAAGCTTAGTAGAAAACAGCACTTTTCTTCTTGCTCTACTTTTGTCCATTAAATAAATACATATTTCACTTTTGGCACTAGTCAGATTGGGTTAATGATAAAGACATCGTGTTTCTCTATAGAAGTAACATTCTGAAATGAACTTTAAACTAATGTCAATACCAGATTAGGGTAAGAATATTTCTACCTTCCTCCAATCTTCCAAGAAAGTAAGTTAACTTTTCTGAGGGGCAACTCTAGAACCTTCCAAAGCCAAGTTTTTGCCCATTCCTTTTCAGAATAAGTCTTCTCCCTCCCTTACCCCACCACCCCCTTCCCTGGCTTTTACTGTTAACATTCTAGGCTGAAAACCTTTTATGAACATCAAAAACATAATTACAAAATAAGTTAAATCCTACACTGTTAAATTTAGGCCTTCAAAAATTGGTTCAGTCAAACAATGGTACTTCAAAGCAATGACCCATCCTTACCTTGCTATTGTTCTTTATCCCTAACACAGTATACAATATTCCATTCCTTTTAATTTGAAGAGTTGCTTAAATGTCAAAATTATAAGATGTAACTGAGGGTAATATTGGTTAAAAAGTTGGTTTTTAACTCTGTGAATCACTTACCCAGTGTGAGGGATTTGTGTGTAGAACAGAAAATGATAGCCACAGTGTCTGCTGGTGTGAAACCCGAATTATTCCTAGGGGCAAAAAGAGTGTTTTACAAATATTTGTATAAAAAGCCTTCTTCAACACATCCTAAATCAGATGTAGTACCTACCTTCATGTTAACATCTTTTTGATCAGTCCTGGTATACAGAAGTGTCTGAACTTGCTTTTAGAGAATCATTCCTGAGTCATTTGCCCATGAACAAAGTCTTAAAAATGTGGGGGGGACACCACCTCTCCTCCCTCCCCCATGATCCTCTTCCCATGCCTCACTCCTATCCTCCAGCAACCACCAAACTGCTCAAATTTTTTCATTTCAAATGTTCCATATGTGGAATGATATGGTACATAATCTTTGGGATTGGCTCTTTTCACTCCGCATAATTCCCTAGACGTTCATCCAAGTTGTGTGTATCAATAGTTTGTTCCTAGAGTGCCCGGGTGGCTCAGTCGGTTAAGCATCTGACTTGGGCTCAGGTCATGATCTTGGAGTTCGGGAGTTTGAACCCTGTGTCGGACACTGTGCTGAAGCTCAGAGCCTGGAAGCTTGCTTCGAATTCTGTGTCTCCCTCTCTCTGTGCCTCTCCCCCACTAGTGCTCTCTCTCTCTCAAAAAATAAACAAACATTAAAAAAATTTGTTCCTTTTATTGCTAAATAGTATCCCATGATATGTATGTACCCTAATTTGTTTAACCATTCGTTTATGGAAGGACAGCTGGACTGCATCTTGTTATTGGTTAGTAGAAATAGAGTTGCTCTACACAAATATGTGGTAGAGGTCTCCAAAGGTCACATACATAACCAGGCTGTGGTGCAGGGCTTTGTGAAAATCATGCAGCGGGGAACTCCCTTAGCGAAGTTACAAGGCTATCACTTGACATTAATTCCAGTGGCTTGAAAGAGTTAATGTATCTCCATTTCTGCTTCCCTCAAGAAGCTGCATACCTTTTCGGCAGCAAATGTAAACTTTTGATGAATACTTGCTATGAACAAAGAATGTAACATCATATGTTTTAGTAAAAATAGTAAGTTTTCATTACTTGAGCAGTTACTGTGTATCAGATACTCCTCTAAGGTCTATACATTTGAAGACAGCTACCCCGCATGGTAGGCGATACAGTATCAGATGAGAAAACTGAGGCATCCTGGAGGTGTGTAGCTTACTCAGGGCCCTTGGGCTAGGAAGTGACAGAGCCAGGATTCCAATCAAGTCTGGCTTCTGTGTCTCTGCTCCTAACTGCCAGGTTCTACTATTGTTATGCAATATGTCAAGCATTTAAAAATAAATCTCAGTCAAAATCCACTAAATGTTAGAGAGGACAAAACTGGTGAATATCGTATTCAGATTTTCTATTTTAGAATATAAAGATTTAGAGAACCAGGAGCTTAAAGGATTAGAAATGTTATTTTATTATTATCATCATCATCATTATCAGCATCATTATGCTTGATATGTTAGAAACTATTCCTTCCTATAGAATCAGGATTTGAAGGTGCAGTAAGTCTATTCATTCCCCACCCTGAATTGAGACAAAGGAGTTAGCAAATGGAAAATGCTCCAGTACCTGACTCTATGTGTACAGCTGAAGATACAACAGTCTATCCAATTTTTAAGGATCTCTAAATAAAGCAATCTCATCACTCTCCTTAGTAACCTCATCCTCACATACGACTTTCGTTGGGAGAAAAATCTTCCCTAAATCCATCCACGTATCCTAATTTCTTTGTTATATACTCACTGGAGGGGAGAAGGGCCTCCTTCTCCTCCTCCTCCTCATCTCCTGGGCACAGGTTAAGAGAATATGGAAATGGCCCTTTGGTCTTCTCCTCTCTGAAAAGTCACACATGTTAATGCTTCTTTACTAACTAGTCTTACCCCCAGCTCCTTTTGGATAATAGCTTCCCAAACTGAGTTTTTGGTGTCTCACCTCAGTGAAGGATTCTCCACTTGAGTATAATTAGATTACCTTACTGTTACCACATTTTATTTCCATATTTATATTGCGATACCACTCTTATTTTTAAACATCGAACTACATGGCTGATATATTCCTTGATTCCTTGGTTCATCATGTAGGCCTAATGTGAAAGCAGCTATGTAAGGTTCTGTCAACGCATGGAGGAAAGGAGCACAGATATGCATATGCATATGTATATATATTTACAATTTTTTAATGTTTATTTTTGAAAGAGAGAGAGAATTGGGGAAGAGCAGAGAGAGAGGGAGACACAGAATCTGAAGCAGGCTCCAGGCTGTGCTGAGCTGTCAGCACAGACACTGACATGGGGCTTGAACCCACAAACCGTGAGATCATGATCTGAGCTGAAGTCGGTTGCTTAACCAACTAAGCCACCCAGACACCCCTGTATATATATATATTTAAAAGTTTATTTATTTTGAGAGAGAGAGAGAGAGAGAGAGAGAGATAGGAGGGTCAGAGAGAGAGAGAGAGAGAATCTCAAGCAGGCTCTGCACTGTCAGCACAGAGCCTAACACAGGGCTTGAACTCATCAACCGTGAGATCGTGATATGAGCTGAAACCAAGGGTCAGATGCTTAACCAACTGATTCACCCAAGTACCTCTCTCTCTCTCTCTCTCCCTCTCTCTCTCTATCATCTATTTTTTTTTAAGAGAGGAGGATTGGAAAGAGAAAAAGAGGGGGTGGGAGGGTTATGGCAGCAAAGAAAAGGATTATCTCAAGCTTGGCAGGGAATGAAGGATAATGATGGAGCACACAGAGAACCTTCTTGAAGGAAATTACAATTGAGCTGGGTTTTAAAGGTCAAGTTTAGATGTGCGTGGGTGCGTATTATAGGTAAGGGATGGTGAAACTGAAATCTGGGGGTGTAGGGGGCAATTGACAAAGAGCAGACTCTTCAGGCTGACGTGTATGCAGAAATGCTGGCTGTGACCATGAGTGTGGACCTGACAAGATGGGGTGGGTAAAGAGGTAGGTGGAGTAACCACTCAACACGATGTAAGACTGGCAATGATGAGCCTAGGCAGGAAGCAGAAGGCTGTAATGGCTTGAAGAATCACAGTGACGGCAGAGATGGTGGTAAGGGACATGAAGACAAAAATAAAAGAACTTGTCAAAAGTTGACTTTTGTGAAATATTCCCTCTGGCAGCTTAAAAGCACACACTTTTAAGTGGGGGGGCAGGTGCACCTGAATTTCCGTCCAGACCATCCTTTTCCTTATATATAAGATAGGGATAATACTGCCGGCCTCTTAGGGGTCATTGTGAGGATAAATATCAATGTTTGTTAAGAATTTGGCACATCGCAAGTGTTTAACACACACTAGCTGACATATGCTTTTTTTAAACGCTTTTATTTATTTTTGAGAGACAGAAAGAGACAGAGAGGGAGGGAGAGAGAGAGGGGGAGAGAGCAAGCGAGCAGGAGTGGGGCAGGGTCATATAGAGAGAGGGAGACACAGAATCGGAAGCAGGCTCCAGGCTCTGAGCTGTCAGCATAGAGCCCAACGTGGAGCTCTAACTCATGAACTGCAAGATCATGACGCGAGCCAAAGTCAGATGCTTAACTAACTGAGCCACCAAGGTGTCCCTGCTAGCTGGTATTTTTATGGTTACTGTTGCTTTGAAAGAGTAGGAATGAAAGAGAAATGATAAGCTTTGAGCACACAGGACTAAGGCACACTAGGGCATTGACGAAAATAGGGAAAAGAAGAGGTTGCCTAGCAGGGTCTGGGGAGGAGGCCAAGGAGTTGAGTGAACGGAATCTGTATCAGTGACAGGGTACTGTGTTTTCCAGAAATCTGGGGAAGAGAAGGAAAGAGTCATGGGGATTTGAACATGACCATGCAGAGAGAGGGATGACGCAGTGCGTAGAAACAACTCATGAAACCAGGTCCCCCGAGAGGCCTAAGAGGACCAGGCTGTGGGGCTAGCCTAAGAGGGGCTATTTCCCAGGCCACGAACTGGACTCAAAAGAGGACAAGGTGAGCGGGAAATATGGAACACTTTCTGGTAGAGAATGGGAAAGTGGGGGCAATTTTATGTCAGAGATTTCACTTTCTTTGTAATGCATGAGGCACTTTGCTCGTCCACAGAGTCTGAGCGATAACACTGAGGCCCGGGAACCTAAGAAGTTAGAAAACTTGAAATAGGCAGATTGAGGCGTATGAATAGAAACTTTCCGCAGAGATGAATGCCCACCTGCGCTGCCGAACATGTGGCACAACAAACCGCCTCGGTCGGGGCTGTTCTCCAGCAACGCTTATGGTATTGGTCACACTACAAAGGCCTTTTCGGTCTGTCACTGCCCTTGTTGACAACCCATTGCTGCTGCATCTGGAATGTGCAGTTTTGTTTTTTCCGGGAG
Source organism: Hyaena hyaena (assembly GCF_003009895.1). Classification (NCBI taxonomy): domain Eukaryota; kingdom Metazoa; phylum Chordata; class Mammalia; order Carnivora; family Hyaenidae; genus Hyaena; species Hyaena hyaena. The sequence goes on along the minus strand of NW_024081111.1, from coordinate 612,511 downwards.
AGTCCGGCAATACATTTCTCCTTTAGTGAACTCTGTTCTGCTTCATATTGTGCTCTTCTCCAGGCCATTGCATGATTCCAGTGTGTCAAATCTCTCCGGCCAAGAAGGCTCTGATTCAACCTGGCGTTGGCTGGCGTTCGTCAGAGCAGCACTTGCGGCGTGGCCAAGAAGGACACTGCGAGTTATCTGTCCTGCTCCAGGTAAGGTGGCACCAGAGGCCTGCACGGGGAGGCCTCCAGCCTGATGGGAGATGGAATGCTGCCCTATCATTCTACGGCCACAGGGTCTGTCAGCGGGGAGGGGGTGTCAGCACATAGATATGGACCATTTAAGGCTAAAAACAATATTCTCCCTAAATACTCTTTCTGTAAAGAAACAGACTGCTCTACCATGGGTCTCGGGGAAAGCCAACAGAGCAGTGCTCACTTAAGCATCCCTTCGTGTCGAGGAAGAGGATGGTGCTGATAAATCCCCACAGTGGGAAACATGGTCTTAAGCGCTTGATTCCCAGGATTCCCTTCTCAGAACAGCCTTATAAGGTAGAGGGTATTATTATCGCCTTGCTTTTCCCAAAAAGGGAATCTGAAACACAAAGAGGTTAACTAACTTCTCTAGAGTCACACACAGCTAGTAAGTAGGCTGCTCCGAATCAGAGACAAGTTTGCTTTCTGAGAAAGAAATTAAAAAAACAAAACAAAAATCACCACAGAATTCAGCGGATGAGGGCAGCTACTTGGTAAGTAACCTTCCTTCAGCCACACTCTGTCAAGGAGCAGCTTAATGGTAGAAAGTCAAGAGACCACCCCAAAAAATGAAGCATCCTGTGCGTTATATTTGAGTGGTAATGACTATAATTATTTTCAGTGATTAACATCTCTATTGTGTCTGCTCCCACTCTTGAAAGGAATCACATTACTATTTATTTTCTAACTCTACCTTATCTCTTTTTAATACTGATTTTCTTTTTATCCTGTTTTTATAATTCTTTTGATCACTTCAGCTTCCTTTGAGACGTTTATTTCCTTTTCTTCCCAACTGGTCTTTTTATTCTCTCTCGCAGAGCTTTCAATCAGTGTTTTCCACATAATATTTATCTTGCCTTTCTCTGCAGTACTCACAAAGGAAAACATGTCAGAAGGTTTTACTAGTAGAATCACAGAATGTAGAGCAGGAAAGGTCCTCTGAGAGAGTTCCATGTTTTTAGAGGAGGAAACTTCCATGTGAAATACTCTCCTTTGTTAACCTCTGTACCCGTGTTTTGTCTTCACCTAATTTTAGAAGACCTCCTCTGTCATTAGCTGTGCGCCACTAAACAAGTGACCCAGGGCTCTGTGGCTTAGTGCCTCATGTGTGAAATGGTGAGACTGTTAATACTAATACCTGTCTTTCTTCCCTCTGTCCCTAGCTCCTTCCTACTACACCCTCTGTCCCTCTCTTCATCCCTCTGTCCGTCCCTCCATCCTGGCTATAATGAGAGGCTGTTTGAGACATCCAACTAAAAATGTACTGATAAGGATGAAAACACCTATACAAATATTCAAATATTTGTCCCTCCCCCCCTTCTTGGTTTCTTTTGTCACTTCAGTGATACTCTGGGATTCTATTACTCTAGTTATCACCTTTCCAAACTGTTACATACTTTTTTAAAAGGCTCATAATTACTGCTTTCTTTTTCTAACCTTTTCAACATTTTTTAAAACTTTGACAGCTTCTCCAAGTTGCAGAAAGCTTAGGGTCCTATGGACAGCTGCTATTGGTTTGACGAATCAGCTTTCATTTCCTAGCATCTGTGACAGTGTAATGTCAAAGAGAATGTATTACAAAGCTAGACATGCTGATTTCTTCTCTTCCATCATTAGTTTTTGAAACAGTACAGGTAAACTATTTTGGTATAATAAATACTTGACAGTTGCTAACATTCAATGAACACTGTATGCTAGGAATTAGGATGAGGACTTTGCGTGTGCATTATACAATTCACCAAATGACTCTATGAGGCAGGTACTAATACTATCTCCGTTTATAAATGAGGAATGACAGAAAGCATAGAGTTATTAAATAGGATCGAAACTCATGTCTGTCTGACTCTAGAATTAGAATGTTTAACCCTGACACTATTTTGTGGGTGGATAAGAACACAGAATAGTATCTCTCAAATGTTATTTTAAATACTCAAAGTAGAAGTTTACATGCCAGATAGTAGAATGGTAACACATCAGGTCAGTAAATCTAAGAAATGTTAACCAGGTAAGAGGAGTGTTACAGGAATGTTGAATTTTCCAGGCTGGGTGTCTCCTGGTTTATGCTAAACTTACATCACCAGGGATCAGTGGCATGCAGTATACAAAAAAAGACAGACCAGGAGGGCACCTGGGTGGCTCATTTGGTTAAGTGTCTGACTCTTGATCTTGGCTCAGGTCACGATCTCACGATTCATGGGATTGAGCTCCACATTGAGCTCTGCGATGACAGTTCAGAGCCTGCTTTGAATTCTCTTTCTCCCTCTCTCTCTGCCCCTTCCCCCACATGCTCTCTCTCAAAATAAATAAACTTAAAAAAAAAAAAGACAGACTGACTTCCATGTTTAGACTTTTGTCTTTTGATATCTGGACTGGTTTCAGATTTAATAAATTTGTAAGAAATAGATGAAAAAGAAACCACAGGCCACTTTCACTAATTTTAAGTAGAAAGGAACAAAAAGGAGGAATAAAAAAATTAAACTCAAGAGTATAAACTTGTGGGCCCAAGTTTAACCCCTGGTATCTTGAACTAATTTGTTTGTGTGAGTGAACTTGAAGAATCCAGTTAAATACTCTCTACAAATTCCCTAACCAAAGCAAGCACTTATGAATTTTAAAAGTAACTGAAGTAGTTTAGTGCAGTGGAAAAAGTATGGGCAAATGTCCAATGGCAATGGATTTCAATTCTGCATGTACTATTTGCCACCTGTTATTAAACTACTAAAATCTTGGAGCACCTGAGTGGCTCAGTTGTTATGCATCTGACTCTTGATCTCAGCTCAGGACGTGTTCTCATGGTTTGCGAGACTGAGCCCTGCGTCGAGCTCTGTGCTGACAGTGTGGAGCCTGTTTGGGATTCTCTCTCTCTCCTTCTCTCTGCCCTTCCCCTGCTTGTGCTCTCCCTCTCCCTTCCTCCCTCTCAAAATAAATAAACTTTAAAAAAGAAAAAAAAACTACTAAAATCTGATTTAGGCAGGTTATTAAACTAAACTATGTATGGATCCTCATCAGCAAAATAGCAATACACATGTATAGTATCATAGTCTTTGCTACCAGACTTACATGAAAGAACATATGCATTGTCCCTAGCACCATGCCTGGCACAGAACAGGGCTCAATAAACATTGGCACCTTTCACCCCTCCCAAAAAATCCTTAGGCACAATGACGTCTCTCACAGTGAAGAAAAAAAAAAGTAAAAACCATCTTCTAAATTTTGTTCAACTGAAAAATCCCCAAATTCTAATGGAATGCTTTGCAGATATATAACCATTTCACTGAGGAGCAGGATTATAGCCACTCCCTGTTCTGCTGTTTATCAAAAAATGTGCATGTCTGACATGTGGACAGTGGGTTAAGCAAGTTCAAAATGCAACAGAACTTCATTGAAGGCAGAATAAAAGGGTCTTAAAACCCCAAGGCCTTATGAAAATCCAGTCTACTCTATACTGAAAATTCTCAATTTTAATTCACCAACTTTGATTCACCATTCCCAGCCCCACCCTCCTCCAGAAATTCCTGTAGTGGCTACTCAGTCACTGACAGGGTATCTGCCTCCTCCTCAGTCTGATAGGACAGGATGAACGCATCTCATTATTACTTCTGCCACAAGGACCAGGAAACAAACAGCTGGGGAAAGGCAAACATCTCTTCTGGTGACATAACAAATCATTTACAAAAGAACTTTAAAATAGCTCCTACTCCTAGACTTACCCAATTAAGTCCCATTTTCTCGGTGCCTTAACTGCTTCAGGCTTTACTCTTACTTTATAAATCACAACCACAAGCTAGGGAAAATGGTTCAAATTACACCAATCAATAAATTTTTATTGACTGTTTACAATCAGCCTCGTGCTGTACCAAGTGCTATAAGAGCCAAGTGCCTAATGTGAAGCTTCAACCCTCTACTGCTCTGACACTGTTTCAGGCCCTAAAGACGACCCTTTTCCTCATGGCAACTCACTGCCATCACCTGGCAATCTGGCTCAGACTGTCCCTCTAGGTACTATTATTACTTAATCTTTTTCTTTAAGTTTATTTCTTTTCAGAGAAAGTGAGAGAGAGAGAGGAGAGAGAGAGAGAGTGAGAGCGAGCTCAGGGTAGGGGCAGAGAGGGAGAGGGAGAGAGAGAATCCCAAGCAGGCTGCACACCATCAGTGCACAGCCTAGCAGGGACCTCAATCCCATGAACTGTGAGATCATGACCTGAGCCAAAACCAAGACTTGGACACTTAACTGACTGAGCCACCCAGGCATCCCTATTTTTCAATCTTTTTCTATTCCCATTGTCCCACGTGTGTGTGTATGTGTGTGTGTGTGTGTGTGTCCACATTTGCATTATTCTTTTCCCCACCAAGAACCCCTTCTCTGCATCTCGGTTCACTGAATACTTAGCCGTTCTGTTTTTTTTNTTTTATTTATTTCTGAGAGAGAGAGAGAGAGAGAGAGAGAGACAGCATGAACAGGGGAGGGTCAGAGAGAGAGGGAGACACAGAATCTGAAACAGGCTCCAGGCTCCGAGGTACCTGTCAGCACAGAGCCCAATGCAGGGCTCGAACCCACCAACCGAGAGATCATGACCCGAGCTGAAGTCGGACGCTTAATTGACTGAGCCACCCAGGCGCCCCATGTAGCCATTCGTTATAACTCAAGTCAAATCTCATCTCTTCCATGAAGCCTTGCTTCACCACTCTCTTTGGAAGTGCCTTCTTCTTGAAGTGACTTCAGGATGGCTCACTGCCCCTCCACTAAGAGGTCACTTAGCAGACATACATCTAGTCTACGTGCAGGATCAGATCATGTCTTCTTTGTGGTATTCACTATGGTAACTTTCTCATACCAAGGGCTTATGTGAGCCTTTAAGAATAAGAAAGATGAACCAGAACACAGAGACCAATTTAATGAGGATAGCCTAAGCAAGGGACAGAAATGAGAATGCTCAAGGTTCTCCTAGGAAACAGCAAAGATTTTACCACAACCTGAAGCTTACAAAGCATGAATGTTGGTAGCACTTCACTTAGCCCCCACCCCCAATGAACTTCATTCTATAGGCACTGGAACCATTAAAGATCTCTGATTAAAGCTATCATCAGAACTCTGTGTTACTGGAAACAGTACGAAATGCATAAGAAAAGTTCACTTTAGAAATGAAGTTACCTGTAAGATATCCACTGCAATAGTCTAGGGAGAAGAGAGGCAACAAGAGCCTGAATTAGGGACGTGGCTCTGGGAGCACAAACAGTATTACAGAGGTAGGATCAAGACATTTAAAAATAATGATGTGAAGGGTTCCAGTCTGAGTGACTCTGTGGATGATGACCCCATTAAAAATCAAGATATGAGAGAGAAAGAAGAAGTATTGGGGGAAAATTTTATTCGTTTAGAAGAGCTTGAGACTGAGGTCTTGTGAAGACAGGTGAAGATATGTACATGGTACGTGATAAGGAGTGCTGGATCTAAGGGAAAACATCCGAATGGGAGGTCCCGCCTTGAAAACCATCGGCAGGAAGCTGACAGCTCGAGCCAGCAGAATGGAGGAGGCTGCCTAAGCGTGCGATGTGAACAGATGACACAGGGGCCACGGACAAGCCCTCACACAGGTCTCCAACCCGAGAGTGGCAGGAAGCCAGAAAGGCCAGGAGGTAGGAGAAAAACCAGAACAGCAGAGGGGCATAGGAGCCAAGTAAATAGCACGATTTGTCACTTAGAAAACCAACAACCACAAGAGATATCATATCACTTACCTTGTTGAAAAGATGAAGGTTAAAAGCATAAAACTCAGCTGAATAGAAAATACTGAAGAAGAAGAAGAAAAAAAAGATTGAATCTAAATTAGGGCTACAAAAACATCTGTAGCATATTTATAGTTTTATCTGAAACTTATGGGAGCTCAAGTAGAAAGACAAACATACGTTGCTAAACTGATAGAATCATTTAGGTTAGACTCAACTTGTTCTTACTGAAGGAACGTATCGGCGTATATAAGTTATGATGTCCACTACTCCACAGATCTGAAACCCTCTTTAAGACCTGCTTATTTTAATTTGTTCAACTTAGAAAGTGCTGGTTTTTACTATGAGTATTTATAGCAAATGGCATAGCTGCAGCAGTGTAGAATATATATTTTGGAATAATCCATGTTGATTTTAATAACAAAAGATTCTTAGGTATTATAATTACAAACATTGTCTTTGGTATTACAGGATAAACAGAAGGTTGACTTCTGATCCTGGCAGCTACTTGCATTTCATAGTCTGTTGCTTCTGAAAATGATATGATATTACCTTGGGTATATACGTGAACAGAAAAGAGGACATAAATATTCACATTTTAACTAATACAGCCAATTATTATACTTAGAAAATAATAGTATCAAATATTATAAATCCTACTTGTAACCCACAACAAAGTGCAAGATTGGCTTAAAGTTATAGTAAAGTAAATTGGCAAAAAAGGGCTCCATTTAACATTTGAATTTGACAGATATTATGGCTTCTTTCATCTGGCATCAATTACTATAAGTCAGACATGAAAAATGAAGGACAATTAAATCATACATACGTAACTGATGTCTCCTTAAAGAACAGATACATACGATAAAGTCACTGAGCACATATAATACGAAGCTCAGTATTCCTTGCTAATCAAATTAACATTCAAAATGAATTTAGGGAACACAGATCGCTACACTTTGTTCCTGGGGAGAATGAGGGGATGGAGGGGATGTTCCAGCTTCCAACTTACTTATGAACAGTACGAGAATAAGGCTGAATTTATCCAGGTCAATATTTGGGTTAGAGAACGTGTCACAGAACGTGGTGTAGATGATCATGAGAAGCACACTGCTGCTGATAGCACCGAAAGGCGGCTTCTTTCGTTCAAGCCAGTCCTTGATGTATCTTCGGACAATCTGAAATACAGAGATCAACAGGTTGCCTCTTTTCGAAGACGGAGGGAGTTGAATTGGGCATCGCAAAGTGATTCTGACAGCAGAAAGACATAAAGAGAAGAAAGTAATTTGGATGATGGCCACGGTGGATTTCCAAGCTTCCCTGCCACATCACCCTTCTTCTGGGGGATTTAACATTTGTAGTGCGACTACCACTGGTGTCCATAATGAGAGTATATTTTCAACTGCATTCAAATCCATCCTTAAACATGCCAAATGCTCTTTGCTAGCTGTCACTGAGACATGCCCATTAAGCCTCCCCAAAGTTTATCTCTTCTGCTGATCCTAATGGATGTGTGTAATTATCACAGTCCCCTTGGCCTCAACAGACAATTCCAAGTGCAACTTTGGGAATCTTAAAAATCTGACATCTTCAAGAATTTCAAGACAGTAGATAATCGAAAGTGATCCATGGAACATATTAATATTTAACATGCAAGCAATGCACCAGAAGTTTTTAATTAAATTATAACTCATGCTTGAAAAGCAAAAGTGCATGTGTTGTGGGAGTTTAAATAATTCAAACTCCGAATATCTAGAGTTTTTGTGAATCCAAAGACAAATGCCATTTGCATGCTTTTAGAATTCCAGAATTAACACTTAAAAATGAATAAACCTGTCCTAAGCTTCCTACAAAAGGATGAGTGAATAAAGTTACACAGCAATCCTCTCTTACTCAAAAATCAAATCAGAGATTTAAAATCAGGGCAGGCTGAATATTGGTGATAACTTTTGTTGGGATATAAAAGTGCACCACTCTATTTAAAACTGTACACTTTTGAAAGAAGCTAAACAAATCCTGTAAGAAGGACTATAGTTGAGACATATTAAGTTTCGAGTCACTCGTTATCCTGCATAATTGAACATGAGATTTCACAACAGGCTGAATTACCATGATCCATTAGCAATAATGAGGTCAGGGAACTTCTCTTGACAAGGCTGATGGGGTTCTGTCATCTTCTACTCTGGCTAAAAAGGTTTAACTCACAATGGAGCATACCTTCATGGATACTCAAGAACAGAGTAAACTACTCTCAAGAGAACCTTTTGAACAAATGGCTATTAGATCAACTTCATCCGTTCTCAAGGACTCAGTAAGTGAAATACCAGTATTAATAAAGGGAGGCCAGTGGGAATCAAGTACAGGTACAGCACCTTGAATGCTGGGCGGCGTGGGAATGAAAGAGAAAGTGTTTTGTGTACATGTAAATTGTGGTTAAATATTTTTTAAAAAATAGATCTTTAATTAAAATTACAGCTGGATTTATACCAAAAAATACATGTTTTTCTTTCTGTAGATGTGATCCCAAACCACAGTAATTCATCTGGTGTTCATTTGTTTCTAGAAAGTTAACATACAGTAAGGGATAGGGATGCCTGCTTGGCTCAGTTGGCAGAGCATGTATCTCTTAATCTGGGGGTTGTGAGTTCAAGCCCCATGTTGGGCATAGAGATAAAAATGTAGTAAGGTATAGAGAAGTAAGAGCAGTTCTGTAACAAAGTGTTGTGGACTGATGAATTGGAACACAAATTTTGGATTATTATAGTGCTTGAGGTACCCAGATGGCCCCATGTTCAGGTATGTCACCAGGCAGGTGGTTGCTTATTAGAGGACTACAGAGACTTCATCTAAAAGGTCATTTTATCATCTATTGTGTTTGGCAGCATAAAGCTAGTAGTTGCTCAAATTTAATACAATTCAACTCCTTTAGGAAACAAAATAAATGGAAATTATACAGAGCTATTGAAACTGATGCTGTCCTCCAATCTTGTTTGCATATACAGTGCTTGAAGATACAAAAGTCCTCTCTGTAATAGTTATAGAATGTATGATCCCAATTCCCAAAGTAGAAGTGTCTCCTTCCACCACCACTGACCTCTCTGACAAAACAAAAAGATAAATAGGAATGAGGTATAACTTTGAAGTCAAAGCCATTTTGAAAACCAAGACAAATCTCTGATCATCAATCAACTTTATAAGCTGCAATTTGACTTATTCAACTTAGTTACATCATTCTTCAAGGTTTTTTTTTTTTAAGTTTATTTATTTATTTTGAGACAGAGAATGCATACCTGAGTGGGGGTGGGGAGTGGGGGGTGCAGAGAGAGAGGAAGAGAAAGAGAATCCCAAGTAGGCTTCACACTATCAGCACAGAACCCAACATGGGTCCAGAACCCAGGAACAATTAGGTCATGACCTGAGCAGAAATCAAGAGTAGGATGCTCAACCGAGGTGCCCCTATTACATATTTCTTCAACACAAAGTACTTACAGTCTCATAGTGTAGTGGGACTCTTTCAATATGTCAAGAAACATGGACTCCTAAGTCCTGCATCCTCTTAGCCAAAATATCTTTCTTTTAAACACATCAATGTGTTAATGGTAATTACTTAATCTCAATAAAGCAACTAGAAAGTTGAAAATTGGACAGACCCACAAGTGAAGCAATAACCTTCGGGGAAAAGAGATTGTCTTTCACTGTTTTTAGTCTTATAGTGGTATCTGTCTGTGTTTCCCAAGTAAACCGTTTTATATCTTGCCATGCTCCAGAGAGATTTTCTACCTTCTTCTAAAATTAAGTTCACAAAGCAGTTATTTTGCACCTTGTAGCAAGAAAAGGGTTAAAACCTTTCATAAACTATTGGGTGAGGTAGTATTGATATGCCTTAAAGATATGCTTTGGATATAAATGTCAAGAGACCTCACCTTCTCTTTGTTCAGCTACTTATGCTTTCGATAGAGTCATCCTCCAGTTGTCAAGAATCCATGTCATTTTAAAATTCTCCAAATTTCTTTGCCTTGTAGAAACATTTAGTAACCTTAGAGGAAGCAAGGCTTTGCCAGAGATAGCAACCCTACCTGACTTTTTTCCTTTTCAGGGAAAAAAGTCAGGATGAGGTGGGAAAAGGTATCTTCCTAATGTGGCCAGTTATAGCTTTTTTTCAGAATTAATTCTAATTCATCTGCACCTTCTACATAGCTCAAAGAAACCTAGGCCTTCAACATTAGCTGACAAATCCTCACTGACTTGCTTTTCCCTGTGGAGAGGGAAAGAAAAACATCTTTCCCAAGGAGCTATTTATTGTCTCCATTTCTTCATTTTGATTTTATTTTAAATTAAACACCAGAAAAGGTTAAAGGGAAACTTAGATTTGAATCCTAGTACTTAATAAGCAGAGCCACATATCAATTACTATATGACCTCCAAGCTGGAAACCTGAGAAGATATGTCTTAGATGTAGAATATTAACATACTGAGATAACAGAGAAGTGTAATATCCATCATTTTAGTTTTCTCCAATTGTTTTTCCCAGGGTATGTTCATGCTTTTTTCCTTCTACTCTGTCTGTATATTTACAAATTGATTTTTGAGTGGGGATATATGACGGATAATTTTTCATATTAAGTCTGAATTTTAAAGATTTATTTTGCTTCAAGGTGACTTTAGATTGTTTCTTCAATTTTTATCCTCCAATCCACTGAATCCATATATTCTCATAAAGCATTTTGTTTTTTCTTTAATAGTCTGTTGAAATGTAGAGCTAGAGATACGAAATCGAATCCAATTTATGTAACACTTATCTTTAAAAATATTTTCATTAAATATTGAGTAGATTAAAAATAGTACTGTCTAGTTTCTTAAAAAGTACAAACAGTAAAAATACATGGATACAGTAAACACCCATCATCTACTTAACTATTATTTAATTTCCATCTCATGAGAGAAGTTGCACAGATATTATCCTGCTTGGTTTATAGTCGGAAACAAAGGCACAGAGAGCCCAAACAACTTGCATATAATGTTAAAAGGTCAGTGAGGGGGGTATGAGCAGGAATATGACCTCTGCCTCCTTAGGGCACAACAGCATAATGGTTAAAGGTATAGACTTTGGGGCTTCTTTAAAATCTTGGGCAAATTCCTTAACTTTCCTATGCCTCATCTGTAAAATGGATATGGTAGTAGTCATAGTGAGGTTTGAGTCGTTAAATAAATATAAGATGTCTTAGAACCAGGGGCTGTACATGGTTCTGTAATGGCTGGTCTTATTTCCAAGTCCTGCTTTGGTGATGATTCCATCACAACACTGTTTACCAGTACATCCCACTGCACAGTGTAACAGCTGCTTTTCTCTCAAATCCCTTCAAGTCATGAAAATCGTTCATATCTAATATAATTCTATAAGTATAAAATTTTACTAGCATTAATAACATTACCTTCAGGTTTAATTGTAGACTATTTAATAAGAAAGGCCAAGCTCAAAAATTTACAGAAAAAAAGTGGGGTCTAGTGTGTTGTTTTGAAAGATACTTTTCAAAGGTGGTGGAAGTTCTATTTCATTAACGTTTATTCGTAACTCTCTCAATATAATGCATGAAATGAGTATTTGTCACAAGGATTTAGATGTATCAAAGGGCTTAGGAGGAAAATAAATATACAATAACACCATTTTATTTATTTCTAGATACACTGTAGTCAGTCAATAATGCTTTCAACCAAAAAGAAATATTGTATGGGGAAAATAAAAAAAATAAAATAAAATCAACTCTCAGAAATAAAAGTAAAAAAGTTAAATGATAAAGTTTTATTATCACTAAAAGATTAAGGAAAATAGTTTCAACTCACCCTTCCTAGTCTTTTTCTTCTCCCTCTACTTCCCATTGTTTATTTAAAAGGTAATGACAAAAATCTCATTTTAAAATTTGGATTAAAAAGTCTAATTTTAAAATGATAAAAATCTCTATTAAAATCTCATTTAAATAGAAATATTTATTTTTCATAATGTGTTACCTCTAGTTATAATTGAGAAATGAGGCCACCTTGCTTCGGCTACTACCTCTGAGGTTGTATATATGAGCATTTCTAACAAGATCCCCAAAGATCACATCACAAAGTTTAGGTGAATCAATCGACTGCAAACAAATACAGAGATGAACGAGCAGAAAATGTCCCCGGTATCATTGAATTTATATTCTAGTTTAAGAAGATAAAAAGAAAGCAAAAACAACAAACAGATTAACTAGAGGGAGATAATGATCCCTACTAAGTAGAGGTTTAAACTGGATGACACGAGAGTGACTGCTTGGCTACCAGGCAGCCGCTGGAGGAGGGATAAGGAAAGGTCTTTCTGAGAAAGAGAACGGTGAGGTATTCCAAGCAGAAGGAACAGTCAGGGCAAAGTTTCTATGGAAGGATCAAAGCTGGCATGTTTGAGAAACAGAAACAAAGTCAGTGAAACCCAAGTGTAAAAGGCAAGTGGAAGAGTATTAGGGGAAGTAAAAGAGGCCTGAAAATAGAAGATAGGGTGACATAATCTTCTAAGGAAGTAGGGTAGGATTTCTAAGAAATCTTAAGTGACATTTTAAAGTTGTGATCATAAATTTGAAACAAGAGGAGACCAATTATGTGCTTTTCTCTAGTGAAGCTGTTTTTCTCTAATAGCTGCTGGGGACTCCATGAGGGTAAGTTCAAAGTTTTGTTTTGTTTTGTTTTGTTTTAAATGTTTTATTTATTTCTAGGAGAGAGAGAGAGACAGCGTGAGCAGGGGAGGGTCAGAGAGAGAGGGAGTCACAGACTGAAACAGGCTCCAGGCTCTGAGCTGGCAGTCAGCACAGAGCCCGACGTGGGGCTCGAACCCACGAACCGCGAGATCATGACCTGAGCGAAAGTCAGACGCTTAACTGACTAAGCCACCCAGGCGCCCCAAGTTCAAAGTTTTTATCAACCAATCTTTTTATACAGCTCACACTGCACTATTGAGTGTGCTGTTGAATATGCTAACAGAGTCACTGCTTCTAGGAAACTCACAGATGAATTATAATCTCTCCTGATGAATATTATGAATCAAGTCCAATGGGAGAGCTGGCATTTAGTCTAAATCAGTGGAGTCGGAGCAGGTCGGCTGCACACCAGGGGGCAACTTTGTGTGGAGTTTTATGGGATGAATAGCAGTTTGCCAGCAGAAAAGATGGGAACCATAAGCTTTTGAAAAGCAGAGAACAGTGAAGGAGCGTGGCCAGGTGAGCGTGGTGGGCATGTGGCTTGACACGGGAGGTGCCATTATTAAGATGGTGGGAGGTGACACTGGAGAAGCAGGGTGAGGCCAGACTGTGGAGGGTTTTGTGACTCACACAGGTATGGGCATTTTTAAGGAAGAGACTAACATAATCTGATTTATTTTTTAGGGCTATCCTGGAAGCAGTGAAGACATTGGCTGGGAATTAGAAGAAGCTTAGGGCAGGGAGACACTGGAGGTGCAGTAATTTAGACGAGAGATGACAAAGTGGTGGCATCCTCTCTGGCAGTGTGAATGAGGTCTCAGATGTCAGATGTGAATAACTTCTGAGGCAGAAACGGAGGTGTTCAGTGACTGCCTGGACGTAAGGGAGTGAGAACGTACAGAAAAAGAGGAGGCAAGGTGGTTTCTAAAGGTGAGGACCAGGGGTGTGATTGTAAATTCCTAAGACTAGAGTACAAAAGGTGGGCAGGTAGATGTAAATATGTTTTCCTCTTCGAAAAAAGCCCTTAAAGGACTGTGGTACTAGAAGAATTTTTAAAAACTGTCTATGTTACTTTTTGACTACCTTTACTATTTTATAATTTACTGTAATACTTTACTAACTGGGCAAGTAAACGATGAACTATCTAACAATTCATTATTCTCTCTGGATATATAGTCTTAATTACATAAATTATATAATTATATATATAAGTATATATATAACTATATATATATATAACTATGTATAACTACATAGACTAAAACCATAGGCAAAGGGTTTTTTTTTTGTCCACATGTTTTAAGCCAAACATTTATTAACAGAGATATTTCCAAGATCCACTAAGGTAAGAACGTGTGAGCCTCTAGTTATATGGAATTATTTTCAGAACCAAGAAAATAAGTATGGGTTTAAACTAACAGTATCCATAGCTTACCGTGTCTACAGCTGAGAAGGGCAGGTAGGTCCTGTTATGCTCTATAAGACAACATTTCCCTTACTGATCATAGAACTTTCACCTATTCATTCCCTTACTCATTTATTGGGTGCCTATGGTCTGTGTATATAATGGTAAACAAGACAAATATGGCTCCTGTACTCATGAGGCTTATATTATAGTCTAATGGAGGAGGCAAACAGTTAATAAGCAAACCAAAGATATGTATACGTTCTGGCAAAGGTCAAGAAAGGAATCAAGGTGCTACAACAAAGAACAACCAGGGAGGGGTTTCTGGGTGGCTCAGTCAGTTTAGTGGCCAACTCTTGATTTTGGGTCAGGTCACGATCTCATGGTTTGTGAGTTTGAGCCCCATATCAGGATAGGCAGGTGACATAATATTTATCCAGAATACCTGTGATGTGAGCAGCACTGTAGGAAAAGTAGTTTTCCAAGTATCATATATATATATATTTTTTTTTTTAATTTTTAATTATTTTAGAGAGAGGGCATGTGCACAAGCAGGAGAGGAGGCAGAAGGAGAGAGAGAGAGAAAGAATCTTAAGTAGGCTCCATGCTTGCAAGAAGCCCACTGAGGGACTCAACCCCACGACCCTGGGATCATGACCTGAGCCAAAATCAAGAGTTGAACGCTCAACCGACTATGCTACATAGGTGCCCCTCATTCTATATTTAATTAAATGGAATTTTTGGACTACTTTTAAATCTTTCCCTTTATTAAATGTAGTGCATTTTCTAAAGTATAGCATAAAAAAAATTAGGGGCATGTAGTGGATGCTATGGTATGTTTGATTGAAGTGTTTATTCCCATATCTTCAGGGCATGTTGGTTGTCCCAAAGATTTCAGTTGAGTTCCTCTTTGGGGCTTGCTGCTAAGGCAATAGACTCTCTCAAGGTTATACCTCTCATGGGGAGCGGAGGGAAGCCAGTACCCAATGCCTGGTCAGTGCAAGAGCATAAAGACCAGGCACTTTTGTCTTAGACAGGATGACCCTGAGGGGTTGGTGCAGCTAGAGGTCTTTACTGGAATTACATCATCCTGAACCTCCTCCCCATCCTACTTTTCTTACTTTCCCAAAGGTGCTCCCCCCAAAGGAATTCCCCCAGCAAACTTCCTGCATGGACACCTGTGTCTCATACTCTGTTTCCCAGAGAACCTAGCCTACAACAGTGTGTAAATATTTCAAAGAGTTGTTTCTTGTTTAGTATTGACAGAGAATTTGAAAACGAGGATACTAGGTTTTACGGTGACAAAAGCTTTATATGCATCCACATTTAATTTATTTCTCACAACCATGCCTTGAGATAGGTACTGTCATTATACAATTTGATAAATTATGAACCTGGAGCTAAGGAGATTAAATGACTTGCCCAAGATCACACAGCAAATAAAAGGTAGAACTAAGAACTAGAGTCTAGTTGCTCTTAAACCAACATCTGTGCTTTTAACATAGAGTGTTTTCCTAAGATTCACTCGTTTTAGCAGTACAATTCTGTTTTCCATTACTGTATTTTTAAATTTGTATGTTATAATTCAATTATATGGTTATTATTAACTTGTTATAAAAGGTTAAATATAAGAATTTCTCTTATTAGTCTAATTCAATAAGAATGATAAAGGAAACGAAATTTTCTAAGATCTAATTTTAAGAACTAATAGAATTAAATGTGTATTTTATTAATTACATGATCACAAGTATGGTCACTGCTATTGAAGAGAGACGTGAAGATGCCAGCCAGCTGGATGCTTTTTCCCAACAATAGTAATAAATGCTGAGACTTTATCAGAAGGAGCAGAATAAGGAAATGATTTGCTGCGTATTTTTAAGCTAGCTATATAGTTACAAAGTAGAGATAATAAATTAAAACAATCAAGATTCTATGCAGACATCCCTATCTAAAGCTATCTGCAGAGTATATTGATATCAAATAAAGAAATAAAAAGATGGGAATATTGTGATTGATGAAACATTGTGTTTCATGGTCTTATATTTTCTCTTCACTGTCTCTTCCTGGCTATCTTTTGTCTCTGCTGTCCTGACATTACATCGGAATTCACAATTTGATTCACACACACAAAAAGAACAGATAAAACTGGAAACCTTACCTGTCCAATAATGAGAGGAACCACAACAGTCATAAAAAGCTGAGAAAAAATAGATGTAAAAGGCACAGAAGAAGATGAGCCAAGCTGTAAAACAAGAATGTAAGAGGAGTTAGAATGACTTTGAGTTGGTTATCAAATATTGCTGTTAATTAAATGACACAGTAAGTGAATTCTCTCACAGCCACCAAAAATTTGGTAGCTATATAAAAATAACAAATGAAATTACTTTTAATCTTCCAAATTTAGCACATAATCGACTAAGTAATTTAACACATAATTTTTATTGGGAAACTACCATTGAGGAAAAATGGTAACTATGATTTTGCAATTAACTTGAATTGCTTATTATTAACTACATTACTGATTAGTGAAGTCATTCTTTGTTCCTACTGTCCATAATCATGGCATATTTCACCTACAATCACAGTCGTGTGCTTTCTATTTCACCTGTCTGCAGATCCCTAAAACAAACAAGTGTGTCTCATTATTCTCTTAGCAAAATCACATTTTTATTTATGCAAATGAAATAGTTTCTGACTTTTCCACTCCTTCGAAACAAAGGCAATGAATCTCCTATACCTTTAAAATCTGCTCTTACACAAAATCTAGGAAATGGGAATTCCTGAAACAAATTATTTTTCCAGTTAAAATTTCAGTATATCTCTTCTAACATTTTAACGTTGCTCATAATTCCTCTTTTTGCCTCCCTCCCCATTTTTTTTTTTTTTTTTGGTTCCTTCTCACTAATGACCGCAATCTCAGCCTCATAAATGTTCTATTGCTGGTGGCATAGGTAGTGTTTATCTGTAAACACTGTCCTACACTCACTGTTAGTCTCAAGTACCAAGAATTGCAGGCTTCCTATTAACTTTGTAATGGCTTTTGAAACCTCTTTCTGGCTTTCAAACCTCTCTGGACAAACAATAGCCTGTTCAATAGATGTTTATCTCTTTTATGAGCCCTCCTTGCAGCCAGGCTCTTTCAAGCCATCAAATAATGATCTCGCTGGAACTTGGCACTTTTACTCTTCCCCTGTAGACCAAACCTCAATTTTCATATTTACCTATGTTTAATTAAATGTGTAAATACCTTGTGAAAGATAAGTTTTGTGAAAGACTTTGAGGTAGTAATGAATGAGGTCCTAGAATGTTAAATACAATAAATGAAACGTTTAGATAAATGAAGTCATTAGCTCAGAGTGAAATGATGTAGGATCAATATTTTCGCTGATTTCAAATTCCTGCATGAACCAGCTTATCAAAATCCTTTCTACACCTTGGTGTATTTTATGAAATTCTGCCTCCATCCTCAGCCCCAATTTATAATGCACTCAATATGCCAAGAATGTATGTCCTGGCCCACTAATGGCCTGCATTCACTTAATACTAGCTTCAGCACTGACCACTGGCTGTGAGTTTAACCTACAAAAACTGTAGTCTCTAACCTTTTCCTCCTAAACCAATATAAACTAAAGAAATGAAGAACGACAAACAGAAAAAGTGAAACTGGTGAAAAACACATAGAATTCCTGGTGTTATGGTGCATGGATGTTAGAGGTTCTTTTTATGCAAAGTCAAAGTATAAAAAGCTAATAATTCCACCCTATTTTAGAGCAACTATGTCTTTGAAGCCCAGGTATTTAACAAATATGTATTTCTTTCCACAAATATTAATTCCAAGGATGCTCTTGGGTAAGAAATAAAAATCTTTAAATGTATATTTTATAGAGAAACTGAGGCACTGGATGAACAGAAAGATAAAATTTAAAGAACAAAGTTTTCAAATTCAAAAACATCCAGCTCAATGCTCTATCCATAAGGTTCACAATATTTGGAGAGAGGCAGTAGGATTCAGGGTGATAACCTTCAAGTAAAACCTATCAATTCTTGCCTGGAATCTCATGGGTAGATAAATTCACATATCCCTGTTCCTCTTTCTTCCTACCTCCCTCCCTCCCTTCTTTTTTGAGAGAGACACAGAGAGAGAAAAAGAACTCCCATGCAAGCATGGGGGGAGGGGGCGGGGGGGGGAGGGAGAGAGAGAGAGAGAGAGAGAGAGAGAGAGAGTGAATCTTAAGTAGGTTCCCTGCCCAGCTCTGTGCCTGATAACAGGGCTCAATCTCATGACTGTGAGATCATGACCTGAGCCGAAATCAAGAGTCAGATGCTCAACCAACTGAGCCACCCAGGTGAACNATATCCCTGTTCCTCTTTCTTCCTACCTCCCTCCCTCCCTTCTTTTTTGAGAGAGACACAGAGAGAGAAAAAGAACTCCCATGCAAGCATGGGGGGGGGGGGGGGGGGGGGGGGGGAGAGAGAGAGAGAGAGAGAGAGAGAGAGAGAGAGAATCTTAAGTAGGTTCCATGCCCAGCTCTGAGCCTGATAACAGGGCTCAATCTCATGACTGTGAGATCATGACCTGAGCCGAAATCAAGAGTCAGATGCTCAACCAACTGAGCCACCCAGGTGAACCCCTGTTCCCCTTTCTATCTCAGCTCTACTGTTATAAAATGTGTCTTTAAAATGTTTTAATGAATAACCATATCAAGCTATATTCTCTCTGTAAGCTCAGTGCTTACCGACCCAATACCTGGCAGAAATGATGTTTGCAGACAATAAAGCTGTGCACAATGAACAAAATGAAATAATTTGTAAATATAAGGTGCTAAGAAGTGCCACACTCTTATTCAAAATCATGTCCCTATTTTTTCTAAAGTTACAAAAACACAAAACTTAAGTATATTTTCAAAACCTCTTATCGGTGGTGTTATACAATCACCTGGCATTATTTTTATCACTGCTTGTTTATCACCAGTAACACAATTAATTCTGATATGCACCTAGAAACAAAAGCCATCTAGACATGATGAGAACCATATGAAGGAAGGAGGAGTGTGTGTATATAAGTAGAGTGAGCTTTGCATGTTCTCTGCCCTCAGCTCTCCTCCATGGCCCTTCCTTAGCTCTTTAATGCTGCTTTGGAGGGAAAAACCTAAAACTAAATAGAATCCTAACCCTGGAGAAGACTTGGAGTCCCATTCCTCTTTTTAAAGAGGTGAAAACTGAGGTCCAGGCAGAAATGACTTGTAATTAAATACCTCTTAATACTTGCCTTATGATGTGAAATTGGCTATGCTCCTCAAACACATTCAAGCAACTCTTTAGTCAAATCTACTCTTGAGAATAGTTCTCCTACAATGGAAGGCTCACTTGTTTAACAAAAAAGTATTGCTGGAGAGCAGTAACCCCAGAGATCAAATGGAGAAAAGTTAAAACATCACTTTGTTTATTAAGTTAATTTGGGGTTATTTTTAATCCTAATTCTATCTAAAAGATTGCATTTGGAGATAAGAGACATAAAGGAAAATTCATGTCAACTTTGGCTTTAAAATTTTTTATGTATCTTAACTTCTCCATCCATCACATAACAGACCATTTGTGTGTTCAATGTTTAGGCTTGTGTTCCTAGAAGGTGGTAGAAAAGGTGTTCTCCAAAGTCCCTTTGTCCTCTAAAATGTCTGTGATCTCTGGTCTACTGGGTTGGGAACACAGGTTAGAGGAGCTCCCCACTTTGTCAGATCAGAGGCCAGAGCAAGCTGGCCAGGGATGTAATTAACAGGGTTCATGAAGCCAGACTAGGTGCTTGGTGATGCTGGGGAGAAAATCCCACAGGATGGCTCCCTTAGAAGTGGCTCTGAAAGGAAGGAGATCCCAGTACTGAGGTCTAATTTGGCACAGGTCCTTTCTTTTGAATTGGCAACCAGACCTGTCACTGTGGTCAGTGTGAAGATGCAGAGATACCCTTGGGGAGGTTTCTGATGCTATGAAGTATACCCTGGCATCCAGAAGAAAGAAGAGCGAGCATCTGGCATAGGGTAACATATGAGAACATGACCAGAAGAGCACAAGACCCAATCATTTTGTATGCAAAGTTGATTTTAACTAAAGCAGAAGGATATATGTGCTAGGGATATTCTGTTCTTCACATTTTAATGAGGAACCTGTCATGGTCTCTATTGTAAAGACCAATGTGTTTATAAGAAGCATCAATAATTTGTACATTTGGATAGAGTTGCAGGTTCAAGATAAGGATGTATCAGGCCAGCACTTTGGGCTTCATTGAGCGACCCTGGCAGATTTAAAAGTGGATAGTCTCATACTACCAACCTGTATTTTAAGATACAGTGTGTTAAACGAACAATCCGGTCACTGGCTAATTTCTTTTAGAGATAGAATGCTTTGAAGCAGAGAACTCCCAATTAGGTTTGTTTATTTGTTTTAATATCATGCTGAGAAGAAAGTTTTGATGACAACTAAAGACGTGGAAATTTAGGGCCTTTGTGTTTAATTGTTCAAATAGTTAACTGGTGCCTCCTGTGAGTTAGGAGCACATTCTAGGCACTGGGAATCCAACAGTGAGCACAACACAAAACCCCTCCTCTCCAAGAGGTGCTTTAAAATTTTTTTTTCTAAATGTTTATTTATTTTTGAGACAGAGAGAGACAGAACATGAGTGGAGGAGGAGCAAAGAGAGAGGGAGACACAATATCTGAAGCAGGATCCAGGCACTGAGCTATCAGCACAGAGCCCTCCCCGGGGCTCGAACTCACAAACTGTGAGGTCATGACCTCAGCCAAAGTCAAGACACGCAACCGACTGAGCCACTCAGGAGCCCCTCCAGGAGTTGCTTTTTAAAAGTTGAGGTGTGTGTGCATGTCCACCCACCACCAAGTGCACACGTGCTCTTTGCCATAGAACACCTTTTGTCCTGCTTACAATAACTGGAAAAGTTCTAGTCTTTTTCTAAGGGTTAATTCAAGTAGCACTACTTTAGGAATTCTTTCCAAACCCTCCTCCTGAAACACAGACTCAGCCACCCCCTCTTTCGTGGCTCTGCATTTCCACTATTCCTCTCAGAATCCTTGGTCTTGCTCTTGTGTACAAATCTGTCTCTCTCAGTAGGTCTACAGTAGAACAGTAGACCTGTTCCAGAAGGTCAGGGAAAGGGTCTTATTCATATGTATATCCCCAGAGCCCAGCGGAGTGACTAAGTTCTACATCTAGGGCAGTGGTTCCCAAACTTTAGCACATTAGAAACATCTGCAGGGCTTCGTAAAACACAAATTTCTTGGCCCCATCTTCAGAGAAGTTTGGGATGTCGAGAATTTGCATTTCTAATATGGCTCTGCTGATGTTGAGCAGGGTTCACGCTTCGAGAATCACTAATCTAGTATATAGTAGGTCACCAACCATTTTGAGTTCAATTAATGGATGCCAGTAATACATAGGTAGAAAAAGAGGCCTGACCATGTTTTTTCTTTTCTTTCTATCCATCCCATTGCTTAATTCACAATCACAAGAAAAGGTGCAAGTTGCCTGGCCTCCCAGCTGTCTCCTATAATGACAACAATGGCAACTTTAATCATAGACTTCCTATGTGCCAGACACTGCTCTAAATGCTTAATGTGTGCCAAACAATTCAATCCTCACAGCAACTCTTTCAGGTAGGTCTTACTAGTACCTCCACTTTCACATAAGGCGCTGGTGGCGCAGAACAGTTGGACTTGGACACGGTCATTAGCCAGAGGGCGCCAGAGCCAGGATCTAAACCTGCAAGTGTTGCTCCACAGCCCTCATACTTAATTTTTGTACTCTGCTGCATATTTATTACAAAAGGTACAGAACAGTGAAATGGGGAAGGGGGGCAGGAGGGGAAGCCAAAGCTGGGATCCCTTCTTGCTCTCGTGAGAGAAAGAGAGGCGGTATGTGTGTGTATGAGTGTGTGTGTGTGTGTGTGTGTGTGTGTGTGTGTGTGTGTAGTGCCTACATGGAGATGGGGAACTAGAAGGCAGGCAGAAGCAAGAAGAGAAAGAAGAAGAAAGAAAAAGAGAGGTAGGGAGAAACTTGATAAGTAGTAACTGATGATACTATTTTCTCAACTCTCTCAAGGATGGTACCTAGATAGTCTCCAAGTAAATGCATCAGAAAGAGTTAATCCAAAATATACAATGGCTGTCTTAGGGCATTAGGACTTAATTCTATAACCTGGCAGAGAAAGGCTGAATGGAAGCAGGATTGACAGTTATCAATCCATTCAATTTAGAAACTGATTCGGAAGGAATCTGGGGGTTCAACCAGTAAAATATTATGAGGCCAAACAAGACTCAGAAAGACAAATAAGTAACAATTCTTGATGGAGACACTGACTGTAAAATCACAGTTATCAACCTACAGTTAGAAAACAGATGGTGTGTTTTAAATCACTTCTGTAAGTGAGCTGACCTGTAAATTGTCATTAATGCACCAGGTCTTCACTTACTCTGCTGTGTAATCAGCCTTTTATCTCCTACCAGGGAAATCCATTAGCCACAGGCGTCTCTACTATTTGTGTCTCTTCTCAGCTATTAAAACATTATTGTATTAAATAATTCACCCTTGATGATTGGTCTTTGCTTTCATTAGCATCGCATTCGGGGAAAGTATAAGAACAATATTTACAGTTTATACTGTAGAATGAAGAATGGTAAATCTCTGCTGTGAGAAAACCAGGATGAAGCCACTTCAGATTATAGAGCAGGATTTGTTCACTTCCTGCTCAATTTCCACCCTCCACCATGGCCTGCAGAACCCAGCCCTGGGGAGGAGAAAGGGGGACTCGCTTACTAGTGGCTCTAACTTTCTTATAACTCTACACAGACACACTCATAAATACCTGTGTCCTTCCCGTCACAAAGACAAGCATCACAGAAGAAGAGAGAGTGTCTCCAGGCCCCCAAATCCTTTTAGATTTCCATCTTTCCTCAGGAACTACAGTTCAGCCTTTTTTTCATTCCAGCTGCCCCTTCTCTCACAGAGAAACCTGCAAACTACATGGATCACTTACACAAAATCAGTGACCTAAATGTATACCAGCTGAGGGGCTCAATGTAAAAATGGCCATGATTTTTATCAAAATTAAAATACGATCGTTAAACAGCCATAATGATTCAGCTGCATGCATAAAACTAAATATGGGCTACTGTCTGGGAAGTATATACTTAGTAGAGGAAATGAGCCTTTTTATATCTACATGCATGGTATTTTTCTTTCTCTGAGAAGTAAAGAACAAAATAGGCTTTTAGTAAATTTTTAAAGATAAAAATTATGTAAAACATTTATTTTTTATTATATGCTAACTTAAAAATAAGATGAAAAGCTTACCTTCCAATAACTCATGGAACTATCTATGTACAATTGTAAATTTTGGTTACTCAAACCACACAAGATGTTTCATGAAATGTGCCCAAATGAACTGCAAGTTCTCTGTGGGGAGATGGGCTTCCAGGACATGGGAAGCTGGAGAGAGAGAGAGATACTCAGAAGCATCTGGGAACAAATTTTGCTCCTCATTCTCTGACCACAGTATTTGGTCTTGTCAGTCTATCTGGTTAGGGAACCAAGGAGCCTATTGTTGCTAAATAGTCCCTTAAGAGGAGTAAACATTTAAGTTCCCCCAGAAGAGTGCTCTCAGCTTGGGGACCAAAAGACAGGAGTGGCCTAAGGGAGCAGTTTTCTTCCGCTCTGACCGGACCCTACCTGCTCAGGGGACACCAGCAGCCGCCACTGGTGTTGGAGAGGGAACCAAGGGACAAGGGGAAAGCCTGGCTAAGGCAGTGCCACGTTCATCCACTGTCACTGCCTCCCTTCCAAGGCAGTGCCACGTTCATCCACTGTCACTGCCTCCCTTCCGCCAAGTCTGAGAAGTCCCAGACCAGCAGTGTCATTGGCCTCTCCGGGTCACTAATCCTGAAAAGGGGAAGAGGGTTATCAACGTCACTTCTAGAGCATTTGGAAATGGCTTGCCAGGCACTCCCCCTAGCCCATTATGGTTCAGTAAGATCAGAGGGGAGAGGGGAGGTGGTGGCATTAGCATTTACAAAAGATTCCACAGATTATTTTGCTTTACAAAATCCTCTCTGTGTGAGAACGACTTTTGAGTGATTTTCACATGCAGCCCAAAGATAAGCTACTCTCAGGCTCAAGAGGAGGAGATGTGTCTTCACCTGCTTTAGGAACACTTGGGCACAAGGTAGAAAGACTGGTTCAGTGAGAACAACGGGCAATCTAATGGACAGTTTCCCTTTAAGGGCTTAATGTTTTATAACTTTATACATCACACATGTGTGACCATCAATTACACAATCATCTTTGGGAACATATTATAAAAAATAATTAGACTATCGTGCACGACACTAATGGCTGTATTCACTGTGTCTATTGATAGGATTAAAAGTGGAATAATTTTCTATCACAGATGGCCAATTACAAGGGCAACTAATGATGAGTGTAGCCTCGAAAGCTGCCACTGATCTGTCTCCCTAACCCTGGGCCTGTCTCGTACACAAATTCGTGAATCACGTAGTCTGAACCGCGCAGGTTAGCAGTTAATTTTTTCCTCTAAATTTCTTCCATGTTCTTTATCCTGGTTTACCCAAATAAGCTTTAAGTTCCTTCAACGCAATAACTATGCTTTATTCTTTTTTGTCTTTCCCATTTTACCTAAGATATACATGTTCCAGAGGTAACAATTGATGCTGATAATAGGTCTTAAAATAAAAGGTGTCTCCTAGGAGGCATGCTTTGTGACCATAACTTGGAAAGGCACATGCAAGGGGGCACAGAGCCTGGCTGAGAGCGCCTGATGTTCTTTACTATTTGTAGAGCCTCAAGTGAATTACAAAACCTCTCTGAACCTAAGTTTTCTGATATAAAGTGAGGATAATACATCTAAAGGTAGTCATGGGATTATGTATGAAGTACATATTATAGATACCTGTTAAAAATTATTCTACTTTGGGGCACCTGGGTGGCTCAGTCAGTTAAGCGGCTAGCTCCTGGTTACAACTTAGGTCATGATCTTATGGTACGTGGGCTCCAGTCCCACATCGGGCTCTGCACTGACAGTGCAGGGCATGCTTAGGATTCTCTCTCTCTCTCCCTTTCTCTCTGCCCCTCCCCTGCTCACTCTCTTTCACTCTCACTCTCTCTTAAAATAAATAACTTAAAAATAATTATTCTACCTCTCCTCCCATTCCCCCCTGCCTCCTGGAAAAACAAAGTTGCTTATACAGTGCTGTGAGAATTCAAGCCTACTGGATTTAAGAACCACTTAAATGGGAAGTAACGGAAGAGAGAGTCACATCACTGGATCATATAGGGAGCTCAGAAACAGAACCTGGTGTGCGTGCAGTGAGTGACATATGTTTGTGTGTGTGTGTGTGTGTGCGTGTGTGTGTGCGTGTATGCATGTCTAATGATCATAACGCCTTATAAATATCTGCTTGAATGGAGGCTGGATTCCTAAGAAATCAAGTCATATCAACTCAGCTGAGAAAAGAGCAGCAGTGGTGGTGCTCCACTTACTTAAGGGGTTGCTTACATCCTACTGAATGGGTAAGGGTGTGGATGAATGTTTATCAAAATCCCAAGTTATTGATGTGACATTGATGTGAAGATGGTCTGATCCAAAAATCTGAGGACATGACTTTCAGAAGTGGTCCACACGTTTCCAGAGACCTAGATGTTCAATGACCTTTATGGCTAAGGTGGAAATGAGGCCTTGATCTGTTGTTTTAATGGCACAAGCCCAAAGGGTTACTGACCCTCCCCTGCCGAGCATAAACTTATTTAAATAAATTAGTGGTCTACAGAATTAATGGAGTTTGAGACCATGAATATGGTCTCCTATATGCGGTGTCTTTAGATCATGACTGCAGTAAATTAGACAGACCTATTCTATGGTGTGAATACAGACATTTGTCTTAACTTTCACAGGGAGTAACAAAGAAGTTTAGACATGATTTCCTTCCATTCCTCAGAATAAACCATATGTGGTTGGGAAGGAGATGTGGGGTAGCAGGTAAGGAGGATTGAGGGGAACAGGACTCCACAGAAGCAGGAGCTTTACATCGCCTGATGGGCTGTTCCAATATGGTACCCTTGGACTTCAAACGGGCTCCCTGCTCTTAGTGCCTAAGTGCTAAACTCAGCACTGTGGCCTCTTCATCTTACTACCACACTACACTACAGTTCCAGTCTTAAAAATCTCTCTCCTTCAGTTTTCTCTATTATTTGTTGCTGAACAAAGACTATAATAATGGCTGGTAAATAACCATATCAAGGAAAGGAAAGACATGCAAGTTTTAAGTGATGTTAGATATAACAGAGAATCAGAACCATGCATATGAGAAAATCTGAAGTAAGTAGGAGATCTTTTGAATTTCCATCTACCTTCTCTTTTTCCTCAAATTAAAAGTTTTCTTTTGGTACAAAATTCATTGTAACCCCCGCCTCTCACTTCTATTAAATAAAATGTTTTCTATTTTAGTAATCTCCTTTGAAATATTTTGATATTTGTGATACTTAGAATTTTGGGCTTGGATTTTAATTATCTATGAATGTATTCTATTTTCTCTATAAACACATAAATTCTTTGAGAGAAAGATCCATGTCAGATTGATCTTTGTAATATTGATAGTGCACAGTAGGCATTCACACACTGAATACAAGAATGGATGTTTTGCTTAATATTATTGAAAAAAAAACTATAAATTCTCTTTTGTAGCAAATACAAGGTAAGATTTTATGCATCAGGCTGAGACCCTCACCTTCTAACCATCCATTTATCATGCAAACTGTTCTAATCATTCATTACTCACCCACCTTTCTATTCCACTCCTTCCAAGAAATATTTATTGAATATTTGGCATTGGAGGTAAGGTAATGAACACTGCATGCCTTGTTTCTAGCCTAGGAGGACCTAAAATCTCGTGGTTGCTTAACCACTTGTAACACTGTTTTGTAAGGAAAATTAAGATGGAATTCCAAGTAATGAAACTATAAGTGCAGTTTTGAAAGCTGGGAAAGGCTTAATTTATCCTTATGATAGGAACTCTGTGAGCTGCTGCATATCCACTGATAGCAGAAAGACAATAATTTCTGTCCCTGCCATTATCAGAGGTTTATTATCAAGAGAATTCAGGTAGTATATATAAAAATTTTTATAGGTTTATTTATTTATTTTGAGACAGAGAGAGACAGAGCATGAGAGGGGGAGGGGCAGAAAGAGAGGGAGACACAGAATCTGAAACAGGCTCCAGGCTCTGAGCTGCCAGCACAGAACCCAATGCGGGGCTTGAACCCATGAATCACAAGATCATGACCTGAGCTGAAGTCAAACACTTAACTGACTGAGCGACCCAGGTGCCCCTGAGGTAGTATATATAAAAGCACTTCAAATCTTAGAAGCAAATGGTGATATTTCAAGGACAGTTTTATTGCTCTTACTGTCAGCCATGGTAAACATTGGATTTATTTACATGTAAGATTATAAAATTATATAAACTATACGTGATTATAGAACCTTAAAGGTTTAAGTTTTAAGACTGCCCATGATTAAGGTCTGGGCAAGTTGGACTGTTGCTGCGTCTCAGATAAGTGTTTCTGCAGAACCTTGACATCCCTCCTGGAATTACTTTCTATTTTCCTTTCTAAAGTGTCAAATGTAAATAATTAGCGCTTGCATGGTTCTTTACAGCTTACAGCATGCTTTCACATAAATTAACTCATTTCAGCTTATCATAATCCTCATAATCCTCATTTTATAGAGAAAAATCTGAGGCTGAGAAGGATTAGGGAAAATCAACTGCTACACAAAAATTTGGCTGCAAGCAGAATCAAAATTTTATGCCTTCTCACCATATATACCCATGCTACCTATCTACACACAGACTGTGAGGGAAAATGAAGTCAGTCCCTTCAAAATGACTTTATAATAAAGGAATGTGTGCCTGAAGGTAGAGCATGTAACAGGGAAATACCAATCTTAAAGGTACTCTTTGGACAGATATATTCCTCCATCTGTCCAACTGAGATGTGACACAATAAAAAAAACAAGTTCCGAGGGGTGCCTGGGTGGCTCAGTTGGTTAAGTGTCCGATTTCAGCTGAGGTCACATCTCACAGTCTGTGAGTTCGAGCCCCGTGTTGGGCTCCGTGTTAGCAACTCAGAGCCTGGAGCCTGCTTCGGATTCTGTGTCTCCCTCTCTTTCTGCCCCTACCCTACTTATGTTCTGTTCTCTGTCTCTCAAAAATGAATAAATGTTTTAAAAATTAAAAAAAATATATACATATAAGTTCAGTCTTCCTCCTGGCATAGAGCTTCTAAAATGTTGTAACTTCCTGAGTCATAGTGATAGTCATAGAGTCATGAGCATGTTATTATAATATTTGTTTTTCTGTCCCTAGTTCCTGGCACAGAGGGGTTCAGAGAGTTCCTGGATTGGTGAATGCCCACATGTAGGGGGTTAGTATACCCCAAACTCCATGGGGACAGAAGATCCTGTAGTTGGGACCCTTTTAGACCTTGCCCTATGTACCTCTGCATCTGGCTTTTCATTTATCTTCTTTATAATATCATTTATGATAAACTGGTAATAGCAAATAAATGTTTCCCTGGGTTCTGTGAGTCATAAAAGCAAATTATTGAAACTGGGGAGGGGTCCTGGGAATCCGTGAGTTCAAGCCATGTCAGACAGGAGTGTGGGTACCCTGGAAACTCACTACTTGCAATTGGTGTCTGAAGTAGGGGGAAATCTTGTGGGACTGAGCCCTTTACCTGTGGGGTCTGTGCTAACTCTGAAAAGTGTCAAAACCAATGGACACCCAGTTAGTATCTACAGAAAACTGGGGAACTGCTTGGTGTGGAAACCCCACACATTTGGTGTCAGAAGTGTTGTGATTACAGAAACAGTTTTCCTTTACCAACCATCCATTCAAAAATATTTCTTTAAAATTTTTTTTTATTTCTTCTTGTTTCTTTTTTTGAGAGAGAAAGAGAGTGGGAAGGGGGTGAGATGGGCAGAGGGGGAGGGAGAGAATTTTAAGCAGGCTTGGCACAGAGCTCACCAGGGAGCTTGATCTCTTGACTATGGAATCTTAACCATGAGATCTTGACCTGAACTGAAATCAAGAGTCAGAGGTATAACCAAACAAGCCACCCAGGCACCCCTCAAAAATATTTTTGAGTGGCATCCATGGACAGGCACTATTTTGGGCACTGGGGTTATAGCAGTGATCAAAACAGATAAAGTCCTTGCTGTTCTGTGATGCTTATATTCTAGTTGGGGAAGATAGATTAATGAACAGACTAACAAATGATTAAGATATCATGTGATAATAAATGCTAAAAGGAACAGTTAAGTATGGTAGGTGGGGAGAGATTGGTGGAAAGAGGGCATATTGTTCCGTATGAAGTAGTTAGGAAAGAGCTCTCTCCTAAAATGACATTTGATTGGAGACCAGAGGTGAAAGTGAAGGAGAGAGCCATATGGATATCTGAGGGGAAAGTCCAGGCTAAGTCAACACCAAGTGTAAAGACTCAGGATGGTGCTTGGTGCTGGTAGAGCATCCCACGGTATGTGCCCATTCCATTCAATCTCCATAAAACAATTTCCAATCTTCACCTCTTTCACCAAGTCTCCAATATCTCCTTGCTTTTTTTGTCCTCCACGCCTAGCTTCACTTGCCATTTCACTGGGAAAATGTAAACAATCATAAGAAAACTTATACAAGCTCCCATAGTTACATGAACCAATTTACTTACATATTTGCCCTTATACCATGGCTCCCCTCCTATTACTATGAATAAACTATCTATGCTTAGGGGGCCACACTCTCCCTTTGTGCACTAGAGCTCACCCTCTTTCTCCTATTCAAGGACATGGGTCCACAAATTCTCCCTTCTTTTTCGGTCTGAATTGTTTCTTCTCTAACTGAATGAATATCAAAACAAATATCCTAATACTTTTCCCAACTTAAAAACAGATCCTACATTAACTCTGTTGCTGCCCCACTTTCTGCATCCTTTACAGCAGAATTCCTCAAAAGAGTTGGTGATTATCACTGTGTTTAACTCTTTTTCATTCATTCTTGAACTGACTTTAATTAGGCATTTGCCTCCACATCTCTGTTGAAATAGCTCTTCTTAGGGTCCCCACTGGCCTCCATCTTGTTAAAAATGATGTTTGATTCTCAGACTTCATTTTATCTGAACTATTACCACCATTTGAAGTAGTTGACCACTCTCTCCCTTTTTGAAATACATTCTCTACTAGCTTCTAGGACACAAAAACCTCTTGGTGTTCTTCCTAAGCAAACTGGGTATCTTTGGTGGTCTTTGCTGGCCTATTATTAGAAGGCCACAGAACTCAGTCCACTGATATCTTCTCTATCCTCTCTTGGTAATTTCATTCTGTCTAACTTCAAGTCCATCTCTATGCTGACTTCTCCCAAAAGTGTATCTCTTATCTGGACCTTTCCCCTGAATTCCAGACTCATATAGTCATCTGCTTACTTGACTTGTCTACTTTGATGTCTCAAAGGCCTCTTAATCCAAACATGTGCAAGACTGAGTTCTTTATGAGTTCCTTTAACTTGCTCAGCCCTACAGCCTTCTCTTTCTTCTCTACAGTAACTCTGTCCTTCCAGTTGCACGGAGTTAATCATCCTTGACTCTTCTGTGTCCTCATAACCTTCACTCAATCTTTCAGTTCTTTCAAGATCTGCTTCCAACTACTGCCTACCATTTACTCAACCATGTTGGTCCAAGCTAAACCTCCTCTTGCCATGATATTGTACTAGCTTTCTAATTGGTTTTCCTGTCTCCACTTTTATCTCCTTATATCTAGTCTCAATCCAGCATCCAGAATCATCCTTTGAAAAGGTATGCCAGGACATGCTATTCTTGTGATCAAAACTCTTTTAATGGTTTTCTGTCTCTCTCAAATTAAAATTAAAACTCCTTAACAAAGGACTTCAAGGACCTATATAATTTGGCCCCTGCCATGACTCTGGCTTCATCTCCATCTAGTCTCCTCCTTGCTCACTGCATTCCAGCCATACTGGCGCACTTGCTATTCCTTAAGGACAACGTATATGCTCTCAGGACATCTCCACTTGCTGTTCCTTCCATCCAGAACTCTCTACCATCAGAAGGCTCTCTTATCTAAGTCTTTCCTCAAATATCACTTTCTCAGTGAGTTCCACCTTAACCTCCCTATTTAAAACAGCAATTCCCCCAACCCATTCTGGCTCTTCTTATTCTCCTTCCTCACTTTATTTTTCTCTTTAGTATGTATCACTCATATATTATATTTTTACTTATTTGTTGGTAGTTTCTTTCTACAAGTACATAACCTCCACAACATCAAAGATGTATCTTTTGGCTCACTGCTATATATTTGGCACCCAGGAAAGTACTTATTACTGAATGAGTGATGAATAAGTTTAAATAACTTTGGGTGATTTGCTATAAAACAGAGGACAGAAATGGAGTGTAGGCAAGATAAGGTGAGATTTAAGTTTTAAGATATGTAATATCACAGAATACTTCTATATTAATAGAAATGATCCAGCAGAGATAGAAAATTTGATAATACAGGACAAAGGGGGAAATCGTTTTGAATTGTATTATTAAGTAGGCAATAAGAGATAATACAACAGGAGGGACTGGCCTTGGATGAGGGCAAAGACAGTTTATCTATAGAAATAGGAGAAAAGGCAAAGAATATAGATGCAGGTTGGCGGGATCTTGTAAAATTTCTCTGATTGCTTCTAATTTCCTCATTGGCAACTTTCTGCACCAGTTGAGATGAAAAAGGAAAAGAGGCACTGGAGATTTGAGAAGCAAGGAGAAGGTAGGAAATGACTCTCTAAAGAGTGGGAATGAGGATTCATTAGGGGAAGGTAAATAAGATCACCAGGCTCACAATTAGTGGTCATGAATTTCAAATGAGACCAGTCAGCATGGTAGCGTGTGTTCCAGACATGTTCAGGTATGTATGCAGAAAAGGTATAGGGTTGGATTTGCCATGCAAATATGAAGCAGTAAGAGATGAGCAAGGTTGTCAATGGTGTATGCAAAAAAGTAATTATAACAGACCAGGAGATCTAGGCTAGGTAAGCTGGGGTGTGAGGGGATGGGAGTGAGGGGATGAGTATGTTAGAGGCTCTGTTAAGGTGATAAGGTAAATAAACTGGCCATTCTAGCAAGTCTGAAAAAATTTGAATGTGGGGTGTAGGTCACAAAGATAGGAGTTATTGGTAAGAGAAAACATTTGAAAATAGGAGTATAGAAGGATGCCATTACTAGCAGTAATAAAGTCAAGGTTGTGACTAGAGGAGTGATTGGCTGAGATGAAGTGGAAGGCAATCTTACTGGAGAAGAGGTCAAGAATTTAGAGGCTAGAGTATTAGGAGGATCAATTATGTGAATTTTAAAAAGCACCAAGAATTAATATAAGTGTACTATTAAAAAGAAGACAAGGGGAAGGTACTAACACTTTTTTAAACTCCTAGAGAGTGACCTGGGGTTCTACTGATAATTAGAGCACAGAGTGGTAGCAGGCAGTATAGGCATATTGGCATAACCTTCAGAGAAATGAGAATATTTTGTGGAGAAGGCATGGGAAATGGTCTGGAATTGGTAATGATGTGCAACAAAGACACCTTACCCCATTTCAAGGCTCAGTGATATGAAAAACACCTGCAGCAGAAACATGAGTCAGAGGACAGGTTTCAGTTAGAGCAAGATGGTGAGGGGGACACTCTAAGAGGTCAAGAATACAGAAAAGTGAGGTTCTATCTGTAAAAACGGCCTTTAATAGCTCCTATATCTGAACATTTAGAAATTTCCATCTTCAAGATATGATTTCAAAGAGACAATTCAGCTTGCAAGGGTTGTATTTGCTTCCTCAGCTTCCCTAACAAAATACCACAAACTGGCTGGCTTAAACCAACAGACATTTGTTGTTTCACTGTTCTGGAACCTATACATCTGAAATCAAGCAAGAACACGCTCCCTCTGAAAGCTATACATCTGAAATCAAGCAAGAACACGCTCCCTCTGAAAGCTACAGGGGAGAATCCGTCTTGTCTCCTCCAGCTGGGACATCTGCCAGCGGTCGTTGCTGGTTGTTGGCTTGTATGTGCATGCATCACTCTAACCTCTACCCCCTCATGACGTGGCCTTCTCCCTCTGTCAGGGTCTTCTTCTTGTAAGGGCACCAGTATTGGATTAAGGGTGCACCCCACGCCAGTATGACTTCATCTTAAATAATTATATCTGCAACGACCCTATTTTCAAATAAGGTCATGTTCTGAAGTACTAGGGGTTAGAACTTCAACCTCCCATCATGGGAGGACACGATTCAACCCATTACAGGGGTGCTAATAAAAAACACTATACATCTTTTATGGGATGTGTTCCAATTTAAGTTGCTCAGGTTTTTGTCCTACTCGGTAAATGAAGCCTGGCAATTCAATGTTTAAGCAATGGCCTTGGTTTGTAAAATGCATGACAACCTAAACAGACAAAAATGTGTTATATACTGTGCATGTGGTTTAAGGTCATATAACATAGACGTGTCTATTGATGTTGTGTGATGATGTCACTGAACCTGGTGGGGAAGCCTAGTTAGCTAGCTCAGAAGGGAAGCCTTAAACTTTGAAGTTGAGGGTCATGGAGTCTCACTATTCTTGCAGCTCTCTCATTTTAAAATGTCGAACCAGGTAAAGCTCACAAGCCTGTGGGTCTAAGAGTAGAGGAAAGCTTGCAACAGTGTGATGTCATAATGTTAACGAGCTGAGAACATTTCTTGCTATGACGGGAAATGGGCAGAAGAAGGAGAAAAACACTCATCTGGTTCTGCAGTCATGAGCTGAAACAGGGTCCCAGAGATTCCAGACTCCGAGATACTCAAAAGTGCTATCCTAGGTCTCAGCCCCACAGTTGTGGCTGTGACTTCTCCTCAGCTTGTCTTAAAAGCATCACACGAGTAAGGGATGCCCCGTTTCTGCAATGGAGAAAACCTGGACTACACAGCCACTTACTGGGTATTGGATTAGATACTCAGCTTCCTACTAGTTCTCAGACCCCACCGCAGGTGGCGGCCTCAGAGTGGCCTGCATCCTGTGCCTGTTGAGGGCTGCTCCTCACAAATCGCAATCCAAGGTCTTAGAAAGAACACTGAGGGGCGATCCTAGTTCCTCGCATCTAGTGAGCAGGTAGGCACATAGCAAGTCTTTTCTTCCAAATGAATGCAATTCAATATTCACTTCAATATTAATGTGACACACTGTGAATTCTGAATTGATGAAATCCAAATTAATGAGGTTTGTATGCTGAGGGAAGTGATCTGATGATTTGACTCTTCTTAACCCTGTCAGCATGGAGCTAGCATTTCAGAAGGGATAGGGGAAGGGAGGTTTATTACTTGAAGGTAATGTCTTTCATGAAAGATGCAGAATCCAACTGTTTAGTAGGGCATCTCTCCCTCTCCATTTCCTGCACAGCTTGTAAGAAATGAAGTCCCTCACACTATTACTCTAATTGAATTCCAACTTGGGTAATTACACTATAATTAAATAAATTTTCCCCATAGTTTTAATTCACTGACAAATAGTGCTAGTCAAACAGCTACATTTCACTCCCAGAAATGATCCCCAACTCCATTTCGGTGATGAGTGGAGTGATTTATATTTGGGAAATGTGTGTATGAAAAATGCACAGTTCATAAAATATTTTAGGTATCATTCATGATTACATATGCTTTTCTCAGCATGAGATAACATTAATTTCTATTATAATCTTTCATCCAATTTCTCATATGTGTAGTGCCAAAAGAAATAAGACAGTTAATTAGCATTTCTTATTTTCAGAACAATTTTTGTTTAGTTAGCCAGTAGCTTGTATTTTATTTCTGAAGCACATTTCATTGTCCCTGGCAGACAGACAAGGTAGGTGTTATTGTTTCCCACTCTACAGATGAAACAATTGAGGCAGGATTCCCCAAAGTAAGGAAGCCAGTTACCACAAGCCATGGAAATTATACTTCATCTGGTCCCCATCATCTTTCCCTCAAACACTGGGTCACTAGCAATCACTTGAGTTTTACCAGCAAGAAAATAAAGAGCAAGCATATCTTTGTGCCCTGTACCACAAGTGATTACTTTGTAATAATTAATGATTCTGCCAGGAATCAGAGGCCTAATCTGTGGGCTCTGATGCTGTCCTTGGTTCCTGAGACCACAGAGATCCTTTGTGTCTCCATGTTATTATTTAGTACAGTTTAACTGGAGGAGCAGTTCAACGTGTGAGGCAAAGTGGTACAAAAGGATTCAAATTTCAATTTTTTGCCCCTAATGATCTTTCTTAAAGGGTTGTTGATGGCTTTTGATAAAAGATATGAAAGACAACATCAAAATACTCACAAAAAGCAGCAGTAGCAGGGGTGTTATCACGATGCCCTGAAAGAAAAAAAAGAGATGATGATCATTTATCAGCCCAGAAAGCAGCACACTTTCTTTTCCACTTTAAACTCTGATGCATGGAAATGTTGATCCTTCTCACTTCCGTTTAATAAAATTGAGGTGATAAAGATGAGGGAGCCCCAGTTTTGGCTCTCCCTACCACAACGCCTTAGCATATCTATTATAATTACTCATATTTGGCATCATTAAAAGTACCAGCACCAATCTTCCTTACGCTCGTCTGCCCTTTTTAAAACCGAAGTTGCCGTCCATGTTATATACGGATCACTCGGGTGAAGCTGGCAAGCCTCTCACTCCAAGGCTTTCAACTCTAACTTGGATAAAGTGCCCCCTTTCAACAGAAGACAGGTGGTTTAGTCCCAGTTGGGATCCTCTCCTGAGCAAAGACCACGTCAGTTGTGATGAATGAGATGTCGTGATTTTGTAATGTGAACCGATCTCCCCTAGGAAATGAGCTGGGATCTCAAAACTCATTTCACTTGATTAGACTCCATGTCTCCATGGTGGAAGGCAAGTCTTTCATCTAATTCAGCCACATAGGACCACCTCAGTCCCTCTGCCTCCCCTAGGCAGAAAGGAGCAAAAGATTTGTTTTCTGCCATGACAGGGAACAGTTTGAGGCTGTTGTCAATGAGGCAGGATACAAGCTTTTAGGTTTCTTGAAGGTAAATCTTTAAAACTAGGTGTTTGAGTTGGGAGTTAACATGACAGGTTTCAGTTTTAGAGCAGCAGATGATTATTTGCTCCTCTTAGTTCTTGCTTTATCTCTCAGTGCTTCATTATGATTTATACAAGAAAAAGCATTTCATATTTTTATTAATGAATTCTACTTGAAACTTTAACATTCCAAAGAGCCTGTGTGTTTGTGTGTGTGTGCGTGCACACACACATGCGTGTGTGTGTATATGTATTGTGTGTGAGAGACAGACAGAAACTATACTGTGCCCAGGATATAGGTCTGGGACCATTTCATTAAATTTGGAAAAAAGTCCTTTTGATATTTATACGAAATCCTTTCATTACGGTAAATAAATCCTTTTGGATGTGGCCCAGAAGAGGTTGGCTTACTTTATATGAACATTGCTATTGTGACTTTCTTAGGCATATACCACATGTGAAGATTCACCCATGAGCTTTATTGGGTTTTTTTTTTAATGTTTTTTTTCTCAGAGAGAGAGAGAGAGACAGTGTTAGCAGGGGAGGATCAGAGAGAGGGGGAGACACAGAATCTGAAGCAGCCTCCAGGTTCTGAGCTAGCTGTCAGCACAGAGCTTGACGCAGGGCTCGAACCCACGAACCATGAGATCATGACATGAGCCAAAGTCGGAAGCTTAACCGACTGAGCCACGCAGGCGCCCCGTTTTATTGTTAAATAACAGAATAAATACTTCTATATGGAGCAAACATTTGCAGTTGGCAATAACGAATACACTATAAGTATTATATTTTTAATCTGTTCGCTAAGTGTTGTGACTTATCAAGTCCATTGGTGTCGATGAAACAGGCTCTCATTAGCACTTTTAGGAGAGCTAAGTGTGCAAATGGCACAGGCAGTTTTAAGAGCTACTGTCCCTCAGTGATATGGAGTGTATTCAGACTTTAGGAGGAACTACAGACTTTACAAGGCCATGTAGAAATGAAAGTATCTGTCTGTTTTAGTCAATGAGGGAGCCATCTGATTTTTAGTCAATCTGTTTAAACATTTATCGAATGACCACTTACATGCCAGGCACTGTTCCATTAATGAGAAAAATTAGTGGGAACTGATCTGGCAGAAAGGAAAATAAGGATATTCCAGAAACAAGGAAGGGAATTTGCAAAGCTATAAAAAGTCGAGCAGGGTGGGAAGGTGGGAAGAAAAGTATGAAGAGACCAGGTCACTAAAGACTTCGTAGCCAGAAGAGGGAGTTCGGAGCTGATCCCATCAACTGATGGCAAACAACTGAAGAACATCAAGTAAAGGTACAATGAGGTGGTAGATAACTTAGTATATGGAGAATAAACTGGACTTAGCTTATAAGCTAAACAATTTTACCTTTGTTATCTATCAATTTACTCAAGTCCAGATAAATGAAAATAAAACTTACATTCATGTTATTATGAAACACCAATAATATTACTAACACTTCTAAGAAACAAGGTATGGTGTCTGTGACAGGATAAGAATTTTCAACCAGGAGGAAGGCTTAGCACTGTCACCTCTCTGAGGACATCTGTCTCATATAGAGGAGGCGGAGCCACACTGGTGTCACATAGTACATGGGGACCCACATTCTTCTTGGTGACCACTTATTTTCCTTTGCCACAGTGGAATAGTAGCAGTAGAAGTAATAATACAAGACTATTAATAGTATTTTGCTTTCAGCACTTTCATGGAACACATTTTATTTTATATTCAAAATTTTTTAGTGTTTATTTTATTTTTGAGAGTGAGAGACAGTGCATGAACAGGGGAGGGGCAGAAAGAGACACACACAGAATCCAAAGCAGGCTCCAAGCTCCAGGCTCCGAGCTGTCCGCATAGAGCCTGACGTGAGGCTTGAATTCACAAATCGTGAGATCGTGACCTGAGCCAAAATCAGGCACTTAACCAACTGGGCCACCCAGGCCCCCCTCATGCAGCACGTTTTAAAATCTGGCCCTCCCCTACTGAAGGAGATAGGTTACATAATAGTCCCATTGCATAGATGGGGAAGTGGGGTTCAGAAAAGTCAAGCAAATAGCCCCAAACCACACTGCAAATAAACAGCAAAGGTAAATCCTGGATTTGGGCCTGCTTTGGCCCATCCCAAATCCAGAACTGATTCCACTACAACACTGTTCCTGGGTGGCAGCTTTCAGCAGCTGGTACAATTTTCCACAGAGTTCTGTTTAGTATATATATGGAGTGATTAGTTGCAGTATGATTTGATCTCAAGGTGATGCACAATTCTTAAAGACGATTTTAGTGTGGAAGGCAGCGTATTATTATCTACAGATTTCCCTGCCTGAATATTTCAGCTGTATGGTTACAACCCACAATAGTTTCTTTGCAGTTCTTCCAAAGGCTTATGATGTTTGTTCCTAAAATATTAAAAATTTCCTAGCAAATAGGATGTATTTTCTAATTCTGGATTCAAGATTCCTCATTACTTTCTCAAAAACGTTCAATTTCATTAATGAAGACTGAATTGTTAGATAGTGCTGAAATCTGTTTTTCAATTGCATTAGGAAATGAGTCAGTCACAATGCCACTAATCCCGGTAAGCATACCATACATTTTAGTGATGTCACTATAATAATGATCAAAATACTAATAGCCCACATTTATGGAGCATTGATCTTACACCGATGATGTGCTAAGGACTTCATGAGTGTTATCCTATAGAACTCTCACAACAAGCCTGGGAGGTAGGCACTATTATTATCCCTATCTACTATGGAAGGAAACTGAGTCTCAGAGATACTGAGTGAAGTATGAGGAGGCAGTGCCAAGAATTCAATCTAGATCTTCCTGACTTCATAGCCAGTGAGCCTGAATGGTGCAAATAAAACCTTTGCAGTCTTACTCTATTTCTTCAGGGTTATATTTTAAGAGTAAACCTGAGAGGAGCTTCAAACTCAGTCTGCCTTTTTGATGACATGAAACAAATTGAGAAATAAGCCTTTGTGTGACACGGTTGATACATTTTTTTCAAAGTCAGGTTTTTTACAAATATCAATGGCAAAAAGGGTGAACTGAAAATGTAAACCGTAACGGCAACAATCATTGGAAGCTGGAAAGTCAAATAAACATGTTATTTTCTCTTGGGAATGTAGAAGGCTCAATTTGATGGTCTCTTTTCTCTTTTCCAAGTAAATCCTATGCAAATGGATAAAACCAAAGCGGTGGCAGAAGAGCACTTCTAGCAAAACATGTTACCTCCTCTGCTTGCAGATTCAAGGTCAAGGCATAGTTTTAGCATCCTTGCAATTGAGAGGGTGTGTTAAGCTTTCTGATTGCAACACCTGAAGAAGTCAAGTCATAAAGTGACTGGCTTTGATTTTCTCTCTAAAAAAACCTTCAGAAAATCCATTTACACCTCTGATGTGACTGACTCACTGGGTGAATATATTTCAATGGCTTTAGTAGAAAGGAAAAAAAAAGTGACAAATCTCAGACACTAAGATTTAGTCACATTAAATTACAAGCCAAAAAACCCCAAATAACAACAAAAACAACAACAAAACTGTAAATGCACCTCTCTCAACAGTAGTACCAGCTAAAAAGGCAAAACTTAAGTGAATTTTTGTTTTTAAAACCTAGAAAATATTATCAAAAGGTTTTACTGTAACAACTATTGTGATTACACAGAAACAAAAACTGACATGTTAGGCTTCTGTCTCCAGGATATTGAATGTTAAGTCTTGGAAAAGGTGCTTTTTATTT
Organism: Hyaena hyaena; assembly: GCF_003009895.1. Taxonomy (NCBI): domain Eukaryota; kingdom Metazoa; phylum Chordata; class Mammalia; order Carnivora; family Hyaenidae; genus Hyaena; species Hyaena hyaena. Next base: position 572,489 of record NW_024081111.1, on the reverse strand, counting down.
TTTAATTAAAAGGCAATAACTTGGGGCGCCTGGGTGGCTCAGTCAGTTAAGTGCCAACTGGCTCAGGTCATGATCTCGTGGTCTGTACGTTCAAGCCCCATGTCAGGCTCTGTCCCTCTCTGTCTCTCAAAAACAAACAAACATTAAAAAGTTTTTTTAAAAGGCAATAACTCAATGTTTACAGAATGACAGAAACTCAGTTTTGCAAGGGATCTTAGACCTATCCTGGTCCAGTCTTCATCTGAAGTGTGACCCCCCTCGGTCTCCCTCACTGTTTCACTAGTGAGGTGAGGCCAAGATGGCTGTGCTTTTGCCAGAGAACCCACAGAGAGGCCATGTTCTTGTTCTGGAGGCACACTGACCTGGATGAAGCTCCTTCCCAGCAGGGAAGCTCTCTCTTATAAAGGATCTCACACCTCCTCCACTGTCGCCCTGTCTTCCTCTTGGAGCAACTTAAGGCATGTCTCACCCCACCTGCCTTGTGATGATCTTTGAACTGCTGCTTTTGAGTGGTATAAATAAAATCTCTGCACTCTTCAACTATTTCTTCAAACCTGTATTTTAAGAATAATGTTGAAGGGAGCATTGGGGTTCCCACAGGCTAAAAGTCTTCAGGCTAAAAGTCCTTAGCCACACCCCCACCCCCACCAGTGGGTATCCTCATAGGGTAGGCTTCTGAGGCTTCTCTTAGACATAATCTCACTCAGGTAAATATAAGAGGGCACAGCATTCACTTAATGAAAATTGACCAAAACTTGGAAATGTCATCCTGGAGCGCTGTCTAACAGGCCAATCCAAGGATTATTCAATTACCTAGAGACATTTGCCTTTGTTTGATTTCTATTTACTACTGATTAAGGGCTCAGAAATTACATGCTAACTTATAAAGTGTTGTCAATAGATTTAGAAATAATTTCCATCTAGGGCGCTTGGGTGGCTCATTTGGTTAAGCATCTGACCTCATTCAAGTCATGATCTTGAGGTCCATGAGTTCCAGCCCTGCATCCGGCTCTGTGCTGACAGCACGAGCCTGGAGCCTGCTTCAAATTCTGTCTCCCTCTCTCTCTTCCCCTCAGCCACTCACACTCTGTCTTTCTCTCTCTGAAGAATAAATAAACATTTAAAAATTTTTTAAAAAGGGGGGTGCCTGGGTGGCTCAGTTGGTTACGTGTCCGACTTTGGCTCAGGTCATGATCTCACAGTTCATGGGTTCAAGCCCCACGTTGGGCTCTGTGCTGACAGCCAGCTCAGAGCCTGGAGCCTGAGGTCTTCAGATTCTGTGTCTCCCTCTCTCTCTGCCCCTCCCCTGCTCATGCTGTCTCTCTCTCTCTCAGAAAAAAAAAATTTCAAAAAAATTTCAAAAATTTTTTTAAAAATTTAAAAAAGGGAGAGAGAAAGAATTTGCGTCTAGTAGAAAATAACAACAACAAAGGTTATGGTCTTATTACCCTTTAGGTACTAGCCAGTTTTGTGTCAAACTTATTTTGGTATTATTTTCTGATGGATTATATAATCCCCACTTCTATAATCTCTTAGAAATCAACTTTACCATCCTGTTGGCTCCCTTATTATTCAGTGAAGTAAGTGACATGTGCTCGTTCTACATGTTTTCAACTTTTGAAAATTCTACTTTGACAGCTCCTTTACTCTCAACCTTGAATTTATGTTAATGCAAAGATCACTTTTGCTTTAAAGGATTAATGCCAACTAAAACTCCAAGATTGTCTTTACATTTTGTCCTGTGGTCAGTACACACTGATAACTTAAAAAGTTAAAGAGAAGCTTATTTTTCAAGAATAAACTTATGCCAGGGCACCTGGGTGGCTCAGTCAGTTTAAATGTACAACTTTAGCTCAGGTCTTGATCTCATGGTTCATGGGTTTGAGATCCACGTCAGGCTCCATGCTGGTGGTGAAGAGACTGTTTGGGATTCTTGCTCTCTGCTCTCTCTCTCTCTCTGCCATTCCCCAGCTTGTGCTTTCTCTCTTTCTCAAAATATACTTTAAAAAAAAAAGAATGAAATTATGTTCAGTCAATATGTAATGAGTTAGATTGGCCAATACATCCTAAGCAATAATATTATAAAGTGGTGGTAGGAATTTTAGAGACATCAAAATTTAAACAAAACGGTCAAGATATATGGTCTCCAGAAAATCTGACCTGATAAACATGAATGTCAGAGTAAGTAGCTGAGTACACCTCATAAACTAAAGAAAACGGCATTAGAAGCCTAGCTGAAAAGAAAGTCATGGCTGATTGGTGGGTAACGGCCTCTTTCTTCTCCTCTTACTAAAACTGAACCTTCATAGAGTAAATGCCTCAACATCCTAAGCATTTCTCAGTATTTTCATTGCTGTCAGGGGAAGAGGTATCCTAGCAGCTGACATGAGCATTCTGGTCTGTACACCAGGCACAGAGCACAATAGTAAAGACAGCTGCATCAGACTATCTGAGTTAGATAACACCAGCCACTAAAAGCATCCAGTTAATTCTCTCTAGTCTGAGTTCACGTTTGACAAGAAAATGTTGAATCATCATTTTGTTTTCCAAGTAGCGTTTTTGATAGGAGGAGAGCACACTGACTAGCTGACCCCAATCTCTTAAAATACACCCATATTGAGGTGTGCTAAACACAGCGAGTTTCTGGACCTGCAAAGCTATGGATCTATTTCTGGATTGTGGCGACTCCATTTGAGCAATGTTACCCTATGAGGCCTTGCAGAAATGACACCTGGTTCATCTCAATGATGTACATTTAATTAAACAAACATTTATTGAGTGCTAACCATGTAACAGACATCATGGGAGCTGAGGAGAAAAGGATTCCAAAGTCTCCTAAACACATAAAACTTCAGTCATTTTGAAGCAGACTTTACATCAAGCTCTAGAAAATAGTTTCTGTAAGGTCTCTGGCTTGTCTTTGAAGTCCATCTTGGAAGACCTCTGTTTTTTCTTTCCTGTTTTTCTTTTCTTTTTTTTTTTTTTTTACAAATAGTTTATTGTCAAATTAGTTTCTACATAACACTCAGTGCTCATCCCCAAAGTGCCCTCCTTCATGCCCATCCCCCCCTCCCCCCCACATCCATCAGTCCTCAGTTTTTGTCAGCATTCAAGAGTCTCTCATGGTTTGCCTCTCTCCCTTTCCCCCACCATTTCCGCCCTTCTTCTCCCCCTTGGTCCTCCGTCAAGTTCCTCCTAATCCTCCTATACGTGCAAACATATGGTATTTGTCCTTCTCTTTCCTGTTTTTCTACTTCTACAACCACTGGTGAACATTCTTCATGATACTAATGCCCTTAGAATAATTTTTGGTTTTTCAAGTTATGTCTCTGATAGGATATGCCCATATTTTAACTTTAATTTCTGCCATGGTCCTTGCCCATAAGGAGTTCTCATTATAGAAAGCAGCTCTACCATCCTTCTGTAACTTCTATACCTCTGTTGAGAGATACCTCTGTCTTATTCCCAAAAGACTGTGATGTTTCTTCAGGCCAAAATTAAGGGTTTATTCAGGCCAAAATTTAGGGTCTTATATATATTAAGTATTATCTTGTTAGATTTTGCCTATTATCTTCTGAGATTTTGATCTGTCACTGATAACATCAGCAAATACCTACTTACTTAGTGACTATGGCATCAGGCCCTGTTAGATGAGGAACAGTGGTGAATGAAACATGCACAACTGATGCCCTCGGTGTTTCACAGAAGACAGAAAAGCGATCATGATAAAATGGTGAGTGTTTACAATCACAGTCTCAGCGTGCAATGAGAATGCTTAGCAGGGAGGTGAGAGCAGCTCAGATGAGAACCGAAAGCAGAATAGAAGCAAGTCACGTCAAGGAGGCACAGCCCATGAGAAGGGGCACAGAGAGATAAAACACAGGGAGGGAGAAGGAGTTGCACAAAGGCTTTGGAGACAAGAAGTACATTAAGAAACCAAATAAAGGGCATTGTGTGAGGAGTGCTATGTGAATAAAACTAGAAGCCAGTTGAAGCAGGAAGGTCTAATAATCCAGGGGAAGGAGTTTGGCTGCATTTCCAACCAAGGGGAAGCCACTAAAAGACTTATGAAGTGGATACAGGGGAAAGACCTGGGGCCACGGGCTTCATGATACCTGGGTTTAGGCAGAAATCCCTCTAGGTGTAGTTTAGAGAAGAGTTTAAAAGAATGAAAAATTAAAAGAAGGGAGACTAATGAGGAGTCTGTTCAGTAACCCAGGCAGGAGTGGATTTAGGCTAAGGTGATTGGAGCTTAGTGATCACGACAGAGATACAACATACTCAAGTAGCAATTGAAATGTAGACTGGTAGATGAACCAAATATTAACGAAGGGGTGATGATAAAAAGGAAGGAGGGAAGGCCTCTTAGTCTTCTAAATGAAGTGATTTTTTTTGGGGGGGTGGCCAATAGCGAGGCTGTGGAACTAATTACTGAGCCACAGTAGAATTGGGATATATATATTAATTTTTCTGGGGAACACGATGAATTTGAGGTGTCTATAAGGCCTTCGATTAGAGATAGTTTAAGTATTGGATATATGGGACAGAAGCTTAGACTGGTGTGGACAGTGGCTACAGACCAGTGATTCCTCACCATAGAGTTGGTGGCTTACTATTACAGAGAATGGAATGATTAGTGTGGAAGCTAAGCTTGAGTAGACTGAGCACTAAGAAGGATGAGGAGAGAGACAGTTTGGATGCTCTTTCAAGAAAGCTGGCTGTAGACAGGGGGAAAGAGATAAAGCCATAACTTGAGGGAAGTGAATATGATGGGAAGGAAATTTGTTGGTATTTGTTCTGTGGTTTGTTTGCTTTATTTTGGAAAGGACAAGCTTGAGGATTTCCAACATTCATGAAAAAGAGCCCATGTGGGCAGGAGAGTGGAGCTTCAGAAAAGAGAAGGGATTGTGCCTATTACTTGAAGGAGGCAGCAGGGAAAGAGTCCCAGGGCACAGCTGCGGGGTCTAACTTCAGGAAGGAGGTGGGCTGACACCTCTTTGTTGCAAAACGAGAGAGAAGGATAGATTAGGTACAGATGAAGACAAACCTGCATGTGTTTGATGTTAGGGAGTTGAAGGAACTTCTATTTAAGGGCTTCTAGGGCTTCTATTTTCTATATTAAGTAGGAGGTGAAGTGTTTTACCAAGCTGAGGGGGAGACAGGTTCAGGCAGGGGGATGTCAGTGACTGGAAACCGGCGCTATGACTAATGGGAGTGGGTGTCTAAAATGGCAAAGGGGCTGAGGTTTCACCATCCTGTGAAGTTAACAAGTTACCCAGCCACAGCTTTGTGGATGCTGGAGGGAGACACATGACTCCGGGGTCTGAGCCACAGGACTGCATCACTCACAGGATAGCAAGTAGCCTAAGATTAGTTCCCCTCACCCCCAAGTCAAGTGGGGCTGTACAAATGGGCCCAGATGGATGCCTGCACCCACAGTGGGTTGCATCACAGAAAAGGAATACTGAGTTTAGGGAATCCAAATCTTTTATAATAGACAGAAAGCATGCCTACCTTTTGTTCTAGAGGGAAATACTATCTTTATCTTTCTGAGGCAGTGAGCAAACCTGCCATTTTCTCCAGAGGGATATATTATTTCTATCTTTCAAGGCCATTCACTATAGAAACATCCCTGAAAATGACAATAAAGGGCCATAAGTGCCTCCAATCACAAGATGTACAGAAACATGACAGACACATGGAGAATGGTCTTCCAACAGAGGAAATGTCCAGCAAGCCAACCCAGTTCACACCAGTCATCTCAACAGTTGAGCTATCAAGCTCATTATTGCTCCCTTCAAATATCATCATATATACAGTAGAATGATAATTAGATAATTGTTTGAAATCTAGATCCTTGCTAGATTGAACTGTGGTCTATGGACCAGCAGCGCTGGCCTCAAGTGAAAGTTTGTCAGGAATTGCTGAATGTCAGAGCCCATCCCAGACCTACTGTGTCATCATCTGCATTTTTAACAAAATTTCCAGGATATCTGTAGACACATTAAAATTCAAAAAGAAATGATTTAGACTCTACAACAGGGGTAGGCAAGCCTCTGTACAGGGCCAGATAACAATTATTTCAGGTTTGCTGGCCATATAGACTCTGTTACAATTACCCAACTGTACAACTATGGCTTGAAAGCAACCAAAGTTAACAAGTAAACAAATGGGCATGGTCAAAGTTGGTCCATGGGCTGTAGTTTAGACCCTGTTTTGGATTAGCAGTTATATTTTAAAAAGAAGTAAGGAGGCGTAACAAGCATTTACTTTTAATAACTTGATGTTTGGTGAACCCACGCTGGCTTCTAAACACCACAGCATGTTTCTCTGTAACTGCTTATACCACACTACTTAATTGCCCATTCTTTAATTTTTCTCTAGACTGAAAACAAAATTACCAGTTAACAGAGTGTAAAATCTACTTTCTTCTCCTTTCTGATATTTGCAGTGACATTTGCACATGCCCAGCTGCTGATTCTACCCCTTTCCTTTATGATTTTTCAAAGAGAGCAATTCAGTAATCTCAAATGTTAATTTTCTCAGGACCCTGTGAAGTCATCTGTCTGGGTCAGAAGATAGAGTCTGCTTATCTTGGGCCTCTTTTCCTTCTGCCAATATTTACTTTACCATTTCTAATCTGAAGATGATTCTCTTTGCCAAAGATGATGGAAGCAAAGAGACGGGCCAGGAGGAAGGGCGACGAATGAATCGCAAGATGCTGAACTGTAGGCAGAGTGTATGGAGTTTAGGGTCCTAATACCCAGAGCCATAGGAGAAAAAAGATCAACACAAGAGCAGAGAAGGGAAATAACATGCACATCACTAATGAGAATACAGTGATAGATGTTAAAAGCTGAAAAGCAGTGTTCAAACTCATGATTTTTCTTTTTACTTTTTAACTGAAAAAGTAAATCCTCTTTTCAGACTATGTACACTCATAGACTTGTATTAAAACTATTACCTTGGTTTTTTTCTGTCTAGATTAGGAGTGATAGGGACAATCTGAAATTCAATTAAAGCCTAAAGTGAGAAGCATGTGGGAATTTTCTGCATTTTTCAAGAACTTTTCATGTAAATGTTTTCTACGTTTACAGATTTAACATGCAATCAATACTTTTCTAAAGGAGACTCTTAAAAATGCTTATCTGTAGATTAAATACTGGACCAAAGAGGTGGCAAAAGGAAAGTAAGACAAAAATTTCTTATTTGATGACACAAGCTTTCATAGCTGAGAGGTGATCTGTCAAGGTTCAACCTGGCCTGCAGGCCACCACCATGGGCACACAGCTGCAATCTGGTGTGTCATGGTTTTCTTTTCTCTGGGACATGTGGCAGTCTATTAAGGATCAGCAACAGCACAGCAAACACTATATATGAGAAGCACGACTCTCTTAAAATGTCAAGAGAATGTTTCCACATTACCCAATGGTCAGCCAAGGTTCCTGAATTTCATACATAAGAGCTAGTCGTATTTCTTGCTTTAAACCACTGCTTCGGTGATACCGAATATTACCATCATAACAACAGCCAACACTTAGTAATATAGATTATGCACTAGGAACTGTGCTAAGTGCTTTATAGGCATCACCAAATTTTAAATTCCGATAAATAAATTGATTAGCCCAATTGTACAGGTGAGTAAAGAGAAGCTTATACATAAGACTATAGCTAAGCTGTAGGAAGTACAAGCAGGCAGAACCCCAGCCAAAGAAACAAAAATAATGGTTGAGAGGTCAAGAGATGGTCCAAGGGGAAGAAAAGTTCTTAGAAAGGAAAAACATAGAGCAAAGGAGGAAGTAAGAAACTTAAAAAAAGATATCCAGGGAATGGATTGTAGGAAACCAATTAAATTATGTAAAACAGGGGTACCTGGGTGGCTCAGTCTGTTAAGTGTCTGACTTTGGCTCAAATCACAATCTCAGAGTTCATGAGTTTGAATCCAGAGCCTGGTTCTGCACTGAAAATGCAGAGCCTGCTTTGGATTCTCTGTCTCTCTCTCTCTCTCAAAAATAAATAAACATTAAAAAAGAAAAAAATAAAATCTGTAATATGAACTAAAAATAGGGTCAAAGATTACAAAAGCAGTCTGCCAGTGGTGCAGGAATATAGGAAAAGAATGCACCAAGGGACTCTCTTGGGCCATGAGAATAGCACTGAATATTTATTATCCACTGACTTAAAAGATTTAATGTGTATCTGCCATTTTGCTCATTGATGCCTTTAACAGAACAGTACACTTGGCACGTGTTAGGTACTCAATATATTTTCTGTTGAACAAATGAACGCATATGTATCTACAAACGGCTTCTTTCAGGGAATAGCATATCCATTTGATAAGATAACACATGCTTTCAGAAATGCTTTGAAACCCTTATGTCTGTAATAAGAAGGAGACTAGCTGACATTTACTGAATGCCTACTCTGTAGGAGTCCAGAACTGTTCTATGCTCTTCATTTGTACTAATTCATTCGATTCTCACCACAAACCTACAAGAAAGGTGCCACTATGATTCCCACTGTATAGAGTAGAAAAAGGAGATATTATACAAAATTCCCAAGCAAGAAGTGACAGAATGGGAAGCAAGCCAAGCATCTGGGTCTGGAATCCACAGTCCCTCCCATCACATGTTTATATAGTGATTAGGAGTTCTCTGGGAAGTTAGAGATATCAAAGAATTCTTGTTTTTTTTAAAAAAATATTTATTCATTTTTGAGAGAGAGCGCAAATGGGGGAGGGGCAGACAGAGAGGGTGACAGTGGATCTGAAGCGGGCTCTGTGCTGACAGCAGCAAGCCCAATGCGGGGCTTGAACCCACGAACCACGAGATCATGACCTGAGCTGAGCCAAAGTCAGACGCTTAGCTGACTGAGCCACACGGGTGCCCCAGAGACATCAGAGAATTCTAGCTAAAAGGAACCATAAGAATAATTTGCTATCTCACTTTACAGACTGTAAAAGTTGAGGCCCAAGGAAGCTGTGTCTTTCACCCACAGGCTCAGAGTTGGTTGGAAACATTAGGAAGAAGATAGTAAGTGGCTCAAATTCCCTGCCCACTTCTTCATTTCTGATACTCCACTGCCTCCTATAACCAACTGAACAGAGAAAAACTCACATATAGAAACCCTGAAAACTATCAGTCAACACTATATTATTTATCATATGTATAAAGCAAAAAAAAGACATAGAGATTAAAATTAGAACAGGTGTTACTTTCCTCCCAAAAAGGCTCACGAATTTCGAGTAAGGCTCTGGAAGAACATTTGGGCAAAAATTCTGTAAAGGCAAGAGATGTGGAGGATGGAGGAGAGGGATGGTATGAGGTCAATGAGGGTGGAGAAATGAGGCAATGAAAAGTGATCTGTGGAGATTGGAGAAAGGGCTTTTAATGACTGCCTCTGATGTGCAAGTAAACATATGGAAATAATTAAAAATTGATTTTCTTTTAAATATGACAGTCAAAAACCAGTGTAATCAAAACTAGAGTTCAGACTTAGGCCTTGACCATAAACAAACAACAAACAAACAAACAAAAAACCAGACTATGTCTACACATGTGAAATGAATGGGTTTGGCACAGGTCATCCATTCCTTTTGGATGCATCTAAATGACAGCACACACCGCTGTTAGATGTAGCTGCGACGGTCAATACTGAGGGTAATGATGCACACAATGAATGGAGACAGCTGCACTCCACTTGCCTTGTCTCATATATCAATGGTCTGATTTACTCTGGTTTTGAGAATATTCCTTAGCCAAAGCCGTTCTTACAGCTTAGAAAACTGGCCCCGAGCTTTGTGATTCAGAGAGGCAAGAGGTGGGAGAAGGGGGGGGGGGAGTGCCTTACCAAGGGTCCTAATAAAGGCCTGCGTCTCAAGTGAGCATCTTTAGTCCACAAGCCCTCTCAACTCTTCCAAGGCAGAGGCAGTGGGATTCTGATGTTCAGGCTGACTTTTAGGAGCCATCTTTTCCGACTCACCCCACCCCCCACCCCCCACCCCAATCAACATGTACTCTAAACAGGTTTCTCCTCAGTAACACGTTTATTTTTATATCAGTGGGCAGGAAAGGAAAAACATACAATGTGATATTGGGGTCTGGACAAGATGGGTCCTAGACCCCAAAGCTCTCTAGGCTAGTGCTACCCAAAGCCTGGTAGAATTCCTAGAGAAGGAAAAAACAACGACTAGATGAGGAAGAATGTTCCCTTATCAGCCTATTACAACTGATAAACATATGTTGTCATATTATGATCATGTGCTTCTTCTGGTATAAAATGTTCAGTAATTAATATAAGTAATCACTTCTGCAAAATCTAATTTCATCTTGTAGCCCAGGAAAATTCAAGGGAGCTGGCTTGAATTTTTTTTTTTTTTTTTAGTGCTTAGACTTTTATACCCCAAATTCCCAAGGTAAATTGTTAAAGAGAGTCCTCGTTTTTGGTTATATAATTATGTACAGCTAATTCCTCTTAATGTTTCACCAAATACTCATTCCTACACAGTTACTTCTGGATCAACACTATTGGGTGTTGCCACTAAAGAGTTTTTAAGAAGGAGGGGACCTGCCTCAGTCAGTAGAGCATGCAACTTTTGATATTTGGGGTTGGGTTGTTAGTTCAAGACCCACGTTAGGTGTAGAGATTGCTTTAAAAAAATAAAAATCTTAAAGAGTTTCAAAGAAGAAATAGCCAATGTTTCTACTCAGAAATGACTGTATGTTCATATCAGATATTTATTTTTAAATATCCTCTACTAACCACTTCTATATCTTTGGAACTAACCAGTGTCAGATAGCAAGAAGTAATTATCTGGTAAATTACACCAATGAATTTAAGAATCTGAAAGAAAACTGAAAATCTGTGTCAATATAATTTCTCAAGTTGCCCAGTAGAGGGCAACTTCTATACACTTTGACAGTTAAAAAAAAAAAAAAAATCTATGCACACCACATCAATAAGACCCACTGTTATGTTTAAAATAAAACAATACAGTTATGTCTATGAATGGATTTTCACTAACAGGTAGCTATAAAATGTCATAAAGTTTTAAATATGTAATTAGGAATTGAGTATATTTATGAGTAATTAGCATTTTATGATTAATATAAGTGTTATTGCAGGAACTTTAAAGTAGCAACCATTCAGGTCACTATGATAGAATTATCAGTAACTGAAAAATAAAAGGCAAATGGAGAGAACAGTGTTCTTTAGTAAACATTTTGACTGAATTTTATTATGAGCGAGTTCCAAATACAGCTAATGTGAATGCATAAAGTCTTATCAAGAACAGACCAAAAAAAGGCCATAACACAAACATCTCAGAGTATAACCGAATGCTTTTGTTATTAAGGACCTTGAAATAATACTTATCAGTTTTCATGTTTTAAATGACATCAGATAGAAAAACGTAACCATATACATACACACACACACACATACATAAATATATAAATAGAGTAAAATTCTATTATAATACATCTCCTTACTATATAGATTTGGACACAATATGATCTGTTCTTATTCATTCACTCATTCAACACTTATTTACTGAGCATTTATTATGTGCCAGATACTATTCTAGAGGTAAAGGATATGGTGTGACAAATCTGACAAAATTCTCTGCCTTCTTGGAGCTTATACTTCTTGGAGCTTATAATTAAAAATAATGTGTCATAAAGCCTTCTGAAAAGAAAGATCTAAAAGACGGATGCTTACCATGTCTCATACTGTGAGTTTCTTTCTTTATTATTAAAAAGGCTTTGTTTTTATTACAGAGAAATGCCAGGAAAAATGAAATGGTTCATAATTTAATACTCAAAGAACTCTTGCTGACATTAAATAATGTAATATGTGAATGTAATTGGAAAAATTTTAATTGGACAGAAAAAAAATACTGAAAAGTGAAATTTTCTAATACCTCACTCACCCGCAGAAATGTTAAGTTTCCTGTGACCCCCTCCAGAAAAAAAAATCTATATATGCATCGATATCCATCTATCCATCCCTCTACCCACTCATTCATCCATCTAGCCTTCTTAAATTAACCAAATGTAAATGTATACAGTTTTCTTAAGAGAATCGTATTCTACACAGTATTTTGCACATAGCTTTATTTTCCTCATTTCATTGTACTCCTTAGAGTGCTTTTCATAAAAGAATATGTAAATGTACTTCATTCTTTTATTTGACTCATTTTATTTTTTTAATGTATAAGTATTTTATAACATTCCATTTCTAAATACCTCAAAATTCTAGTTTGAGAAGAGATTATACAATTTTGTCTGAAATTGATAAGAACTGTGGTATGTGGTGTTAATTAGTATAGTTTAATCTGTGAAGACTGGGAATCATGAACTTTAAAAAGAAGCCTGGAAAAATGACCTTTAATGTATTATTGAGCAGCAAATTAAAAAACAAAAGGAATTAGCAACGGTTTTGGATGAAAAAGCTTACAAATAATTCCATGAGATCACATACGATGTAACAATTTTCTAAGGAGTATCTTTGGTTGTGAACTAGAAATACTAGTAAATTTTTTTAGTAGTAAATTTTTATAATACTTCTAAGATCAACATTTTCAAATTTCCACTTAAAATTTTTAAACATGTAAGCATTACTTTATCTTATTCTATTTATAATACTGCTTAAATACTATATTTACTTCAGTGTCATATTTGATAGTAAAATATGATCAGAATTTTTAAATTTACAAAAATATTATGCAAAATAAAATACAAAGCACTAGGTGGTGCTGTGGGACCTTCCAGATAAACCAATGCTGCAAAGTTTGCTAGATAAATTAGTTGTGGAGCTGATTCTGTATATTTAAACGTACATTAAATATTGTTTCTATATAAACCAGTGCCATGTAAATAATAAAAATGAACAATGCAAAAAGCAAGTTTTGATAGATGACCTCAGGAAGATAGGCCCCCTTTATAATTACATATCTTAAATCCTATGTTAAGCTATTTAAACATCTTTATATAGTAAATGTCACTTTTGAGGCATGCTTCTCAATTAAGTGATATTTTTCACCTGTCCTGAAAGTTATTTTCTCATAAGTCCAAGAATAAAAAAACTAACCATTATATATTCTTGTCAAATAATTTTCTATTAGGTGGTTTCTTATGTCACAGTATAGTAATCTTCTTGGGCTCTATTTTTCTGTCCTTCCTAGACATGACGACTTGTTGTGGTGATGTTAGTTCAAATGCCAAAAGCAGCCAGATAGGCAAGGCAAATGCATGAATCAGGCCACATGTGAAATGATAGGGAAACAGTAAAATAATAGAAAAACCAAAGAGTACATGCATTCAAATTCAGATGCAAAACAAAACCAATACACACACACACACAGACATGCACACACCAGTATACAGGTCAAAGAAAGCACGTCTGTGGTCCCAGTGTGGGCTGTAAGGCACTCATTTGTGAGCTATGACGAAGCCCCAACATGTCCCCCATCATTTATCTATGAGTGACATGTCTTAAAAGAAAACTTAAGAATTTCAGTTCAAAAAAGGAGGACAAATGATGCTTTAGCTGTTCTTCTGGATTTTTTTTTTTTTTAAATCACATATGTATGTCCCTCCTTAAAGAAATTCCTGAAAAAAAAAAAAGAAAAAGAAAGAAAGAAAGAAATTCCTGGACACCTGGGTGGCCCAGTAGGTTAAAGGCCTGACTCTCTTGGTTTCAGGTCAGGTCATGAACTCATGTTACTGAGTTCTAGTCCCATGCTGACAGCACAGAGCCTGTTTGGGATTCTCTCCTTTTCTCTCTCTCTCTCTCTCTGCCCTCCCCCCAAATAAATAAACTTTTAAAAAAAATTTAAAGAAAGAAATTCCTAATGATTCAGATGATAAATTCTTGCCATCAAGAGAATCAATTCTCCTCGCTGAGCTTCTCATTCAAAGAAAAACAGAACTAGTGGCCTTTTTCCACCAGCATGGCTCTTCTGCTCCCTACTTTTATGACTGTGAGGGGATGAAAACAAAATATTTCATATTGAATGGGTAGAAATATGTGATCAGCATAAACTAAAAAAAGGGCAGAATTTATTTTCACTAATAGTGATGGTGGAACTTACAAGGTATGATGAAAAGGAATGAAGATGAGGGGTGCACGGGGGGCTCAGTCATTTAAGTGTCCGACTTCAGCTCAGGTCATGATCTCGTGCAGTTCACAAGTTCAAGCCCTGCATCAGGTTCTGTGCTGACAGCTCAGAGCCTGGAGCCTGCATCAGATTCTGTGTCTCCCTCTCTTTTTCTGCCCCTCCCCTGCTCAGCTCTGTCTCTCTCCCCCTCAAAAATAAGTAAACGTTAAAAAAAAAAAGGAATGAAAATGAATTTTTGACAAATGCAACAAAGCTTGTCTAAAAGAACATTGTTCTTCAAGTTTGTCATTGTGAGAGGCCAAACTCATTTTTTAATCGTGCATCAATTCCAAACTTTTTAACTGTGTGCCACATAAGAATATGAAATCATATCATTTCTGAACTGGAAGAGACCACAGAGATAAACAAGCCTCTTGTTATTCAAGCTAAACCTCACAAATCAGTTCTTCTTGAAAGATAAACACAGCAAAGCTGCAGCCTCTAGGCGAGGCTCTGTCACAGAAAGCTAAGTGACCTGATGCTTACAGGAAACCATGAAGGAATCACAATTTACTTTGAATGGGGAATAAGCCCTCCACCAGTAACCAAGGCAAAAATATCACATTTCAGGAATTTCAAATGTTGTCTAAACACCCACAAGAGTCTCCACTAAACACTAAAAATCATTTGGAATCTTTTGAGAATTTAATGGGTTCAAACAGATATATGGAAGAAGTGATAAAAAGTAGAAATAGATTGGAGCCACACTGCCTGAATTTTTGCCGTTCGCCTTTTAGATTGCCTGAAATGCCACCTCAGAAGAGAGTCTTTTGACTCAATAAGCATCTTGGTTTTTACATTGAAGGCTTTCTTCAAGGGCAGCAGTTCCTGCAGTGTGGTCTGGAGACCCAGGGGTCCCGAAGACTGCCGTGGGAGCTTTGTGAGATAAAAAAACAAACTACATTCATGATGATCCTGAGACATTATTTGCCTTTTTCAGCCTCATTCTCTCACAATTGTACAGTGTAGTTTTCCAGAGGCTACATGACATGTTGTACTGAAAGATTTAATACAGAAACAGATATGAGAGTCTGGCTGTCTTGTATTAAGCCAGACATTGAAGAGATTTGCAGATGGGAAACAATGAGACTCTTTTTACTAGTTTTTCTTTTTGTTTTGGAAAATATAGGTGTTTTTTTTTTCATAAAAACATATGTTTACATATCATGTTATATCAGGTTTATTGTTTTTAAATGAATGATTTCCTAGCTTTAATTTCAAATATGATAAATATCGATAGATATAACCAACATAAAGTTCTCTGTGGTCCTCAACAAATTTTTAGAATGCAGAGTGGTCCAAAAAGTTTGAGAACACTGGTCACATTTTTGTCTCAATCAATTCTATTAGTGTGCTTTCCTCTAAACACTTATATGAAACTGAAACTTCTATCAGAATGAGGTTTTATTAATAACAGGAAGGGTATAGCGTTTTAGAGCAAGAAGCACTTTCATGGGCAAGGCTGGGCTAACTAGCTTGATGTGGAGGGGGGCACAGTGGCCTAAAAGCTATGGGCCCAGGTGACGTGACCCAGGGACAAGAGGGGAATTCAGAAGGAGTCAGTGGAGTACAATGGCAAATATTCTGATTTCAAAATTTAGCCTGGGACCACTGCTACATCATTTTTCTCTACCTTCTCTTACCTTTGATACTTTGAGAGATTCCAACTCAGTCTCCAAACTAAAAGCAGTCCTCCATTGATTTCTCACTAGTCTTGAAAGACCAATTATGGCCTCTACCATCCTGTATGATCTGTTCCTGCCTCCCTCTCCATCTCTGTCTCTCCTGGCTCTCCACCTGGTTCTTCCTGCGCCAGCCACCAGCCATAGGTCCATTTCTTCAACGGGCTATGTCAGTCTAGGACATTTCTTCACACCTGCAGACCTTGGTTTCCTTCAGTCATCAAGGAAGCTTTCTTGTCAATATTAATTTCTTCTGGTATCATGGATCTCCTTTGTAGCACTTAACCACAGTTGCAATTTTAAACTTCTTCATATGACTCTTAAATTAATGTCTGTGTCTCCTCTACTAGGCTGTAAATTTTAGGAGGGTAGGGATCATGCTTACTGTTATGCCATCTTGTATTCCCTGTACTGAGTAAAATGCCTTGGACATAGTAGGGGCTCCATTAATATTTTTGAATAAAGGAATAAATGGCCTCTTCCTTCTAAGACTGATTAATAATCATGACTATAATAGGTAGAATTTGTTGAACATACTGCCAGACACTGTTTTTTGTACTTTGCATGTGTTTCATAATTCTGAGAAAACAAGCCAATGGTACAATCATTCTCCACACAGATGAAGGAACCAAGTCATAAAGAGATCAGTTAATTTGCCCAAGGTCAAACAGTAATTTTTGAGGTCAGGATTTGAATTCAGGTGGTTTGATTCTAGAGCCTGTAACTATACAGTAGTTTGTGGGCCTAATCTCCATTTATTTTTTTTTTTTTAAGTTTATTTATTTTAAGAGACAGAGTGGGAGAGAGAGTGGGGGAGGGGCAGAGAGAGGGAGAGACAGAATTCCCAGGTAGGCTCTGCACCTCAATGTGGAGCTCAAACTCATGAACCATTATACCATGACCTGAGCTGAGATCAAGAGTTGGACGTTTAACCAGCTGAGCCACCCAGGCACCCACCTTCACTTATAAGGTTGGTATTTAAAAAATCATGTGCCAAAGAAATCAACAACTGACTTAACAAACATTAAGAAATGAACTTTTGCAAGCTGATGAGTGATTCTAATGGGGGAGCTGTGGAATATGTTCTCAAGTTAAAAGATATTTTTAAAAATAGCAGAGTCATTTGTACATTAGAGCTTTAGTATCCTTTATGTTTCATTGGTTAAAAAATGAAAAGATAATTATATATTCTGTTTTCTGAGAGTATTAGAGTAGTCCAAGAAATAATGACAAAAATGCTGTTCTCTTCCAGATATCTAGAACTAGATAAGTACACATGTTAGAATTTGGAAAATATTCTTTGATCTTTTCAGAAATTATATTTTTAAAAACAGAAGTGAATCAAAAGCAATGAGCCTAAACTTTCAGAGTTAAATAGATAAATGTCCCCCTTTATGGTTTCATTTGGTTTAACTTGAATTAAAAATTCCAGCTATATTTCTATCTTAACTAATACAGGTTTTATTTATATTCACCTGGTCATTTGAAATTATAAATTAGTCTCATAAGACTTTCAATGCAAATTGTAATTGCAATTCAGATCTATTTTTTCCTGTTATTCCAGCATTCTTAATGTATATTACTATAGGAAAAACAAAGTGAAAATCTAGGAATCCCACAAATTCTGACAATTTATCATCTAAACCTGACAACCCATTTTTTAAAAGTGTTTATTCATTTACTTTGAGAGAAAGAGAGAGAGAGCTCAAGTTGGGGATGGACAGAGAGAGAGAGAGAATATCAAGATGGCTCTGCCCAGTGCATGGCTCAATCCCAGGAACCATGAGATCATGACCTGAGCAGAAATTGAGAGTCAGATGCCGAAACGACCTAGCCACCCTGCACTCCATAAAAACCCATTTTTATGTTTAAGTTCAATTATATATTACTAGAATCTTTGTAGTTTCATTCAACAAACAATTATTACATATCTACTCTAAGTCAGTAATATCCTAGAGATTGGGGAAATCATGATACAGGTGACCTGGTCTCTACCTTAAAAGATTTTATAGCCTAGTGGTGGCAAAGTAAAAAGGCAAAGGGCAGATAATGGGGCAAAGAAAGGCTGCTTACCTCTACTAACTGAACAGGGAATTCTGAAAGAGATGACTTTTACACTAAGCCCAGAATGATGAGTAGAAAGGGCCAAGAGAAGGGTGGAGGTGGAAGGTACCTAAGAATGCTCTGAGGAGGGGAACAGCATGTGCAAAGACCTAAAGACAAGAAAGTGTTCTCATGGTGTTTAGAGGAAAAGAAAGATAAGGCATAGTGACAGGACATAACAAATGCCACTCCCAGGACAAGAATCTCACAAATTCCTCATGAAACGATAACCAGTTATACTACTAGACAATCAAAGAAACATAAAGGGTGATTCGATTAAGGAATACCTCAAAAGGTTCCATTTGGAATTTAACTTTCCTTAGCACTAAACCTTTTTTTCTTTAAATATTATTACCAAAATATCAGCAAAACCAAACATTACCGGTGCTGCTAAGTTGAGAGAGGGTAATAAAGTTAGGATCTTAAGACTGTCCTAATCTTCTTTTGCTGGGAAATGCTTTGCTCTCTGAAGAATGTTTATTACTAAACTTATTCCTTCTGGAATTTTTGTTGTTTAGCAAAGAGTTATTTCTATTCAGAAATGGAAAACCCAAAGACCTAAAACCCCTCGTATGGTACCCTATATGGCTTGTGTATTGGTGCTGTCTGCTGGGCCCCAAGTCATCAATTATGTATAGAAATTTACGGCTGCAGCACTAGCCAGTGTCATGGCCTGTCAGGGATTTCTTAAGAGGAACAAAACCCTTTGCTTGTGTCTTCTCCTAGAAAACACAAGCTAGGTGAAAAGAGGAAATCTTGAAAGGAAACGTGAGTCGTCCTCAAAACACAAATTAACTTCCTGTAATAAGTGAAACATGAACGTTAAAAAAAAGTGCTCAAATTGGAACCAGAAATGTAACTAGAGGAAAAGCCTCAGACATAGATATAAGAAAGGCTGACATTAGTTCGTCAAAGCCACGCACTTTACAATACAAATCCATTCCTTATATATTTGAGAAAAATAACTAATGGGGGTCACTAGGCTCCAATCTCTCTGAATCAAATTCAGTGGGTTCAGTGTTTAGAACAAGGAGTACTCACGTTACTTGAAATAAAATGTCTTGTAATCCCCAAACCTGGCTGGCTTCTGAGGTGTGAGTTCTCATTCTAAATGAATGAGGCATGTTTACAGACTGACCAGGGGGCACCGGGGCTATGAAGATCACCATGAAGAAAATGCAATCTAAGATATCTTACGGAATTTCCCCCATTATACCAAGCACAACACAAGCTTTCACTGGGATTTCAATAAATTTAGTTCTACATGTTGCTGCAGAAATTTAGTTATTCTCCCTTTCTCCAGTGAATAGCTGGGGTAGCAGCTGGTGTGTGTTGTATTTAAAATGTGAAAAAAGAACTCCCCTTCTCTCTCAGTACCTACATAAATGTGCTTGAGAAAATTTGGAAAAATGATTTACTTTAAGTAAAATGACTTTATTTCCTTTACCGTGAGGCATTTGAGATGCTTTTAAACATCTAAGAATAAGAGTCATGTTTTCAAAAAGCGTATTGATTTCTTCTGGAGGAAACTACAATGCATAAAAACATATCCTTTAAATTTATGTAAATTTCAATGCACATGGTTGAATGTATATCGTCATTCTTCAACCCTTTCTGGGTAGAATTTTTAATGCCTTCTCTCTATGAAATAATTTAGGTGACATGTAAATACTGTAAGGTAGCCAGACAAAGATATCATAATTTTGTATTACTTTAAAGAGTGTATAACGGTCTCATTTTGTCATTACCATACAGGCTAGATCACATGTCATGTTATTCAGCCAAATTCTGTAAAATTGAAAGCATATTTAAAAATCAATGCCAAGATATTAAGGAGTGCCTGAAATGGATGAGAACCAAATCAATTTCCTTATTTCTTAGATTTAAAATGGGAATAATTCGTTGATATTTCATAGGAACTGTAATTTAGCAAAACAGACTCCAATGAATGCTGAAATATTTGATTTTCTTAGCTCTTATTTTTTACGTAATTGATTTCTGTCAGTATGAATGTGAAAAATTCCAACATATTTAAACACACTGCAATTCACATGACCTGTGGCACATGACACAAAACACCTGACATAACACATCAAAATAACTACTTGTTACTAATATAGCCTGTTAAACAAGACAAAGCTTCAGTTCCACAACTATTATAGTTTAATGTATTGACTTCCATATTATGGCTTACATTCACAGTTAACTGAACATTTTGCAAACTCAGTGAGAAACTGAATTGAAACTATTTAAAAATATCTTTCACTATGACTTTTTAAATATTGTATTACACACATAATATATGAAGAAAATCATCAGTCACCTGTCTATCTTCAGGTGCTTTACATAAATTATTTCACTTAATCCTCAGAAATATATTATTGATTATTGCTCTGAGAGGGTGAATAACTTGTCCAGGGGTCCCATGGCTACTGAGAGCTCCTCATGTCACTCTATCACTCAACAGCATTTGACTTCCTCCTTCTAGAAACACTTTGTTCTTTTGGCTTCTGGAATATTACAGACTCCTCTTTTACCTTCTAGTTCTTCCTCTCTCAGTTCAGTTCTCTTAAAAGGCCTTTCCTTCATACAGCACACACAAACACGCACACACACACGCACAAGCGCCCTTATCTACCCTCCCCTGCCACTTTCTTTTCCTTTATCTTGCTTTATTTTTGTTCACAAAACCTATTATTTGTTTTGTTGTCCATTTCCCCTACTGTTCACCCATCCCCACTTCCCAACAAAGCTCCCCAGTTTGGGATTGACAAGACTGGATCTCATTTGTCTCTTTCCCCCCATGTTCTCAGTGACTACAACAATGCCTGGCACAAAGTAAGCCTTCAATAAATGTGTTGAATAAATAAATGACTAGAAGTTGTGGAGCTGGGATTTGAATCCAGGTATTTCTAACTCTAGGCTGCTGCTTATTTTATCGCATCTGGTAAATTTTAATTTCAAATACAGCATGCTTTTATTAAAAGTTTCCAGAGAGTGGGGCATCTGGGTGGCTCAGTTGGTTAAGCATTTGACTCTTGGTTTCAGCTCAGGTCGTGACTTCACAGTTTGTGGGTTTGAGCCCCATGTCAGGCTCTGCACTGACCACATGGAGCCTGCTTAAGATTCTCTCTCTCACCCCCTCCTCCCCACCATCAGTAAAATAAACATTAACTGAAAGAAAGAGAATGAGGGGCCACACAGTCCAGGAAGAAACAAAAAAGGAGCTAACATTTATTGCATACTTACTTTGTTCTGAGGAATATACGTACAGACATATGTAGGCACATGTCTATAATTGCATGTGTTTATTTGTGTATATGTATAATTCATGTTTATTTCATACTAATGACAATAATATAGAGCAGGTAATATTTATCTGTTATTGTTAGATGTGGACACAGAACCTCACAGAGTTATTCACAGTCACCCAAGAATGCTCCAATAATCTTTGTGTGTGGGAAGGTATGTGTATGACAATCTATTTTTCATTTTCTTTTTTTGCCTACCTGAAATATATTTGAAGCAGAATACTGAAAAATCAGAAACAATTGCATAACATTTAATGTTCCAAACTGCTCCTTTTCATTCAGAAAAGCCTCAAGCAACCGGCAAAGAAGTTGGAAGAGGTAGAATGAGTACTTCTCTTTGAGGCAGGAACCATTCATCTGTCCTCTAGCTTAAGTCAATAATTGTGCTCTACCATTGGTTCATTGTCCACTTTCAAGCTAAACAAGAAAGGCAGAAGTAAGATTGGTAGAAGTACCTTCTTCGGGGAGAGTTATCACTGGACCACATAGTTAACCACTTGCCTCTCCGAGGGGGTTCCTGCCCAAGGTAGTGAGGAAATCTTCAGAGAACCAGCTGGAGAACTGTGTCCCCTGGACTTTGGGATGGGGAAAAGGGAATACCCACGGACGCACCCCTGCAAGAGAAAAAGCTAGCCTTTGGAGATGCACCATGCTCAGTGGGAGTCAAGGCCTGATAACAGCCAAAGACACATCAGGCTTTGTCCATTCCTCCCGAGTTCCTCCTTCCCCCATGGGCTTGATCCTAGAGGGAACAAAAACAGTGGCTCACGAATGGGAGAGGATGTGGACCAAAGTTGAGAGAAAAAACCTATTACAATTCTCCTTTCCCTACTGCAGATTACTGACTATGAGTTGATGGGTAGCGGGGAGAGCTTTTAATTGAATAGGAGACTGAAGTGTTGACATTAGACTGCGTTAGGCTTTTCTGTTTGTTTGCTTGCTTACTGAGGTATAACAAACATAGTCTAAACTTTTTCATGCATCTCATACATATATACACATACCTGGAAAACCTCCCACCCACCCAACAGATACAAATATAAAACATTTGTTGTAATTTAGAAAGACGTCTCTTGTTTCTTCCTAGTCAATACCCACCCTGCTAAAGTTACCACTATTTTCACTTTTATCACCATAGGTTAAATTTTCTTATCTTGAACTTCCTATACATGAAATCATATATATGAACTCTTTGTGTCTGGCTTCATTTGCTCAATCTTATGTCTGTGAGGGTTAAATATGTTTTTGGGTGAGGCAGAAGCTCATCTTTTCAATCATATTTTGTTATTGTACAAATACTATATCAGAATTTATTTACCCATTCTCTTGAAGATGGACATTTGAATTTTTCCATTTGGTCATGAAAAAAAGAGTTGCTAAAACCTTGTTGAACATGTCTTCTGGTGGACATATGCACTTATTTCTGTTGAGTAAATATCTGAGAGTAGAATTGCTAAATCATAGGGCAGACATATGTTTAGAGCTAGTAGATGTTGCCAAACATTTTCCCAAAGTACTTGAAGCATTTTCCACTCCCACCAGCAATGTACAAGGATTTCAGTTTTTAGACAACTGTATTAATACTTGATACTGACAATCTTTTCAAATTTTAGCCATTCTGAAACATGTGCAGTGGTATCTCATTAATGGCTTTAATTTGCATTTTCCTGATGACTAATGATGAATCTTTTTCCATATGCTTTTTGAAGATTTGGATATCTTCTTTTATGAAATGTCCATTCAAATATTTGCCTATTTTTTATTGTCACCTATATTTTTTTATTAATTTGTATGAGCTACTTATATAGTCTGGGTACAAGCCTTTTGTTGGATATCTGACTAATAACATGCATATTCTAAATATCTTCTCCAACTCTCATGGTTTGCCTTTTATTCTCTTAATAGCGGGTTTTGTTGAACAGGTGTTTTTAAGTTTAATGAAGTCCAACTGATCAATCTTTTCATATATAGTTATGTTTTTGTGACTTAAGAAAATGCTCTCCTGTGTTTTCTTCTAGTGGACTGGATCTTTTAATACCTGAAAGTGGCTGGAAAAACTATGAATTCATCCTAAAATTTTATCTAAAAGGAGAAAGAATGATTTTACAGAGCAAAAGTATGCTAATGAGGGCAGGTAATAATGCTCTCTGCCTCACAGAGTCTAGCTCATTCAAAAAGTCAGTTATACTTGGTTTGACTATGAAGATTCATTTGAGAAGCATATCATATCTTTTTTTAAAACATGAATAATCCTCCTAGTGAGTATATTAGACACTCCTGGTTTATTACCTAAGTTTATTTTAGATATGACATAGTTATGCAGAATCAGAAGACTTTCCATTTGTGAATATCTATTGAATGCCTTAGAGCAATCTACAGAGAGATATGCTTCTCTTAAAATTTGATTTTCTTAGTTTGTGTGTCATATTGTAAAGTTCTGGGAGGGAATTTAAAAAGGTTTCCAATCTACTCTGTCACTGACTACCTAGTAGATAGCCCATCCATATCCACAGAGTTGATTTTCCAAAACTTAAACATTACAGGGTTGGATTTGGACTTCTAATCTGTCTTTTGGCATCTACCCAATGGTCTAAAACTAGAAACCTAGGAGTCATCCTTAATTCTTCTCCCTCTCACCTGCTATATCTATACTTGCCAAGGACTCCCCATTCTACTTCTGAAATAAATTTTCAGTATATATTTGCTTCTCATCATTCTCAGTGCCACCACTTTACTCTAGGCTGATGCTCTTTTTCCCTTGAATCATCATACTGCCTTGTCATTAGTGTCCACACCTCCAGTCCAGCCTTGCCCCCAACCATTTTCCAATGGAGTCAAGATGGCCTCCTCAAGTTAGTAATAGCTAAGTTGTCTGCGGCACTTACTCTGTGCTTGGTAGTTTAGAACCATGATCTCATTTCATGTTTATGACAACCCTAAGAGGGAGGGGCTATATTTTTCTCTCTATTTAAATGGAATCGCTGAAGCTTACAGAGGAAGAATAACTTCCCTAAGGTCATTTAGTAGGGAAGGAGCCTACAAAGCAGAGCAGATCATTCACCCCACTTGCATTTACATTCATTGAAAGAACCAGGTTACTTCTCTGTGCTGGGCCTCTGTGCATGCTGTTCCTTCGGCCTGGAACATATTTTCTCTGCTCTCTACTTCCCATATCCCTTCTTCCTAACCGATACCAGGCATTATCATTCCTGAGGTCCCTTAGAATTAAAGTCTCTACTTACAAATTCTCATAGTTCCTTATCTTCTTCTATCACAGCACTTATCACATTTTATGTTAAACCTTGTTTAACTGTCTTCTCCACTAACTGCAAATTCTGTGAGGGGAGGAGTGGTCTATGTTGCTTATTACTGTTTCTGTGACAGACACATAACGCCTGACACTTGGCAAATATTAGTTAAAGGATAAAACGTTAGCAGGATATTTTTGATTTACTGATTGTTCAATGGGCTATATAATGAACCACAAAATTGCAAAATAAACCATCCAACAGAAATTATACTCTTTTATCAAAGGGCTCTCAAATAGATCATCAGGAAGGTTGTAAACCTGCTGTAAGTTCCTTGAGTGCAGTGTCTGTATCTTACCACTTCTATAGTGCTTTCTACAAAATGGCCATTTATTATACGGCTGTCAAGCAGAATTGCTCACAATGAGGCCTCTCTTTGGATGATCTTCTCCATCCATCACTACAGGTATAGTTCATGCCTCACCTCATTTGAAAATATAGACTGGTATGGATACCTGTGTTCAGATTATAGTTCTACTAGGTGTATGACCTTGGCAAATGATTAAACCCTTATGTACCTCAGTATCTTATATATAATAGAGATCATAACTGTACCTATTTCACAGGGTTGATACAAGGATTCAATGAGTTAATATAAAGTAGTAGAATGGTGCTAGGCATAGAGAAAGCACTGTGATACTGCTGCTGCTACTATTTATGCTGCTGCTGCTGCTCCTCCTCCTCCTCCTCTCTGATCTTCTCAAAAGTAAATGCATTTGTTATCTTTTTACCTCCTTCAACATTGCCTCACACATTGTTGGCCTGCAATAAATACTACATTGATAGATTGAGAAATTATTGCATTTCTAAAAAGAGCCAATGCCAGATAGAGTCAGACAAAGATTTCTTTTTAGGTAGGTCAAAGGTATGCTATTTATTTCAAACTAAGTCAAAGTTGTGTTTTGCAAATAAGTTGTAAGAATGGTTTTGAAAGGCTTTAGCAGAATTATTTGGATGGAGTCAATTAAAACGGGGCTAACACAAAAGCACAAAGAGGATTAGGTCACTGATTCTTGCTTGCTTTCCCAAGATTCTGACAAGTGTGCAGTTTAAGGGGGAAAAAAAAGCCAATGCACAGTAGAAGCTGTTTCCATTTCCTTTTTTAAGACTTCTTTCATCAGAAAATAAGTATCCGATGAGGTAGGAGCCCCCTCAACTCCCCCTCCCCAGCCACGAAAAAAACAGAT
Organism: Hyaena hyaena; assembly: GCF_003009895.1. Taxonomy (NCBI): domain Eukaryota; kingdom Metazoa; phylum Chordata; class Mammalia; order Carnivora; family Hyaenidae; genus Hyaena; species Hyaena hyaena. Next base: position 546,740 of record NW_024081111.1, on the reverse strand, counting down.
TGTCCATCCTGGGCAGCAACTGAAGTCATGGGATCCATAAACTGAGCAAAGTATCAGGGGAATCTCTAATTGTATCTCTGATTATTGTGCATTAAGAATGCATTATTATAGCTTACTATCTAGTAAATATATTAAATATGAATTTTATCAAAAATTATGGTTCATTAATGATATCTTTTATACTCTTAGAAAGCACAAAGCAAAACACTATCTTATATTTATATAAGCAATGAATTCAGTCAATAGTAAGACAGATAATCACTTTCCTTTTGTCAAGGATCTATATTTGTATTCTTACTTAAAATTTTTATCTGGATACCTAGCTATGAAAGATATAGTAAATATGACATATTTCATTTTAAAAATTAAAAGGACATATCAAAATATTATTCAGTACCTTGTAATTGATGGTAGCTGACTTTCTGACTGCATTTAACATTAAAGTTTTTCTCTACTTAATATTTTTTTTTAATATTTTTATTTATTTCTAGGAGAGAGAGAGACAGCGTGAGCAGGGGAGGGTCAGAGAGAGAGGGAGACACAGACTCTGAAACAGGCTCCAGGCTCCGCGCTGGCAGTCAGCACAGAGCCCGACGGGGGGCTCGAACCCATGAACCGCGAGATCATGACCCAAGCAAAAGTCGGACGCTTAACCGACTAAGCCACCCAGGCGCCCCTAAAGTTTATCTCTACTTAAAGCACAGATATATCGTTAGCTTTAGGCTAAGAAGTTTCATATATCAGAATTTTCTTATTCTTAATGAATAATACTTCAAAATTATTACACAAAGTGTTAAAAAGCAGGGGGATGGTTACCAACTTATCAGTATATGAAACTTCTGCTCAGGCTCCTTAAGGAGGGAGGGTAGGTATACAGTAATGTTTCTCAATATACAGCAACTTTACTTAAATGAAGCAATGCTTTCAGCACTTAAATTTCAGCAGTCACAGAGGTCTGTCTGACTGAGCCTCAGCCCCATTTCCTACTAGCCAAGAGTTCTCAAGCAAGCTATTTAATGTCCTTATGTCTTCTTTAGTAAAACTCAGATAGTACAGCTTTATATACTTTATCTAAATATCTTGGGGTCAAATGCATCCAAATTATATAATACTTTATATATATATATATATATATATAAATACATATTTACATATACATATATACACACACAAAGTAAGTATTCCGGTGGACTCTGAGGAAGCACTCTATAAGCAAACACATTATATATTTCTGCCACAAAACACATTAGTATTCATATTTAATGAGATAAATAAAGTAGAAAAAAAGCTCCATGTCATTTCAGGTCAGATACTGCCCTGACCCAAACTCTTTTGGCTCTGCTCTTGGTTTTCAGAGCTTTTCTGTTTCTGAATGTGGACAGGGAGTGGAAGACCTGTAATTCCTCCTTCGTGGGCTGTGGTAAGTATTAAATGGTAACGTACATGGAAAGCACACAGTCCATATTAAAGTCACACTTACTGGTCACTGTTGTCTGTGTCATCAACACTATTATAATTTTGACAAGTTATGAAATACACTAAAGTGTTAAAACTGATGATTGCTGACTGATGGAATTCCAAATAAATTTTATCTTGTTATCTATACTTTTATGTATTTTATATATTCTATGTAATGGACATTTCTTATACAGCTTTATACAACTTAAAATATTTATTCTGCCTTCATTTAAAAGTATTAACTTTAAGTCATTGTATTTCTTTCTAGGTTTCTTTGTCTTGCCTTTTCTTTTATCATACAGAGAAAAATTTTTCTGAGTTCTTTGTGTTGAAAATGTTCTTGGGTTACAAATTCATTAGAAGGAAAGTAATTTCATTCTTTGACTCCATATTCAGATATTTTTCTCTTCTGGCCAATCAAAAAGAAAGGCTGTTTTGGGATACTTATACTAAAAACATGGTTTAGCTAATCTACAAGGTATTTCTTCAGTTTCTGAGCTCCTGGAATAATGTATTTATATATCTGTGAACTGTTTGAGATCATAAAAATAAGATATCAAGATCACCAAAATTCTCATATCCATTCTAACAGTCAAAGTCCCTGCCTCCATAAAGAATATTTTTAAACTATAACTAAAATCAAAGCCAAACAACAACACAGGCAAACAAAAAAACAAAAAACCCATAAAAACCAAAAAACACCACCACACACACACACACAACACCATAAACTTCTGTTGGCTTTCCCTATTTATGTACAGTGCAGTGGTATCCAATAGAACTTTCTGTAAATGATGGAAACGTCCCACAATCTGCACTGTTTAATACAATAACCACCAGCCACATGTAGTTATTAAACACTTGAAATGTGGCTAGTGCAATCAAGGACCTCAATTTTTAATTTTTATTTAATCTTCTAATTAATTTAAAAGTAAATTTAATTAGCCACATGCGGGTAGTTAGTAATGTATTAGATAGTGCAGGCCCACAGAACTCCAGTTGTTTTTTGCAGCCCTTTTTAATGGAGATGCTGAATGTCACTTCAATTTTAAAATGATGTGTAATATTATCCATAGGATAAAATTTGAGAGGTCTTTTCTATAATTTTATTTGGAAAGAATCATTGAAAATCAAATTGGCAGAGGCTCCATGAATGAAAGTTTCTACTTCATTGCACTGTGTTGCTGGTAGTTGGCTAAAGAATTTATCACTTCTTTCAACATTTGTGCTTGTCTGAATCCGTTCTCTGGTTCTTTATCTACCCCACATTACCAATTATGTTCAACAATAAATATCCCCAAAGTGGCTTCAAACAGACAGCCATTAAAAACAAAACAACACCACCACCACCAACAACAGAACAGCACAATCAATTAATAAATGAACCTCTTCCGTCAAAGAACAAGGCAAGTAAAAAAGCCAATTAAAAATCTATCACAGTTCAAAAAAAAAAAAAAAACCCTCTTTAAATTCCACCTCAGTACACTGACCCTATTGCTCAGCATTAAAAACTTAACCCAATTTTTGGAAACCTCCAGAAAGCTTCTATTTCGGCATTCATTATACCACAGCTCACAATTAACACTGCCAGACTCCTTTCTAATCAATTATTCACTAAGATGTCTAGCATTTCTTTGGAGCCCCTTACCTCAACATCACAACGGTTTAAGAGATGACACATGTCTGTGTACTTTTCAGAATAAAAGACAGACTTTAAGCAAGTTTTAACACTAAATGAGAACAAGGGTAAGAGAAGAGAAATCAACCCTTTTAGTCAAAGTTGAGCTTCCGGCGAGCTGCAGGCAGTGCACAGCATGAGAGAATCCGGCTCTAGGAAGTGCCCATGTGTTGACAGCTGAGTAAGAGTTTGAAGGCTTAATGGTACAAATGTTCTGTCAATGGCGCTGTTATACAGGACTTTACTTAACCAGAACTGCCAAAAATCTCCAAAGCTGTTGACAACCAGTGATGTGAAATTAATTCACTTTAGGCTCTGACATTAAATTAGCAAGTTGTTATTTTTATGTAGGTAGTAACCCTGTGCTGACATAACTGAAGGAAACAAACGATCTTTGGGTCCAGCCTAAAACTTTAAAGGAGAAAGACTTAAAGACCATAAAAAGCTACCACTTGTGTCTCTCCCTTCTTGAATAAATCCACTAGATACTAAAGTGGTACCCTGTAACATTTTTTCAAGTGCAAATTCAATTTACGTCATAGGTGAGAGATCTCCAAATGAAAAAGTTCTCCCGGAAGTATGAATACTCAAAATAATCGGGATTAAATTAGAATCATCAACAGATGACCCCTTCCAGTGTCTAGAATGACATGTAAAGATAAAGATACCGCAGTCTATAAAATTACTTCCATTAACATTCAGTGTGTCGGAACTTTAAAGCTTTTCGTAGGCATCAGTAAACGATGACAAGTTATTCTGAAAGATAGCCAGCCTATGCCAGTCCTTGTCTTGCATACCTATCAGGGGGCACTTGTTCTGTGACTTAGCAGTCTCTCTCCTATTAAGATTTACTATTCAGGGTTGATATCACCAAAATGAAAAACCAAGCCACAGAGTAGAATTATATCTCTCACATATTTCCCCGGCAGGTATGCTATATTATCTAGGAGCATAAGCCCTGGTGACAGACATCCTGGGTTCAAATGCTGCTCTACCACGTAATATCTGTGTGACTCTATGAAGTTATCTAATCTCTCCGGTCCTCGGTTTCCAGTAAAATAGGGATAACTACAGTCCCTACATATCTTAGTGTGATTGCAAGGATTAAATAAATGTATACATGTTAAATGCACAGTAAAATTCCTGGTACTTAGTAAGCATTTAAAAAATGTTGATTGATGGGGGCACCTGGGTGGCTCAGTCAGTTAACTATCTGACTACAGCTCAGGTCATGATCTCATGGTTCGTGGGTTCGAGCCCTGCATCGGGCTCTGTGCTGACAGCTCAGAGCCTGGAGCCTGCTTCAGATTCTGTGTCTCCTTTTCTCTCTGCCCCTCCCCTGCTCATGCTCTGTCTCTCTCTTTCTCTCTCAAAAATAAACATATAAAAAATTTTCCAAATGATGGTTAACATTATTATTAGTTTTTTTGAACAGATACAGCTTAAAAACTACAAAACAGCTTCATGTTTAAACATCTATTAAAGTAAACAGAGAGAAGAAAGGCTGATACAGGAAATGGGGTTATCTTCTTTGGAATCTATCTTTGCTGGTAATATTGACAGCTAAATTCTTCTATCCTAAATGATGTTTCTATGAAACATTCACCGTGTGATTAGTATAACATGAGGGCTCCACAGTAGACAAATGAGGCTTATTCCTGACGCCTGATTACTGATAGAACATAAAATGAGTAATGTTAGAGGCGTTATCTCTGTTATTACAGTGAATGATTTATTCTGTAACATAGCTCAGGGATCTCAATATTAACATATCTTGCAGCAATCAGTCATATTCAATTTTGACTTTCAAATCTTTGGGAAACATCAAATGATACTAAGCATACAGCTTAATTGTGTAGACTGCTGATGTGGACGATAATGCCATTAGTGAGGCCCAAAAAGCTAAATCAGCAGTATTGAGTATGAAAGTAAAAGAGGTTGGAGTTCTGAAGAAAAAGAGTTAATCCACCAATTTACACATGATAAAAACACTAAAAATAATTTGCAAAACCATTTTCCTCATGCATTTAATAAACATGTGTCAGAAGAAACAAAAATCACAGAAGCAGAAAGTAAAAAAAATCAATTAAAATAAAGTCACAGGGCATGGCAGAGAATTATTTCTGGCAGTTATTTGATATAATACGGTTAATACTTCTAGTCAGCCAAATTAACACAATTTTGCCACTGTAGATTTACAATCACAAAACACACACTCCCCAGAGGCTTGTTCCAAGAATCAGAGTAACAAATTTCTTTTAGACAGAACAACTTGACCATTTTCTTTTGAACATAACTAATGAAAACAAAACAAAACAAAACACCTCATCCCTCAGAAAAACTTATTCTGCTATCCATTCACATTTGGCTATCTTTTCCCTCCTTGATCTCCCCTTCTAAGTCCTTGAATAGAAACCGGTCCATTTATCGCTCCATTTGTATCAACAGATATGCTTTTATTTCTTATCCGTCTGCCTCTTCGTATCATGTGTACTCCACCATGCTATTGATTGAAAGAAGCCCAGGCAAGGTGGTGTCAGCTTCTATTCCTAAAGGGAGTCCCCTGAGCAGATTGGTGAGGCACTTAAGGTCAAGTCAGAACTGTCTGTTTCTATATTAAAACTGCAGTGCACGAAGACGAATGTAGAATTCTCAAGCATGTAAAACAAATACCAGCATTCAACCTTTTTTGTTTTTATCTTTACCCACAGAGCTCAGAGGTACTTTTCATGGTGGGAAACTTGGCTTTGTAGAAACAAAAATTATTTTTAGCCATTCTTCTTACATTTATCTTTCCAAATGGTTGCTCTAAAAGGAGAGAAACCATAGTGCAAATAAAGTTACTAAGTCACATCATTCATTGCTAGAGGGAAAGGATCTAGTAACTGTCCTTGAAGGTTAATTTGGCCTCTTCCTGATGACTTGTGAGGTATCTGCACACTTGAAGAAGGAGAAAATAAAGTTAACCACATATGCCCACTGTGTGCTTAGCACCATAAAAATTCCCTAGATCTGGTTTACAGGAAGAACCTCGAAATTCATTCATTATACACCTTCCAGAACACATTACGTGCAGTGCTTTTCCTGGAACTAGGTTTCAAAGATGGATCTAATGTGCTTGCCCTCAGGGAGCTCACAATTCACTATTTCCAGTGTAACATGTGCTGTGATATGACATGAACAATATGTCAAAGGACAGAAGGACGCCGCATGGCATAAAGAGTTTGTGAGTTACAGTGGGGATCAGATGCCTTTCTCAGCATATTGGGGAACTCTTGGAAAGGGCACCCACCTTCTTGAGTTGAATTTTACTACATATAACATAGACACAGTATTCACCTTATAGCGTGTCCTCCATAGATGGTTGATAGGATTTCTTCCCTCCTTGTATAGAAGTCAAGAACAATTCTTTGGCTGAAGGGCAGTGAGGACAATGGGAGAAGGGGCCAAAGAAAAGGTAGAGTTGAGGCTGGGCTTTGTAGAACAAGTCAGATTTCAATCGAGAAAAATGGGAAGGGAGCGCCTGGCTGGTTCAGTAGGGGGAGCATGGGACTCCTGATCTCGGGGTTGTGAGTTCAAGCCCCACGCTGGATGTAGAGATTACTTAAAATCTTTAAAAAAGAGAGAGAAGAATGGGAAGTAAGAGATTCTCAGCAAAGGGAGCATTATGAGGAAAAATGAAGCGGTAAAAAGTACATGATTTAAGAAAAAGCACGTGGTATGGTCAGAAGCAGAGAATAGTGGGAAAGAGGAATTAGAATTATGAGGTCAGCCTGACTGAGCTGAGATCATGTTGCCTACTAGGATCACAGTAACTTGCTTATCCAGCAGGTCACTTTTCTCATGTTTTGCACACTTAAAAGTACCCAGGTCATAGAGGATACTGAGGATTAAATGGAAATTACATATATGTAAACAGGGACTCATGCATAATAAATGCTACTGCTACTATTGTTAGACCTATTACTACCATAGAAGCCTAGATGGTCCAGGATGGCTCAAACAAGGAAATCAGAGAAAGGACCAGTAAAGAGTGGTATTTCTCATCTGCCTTTTGATTTCCAGGTATCTAGGTACATAGGGAGTACTCTGGAAGTAGTAGTTTACCATAAATGGATGACTGGGTAACTTTGATCAGGCTACTCTATGTCTCTTCCCATTGTGAAATATATATTGGTTAAGTGGTTCTTAAATCTGGGCGTTCATCAGGACACCCTGGGAATCTGTTAAAAAAAAAAAAAATGAAACAAAACAACAACCTGCATCTATTGGGTCTAAACCTAGAAATTCTTATTCAAGAATTCATTGCTTACTCCTTAAATTTTTAAGGTGGAGCTGAGAAAAACCTGTGTAAAAAAAAAAAAAAAACAAAGAAACAAAAAACAAACAAACAAACAAAAACTTCCCCAGTAGCTCTCATTAACAGCCAAATTAGAAAACCTTCACTGCAGAAGACATGAACAGACACTTCTCCAAAGAGGACATCCAGATGGCCAACAGAAACATAAAACGATACGCAGCATCCCTCCTCATCAGGGAAATACAAATCAAAACCACACTGAGATACCACCTCACGCCAGTCAGAGTGGCTAAAATGAGCAAATCAGAGGACTCTAGATGCTGGCGAGGATGTGGAGAAATGGGCACCCTCCTACACTGTTGGTGGGAATGTGAACTGGTGCAGCCCCTCTGGAAAACAGTGTGGAGATTCCTCAAAAAATTAACAACAGAACTCCCCTATGACCCAGCAGTAGAACTCCTAGGAATTTACCCAAGGGATCCAGGAGTGCTGATGCATAGGGGCACATGTATCCCAATGTTCATAGCAGCACTCTCAACAATAGCCAAAACATGGAAAGAGCCTAAGTGTCCATCAACTGATGAATGGATCAAGAAGATGTGGTTTATCTATACGATGGAATACTACATGGCAATGAGAAAGAATGAAATCTGGCCATGTGTAGCAACATGGATGGATCTTGAGGGTGTTATGCTGAGCGAAATAAGTCAGGCAGAGAAGGACAGATACCATATGCTTGCACGTATAGGAGTATTAGGAAGAACTTAACAGAGGACCATGGGGGAGAAGAAGGGGAAAAATAGTGGGGGAGAGGGAGGGAGGCAAACCATGAGAGACTCTTGAATGCTGAGAAACAAACTGAGGACGGGGGGGGGGGGGGGGGGGGGAGGGGAAGGGCATGGAGGAGGGCACTTGTGGGGATGAGCACTGGGTGTTATATGGAAACCAACTTGACAATAAACTATTTAAAATAAAAAAAATAAAAAAGAAAGAAAACCTTCACTGTAGTCTACTCAGAAGCCAGAAGCCAGGTCAATGTTTTTCTTATTTACCCACTGAATAAAATAACATTTAGCTTATCTAATAATAACAGATTCATAAAAGCACTAGCTTCTCTTTTATTTTTAATTAAAAAACCCTAATTCATTCAAAGAAGACATTAATAAGGTTATAACTTCTTTCTTAATTAGTGACTAAAGCATTTTGAAAGGATGATGACATAACAGAGTGAAGAAAAACAGAAACAAGTTAACTTTTCATCAAACAGTAAAAAAGTAAATATCAATTGCTGGGATTAAATATCACAGCACTGTCCAAATAAGTCGTTTTACTATCGTTTATTCTCAGTTACATGTAACAATGTAAATGACGAATGAGAAATCCAAGTAATTCATCTCAGTTTCAACATTATTATTAGGAAGATCTAAATTTTGATTCTGCTGGAGTCCCTTTGTTCTTTCAGTAGGTCTGTCTTAAAGAATAGCAATCAGCCATCTCAGAGAGCTTCACTGACTTCACAAAGTAATTGTTTACTTTATTAAAATCATTTATGACTTCTTAGTGTACCTAAGAGTTTGTTGAGCATTATTTGATGTCCTAGAGGAATGTTTTAAGGAAAAGCCTGATAAGAAATACAAATAATCATAATTATCTCTGAAGTTATAATATAAAAATAATTCTATGTGATTTATAAATAAATCCAAGGGCAGGACAAAATATAAGGGCTTGCAAGGTAAGACCAGGTCAAGAAGTGTCAAATTAAAAACTGGCACTTGGACTTTGTCCTAAGAGGGAAAGGGAACTAATCAGGTTTTTTAAAGGTTTATTTATTTATTTTTGAGAGAGAGAAAGCACAGCAGGGGAAGGGCAGAGAGAGAGAGAGAGAGAGAGAGAGAGAGAGAGACAGAATCTGAAGGAGGCTCCAGGCTCCGAGCTGTCTGTACAGAGCCTGATGGGAGCTCAAACGCATGAACCTTGAGATCTTAACCTGAGACAAAATAAGAGGCTTAAGGGACTGAGCCACCTAGGTGCCCCTATTTGACAGTTTTAATGGTAAAACTTACAAATGTGGAATCTCAAAAACAAAATAAATGAAGAAAAGAAACAAACAAAAAGCAGAGTCAGACTTACAGAGAACAAACTGATTGTTGCCAGAGGGAAGGGGGGTTGGGAGGATGACTAAATGGGTGAAGGAAAGAGGGAGATACAGGCTCCCAGTTATAAATGAGTAAGTCATGGGAATAAAAGGCACATCACAGGGAATACAGTCAATGGTATTGTAACAGTGTTATATGGTGACCAATGGTAGCTGCATGCGTGGTGACAGATATTCAGGCGATAAAATCAATAGGATGTATTGATTGGTTACCTGTGGGAAGTGAGGGCAATACATGAAGCAAAAATTACCACAAGGCTATCCGTAAGAAAATGGGCAAGCTGTGGTGTTATTCATTGGCCTTGCATTCTAATGAACCTGGGTTTGGATCTGGCTTCTCCATTTTTTATTTTGAGGATTTGGGCAAATTACTTGATCTCTCTGAAACTTACACAAAATAGAGACACTAATATTCCACAGAATTAGTATGGAGATGACATGAGATAACATATTTAAAGGACCTAGTACAGTGTCTATCACTTAATAGGTGTTCAATACATGTTCTCCCCGCCACCCCCCCCAGTCTTATAACACAGCTACTCTAGGTGTGGCTGTTATGAAAAGTAAAATGTACTCATTTACGTTCCTAAAGGAACTAAATTTTTTTCAATACATGAAGTTATTTTAGCATATAGTACTTAAGCAAATACTATGATTTATACTTCTCAGAATATACAAGACATTTGAAAGAATATCTTGTATGCTGAAAAATAGTATGTTCTCATTTCTGGAAACATGGATACATTGAGAGAAGCCATCTGCTTCTAATATTGTTAAATTATTTCAAAAACAAACAGTGAGAGTAGATGGGAGCTTAACAATGAAAGACTGATCTCGGGAAAAGCATCCTAGTTTCAGTTCATAAGAACAGTCTCTGAACCTGCTTTCACCGTTGCACTGGCTCTTCCCTTTGCCTGACATGTTGTCCAGAAATCTTCATGACTATCTCCCTCATGGCCCTCAAGTTTTTGCTCCTCCTCAATGAGACCAACTTGATCATGCTCCATAGACTGCAGCCTCCCCACTCCTGCCCAGCACTTCCAGACCCTTTAATCCATCTAACTTTTCTTCTGTTGTTGTGGGTTTTTTTTCTTTGCTCCTTAGCACTTACCTCTTTTTAACAAACTGATCAATTTACTATTTATTTTTTTGTTTATTGTCTGTGCCTTCCTAATAGGATATAAACTCCATTAGGATATAAAACTCCATTAGGCCAGAGGTCTAAAACTGTTTTGTTATTTATTTGTTATTATTAAGCCAAGTACCTAGGATAGTGCCTGGCACAAAGTAGGTATGAAATGAACATCTGTCGAATAATAAAAATGTTTTAAATTGCCAGCAAAATTCTAAATTCATAGGTGTATATGCCAGTGTTGTTAAGTAAGCATGCGACTAATATAAAACCAAGTAAGTCATCAAAACTGATAGGGGGGAAAAGTCTACTACGTGAAGTGATTGTTGAAACCAAAAATTTCTTTTCACTGGTACTTATCAATGCTCTCTTGATTCTTAGAGCATCTTTGCCAGGACTAGTGGAGCACAGGAAGCAGTATGTGTTTTTCAGGGTAAAGACTGGTTTTGGAAGTAGGTACTTTGACAGTGAGGCATGATCTGGTAAAGAGAACAAAGATCTGGATTTAAGAGTCTGCCATTTTGCTTTTAAGTATGTAGTGATGCCTCCTTATGCCAAAGTAGGGCATAAAAATGCACTTTCTTATCAACAGTTTATCAGGGATACTATCTGCCTAGCCATAGAAAAGATTATAATAGGGGCGCCTGGGTGGCGGCTTAGTCGGTTGAGTGTCTGACTTTCACTTAGGTCATGATCTCGTGGTTCGTGGGTTTGAGCCCCGCGTCGGGCTCTGTGCTGACTGCCAGCTCAGAGCCTGGAGCCTGTTTCAGTCTGTGACTCCCTCTCTTTCTGACCCTCCCCTGCTCACGCTGTCTCTCTCTCTCTCTCCCCTAGAAATAAATAAAACATTAAAAAAAAGAAGAAGAAAAGACTATAATACTTTATATCTGGTTGAAATGTCATTAGTATTCTCTCTCTTTCTCTCTCTCTTCCTCCCCACTCCCGCCCCACCTTCCTCTTTCTGTCCCTTTCTCTGTTTCATAAAACATAGGAGAATGATGATAGTATTCTGGTCTTTGATAAAAACACAATTCACAATACATCTGCTTTTCTAATCCACAGAAACTGTGACTCACAGAGATGACCAATCTTTCTTTTGAGTGAACCTAGCTGCCTTGAAGGGTACGATCAAACAAGAGTACTGGGGCACCAAAGACAGCCCAGGCTGGACCGACTTCATGAATTTCCAGAGAAGAAATTAAATTACATCGTAATGGTATGTCTATATTATAGAGTACATGAAAATAGGAAAGGTGTTTCAGCAATTCCAGTTTGCATGGATTTCATGATACATTTGTTTTCTAGTATAAAGATTTCTGGGAGATAAGAGTAAAATAAATGGGATTTATGCAACTCCAGAGAATACAGATTAAGATAGAAAAAATGCCAAAGCAAATAAGCCTGAAGTCATTTAACAAAGCAATGCCTGTTGATTGATTTATATTTGGTTTTGTAATGGGATTGCACACAGAGTCTACTGTGCCTAACTTCCTGCACTTCACATTTTAGCCCCGTCCTTGGCAACTGAAAGCCCAATGGGAAGGCTGATGATAGTAGATCAGATAATCTGCAAAGCAGATAATCTGCTTCTCACAATTGAGTATTAGAACAGTCTAGTAGGCCACCTGAGCCCCCATAATATACCCTTTCCAGGCCCACAAACAGAGCCTTTCAGGTTATTGACCTGAGCCCAGAGGCATCATGGAGGCTCACAATTAAAAGGCTTTGACCCAACTTCTGACCTCAATGTCCGCTTCCTGTGGAGAGTGTCTGAACTGGTCTAACAGAATTGCAGATTTAGGAATGCTGCCCACATTACTTTCATTCTACCTTCTAGCTCACAAAACCATTAAGATCCTATTTGTTCAGATATATGTTGGTGCAACAGCTCAAAACACTCCATATTAGTCTTTGTTACACAGATGGCTATGAGGTTCTCAAAAATTACTTATCTCTTCTATCAAAAGTGACAATCTTTATTTTAAAACATGTAATATGTGTATTTGCAGCTATATCGCTGTGCCTAATCAATGAATACCACATCTTTTATTGATGCAGATTTATTAGAAGCCACAGCAAGATCATAGTAATAAACAGGTCCTTGAGGAACAAGATCTTCAGTGACCTTAATATTGTAATTGCTCTTGCGTGCACAATAAACATATGTTCAAAACTAGGATAGCAGGCCTAAAATGAAGCAAATATTTTATCTCATTCAATTGCCTGCCTGAATAACTGAGAAGCTCAGAAAAGTGAAAAACCTGCCTCTTCAGAGATGGAAACCCCAATCTTGACAAGCTCTCAGTCAGAAGAAAGCAATTTTAAATGGACAATGTGGATAGTAGCAATTAAGTACTTTGCTCTAAATCAGTGTATTCTTGTCTATTTTTATTCTCTCCAAGAACATGGCAATAAAAGACTGTATTTTTTCACTGATATCTCCAGGGCATCCCACCATTGAGTTAGATATATTACTCCTGGGTGAGAGATGTAAAATTTCTGATAGCTTGAAGACTGGCCCCAGCTCTTGTCAAATGATGCAGTTCAGAGTTCACTCAGTGATTCATACTACACAAATATCTGCGTGCCAAATAACTATCTATGTGTGTGTGGGGTGTGTATGTGTATAAAAATTTAAGTAGACAAAAGAGAGCTAACCTCTTCTGTCTTAGAAAGCAGTTGGAGCAAACTTTGATGGGAAGAAAACCATCCAAAGCATGTGAATTTCAGATAGAAGTATATAACTGGTCAAATAAAATTTTGTCTGAACCTGAGTATACTCCATCAGTTGTAATTTCTGCAGGTCAATCTACAACCCTATCAAAGCAGAAAAATAAAATCAACAGCAATAATAATTAAAAAATAAGAAAATAATATCCTAGATCTTTCAAGCATATGTGAATTTTCAAATAAGGCACATAGGATGCTTAAGGTAACCAGGTCCTCACTAATCAACTAACAAAATGGTAGCAGGTTTGTGATGGTGTGTTAATTATACTTGTGAAAGGGTGATTATGTAATTTCTGGGAAATTATATATATATATATATATATACAATTATATATATCTATAATTATAAATTATAGAGTCTTGATCTATAAAAGTTACTTGCTACTAATGTGCAAACCATATCTTAACATTCTGTGTTTTATTTTTTTTCAAACCAGACAGATTCTGCTGGCATTTCTTTTTAGTTTTAAAGCAATTCATTTCATAACATATACTTAGTTTAAATCCAACCAATAGTTTAGAACTCCTACTATGTGTGGAGCACAAGATTAGTTATTGCTGAAGAGTACAATAATGAATTGCATCACAAGCTGGAATACAGAAAGTCTTTTTAAAACAAATGCATTTGATTCTTATTTATGATTATTATAGCAATACCCAGAAATAGATACAATGGTACTTTAATATTATTATATCATAGATTGTTTTTTTCTACTTTTCCTTTTTTAGCATTACTAACAACTATATTTAGGGAATAATATAATCAATATACCACAAAAACATGTAATTAGCCAATACATTGTTCATCTCAATGCCCAAAATTTGAAAAACTAGATAATGTAACCAGATAAAAATCTAAGCATTTATTTAACTTAAGCTGTTTCAGAATCCCTAAAAAATGAAGAAACGTTGGCCTTCATTTTGGAGAGCTTCTCAAGTTATTCCAAATCACTCTTTTATAATCGGAATTTTATCAGCAGATCCAGATTTTGTGGGACCTGAAGCCTATACAATTTAGGGGCTCTTGTTTAAGAAAAGAATGCAAAATAGTTCCAGGCCCTTCGAAGGGGCACATGCAATGGAGGAGCCCTAAAGCTTCAGCTTTAATGGCTTCTGAACATACCCATCTCTGGTCTGCAGCCATCAGTAACAAGCTTTCATTAATGACATGATGTAAAACAGAGCAACAAGTATCTGAAACTAAAGTTGGGGCGGAAATATATTTCTCTAAAATGTAATTATAGGAGCTATGTGGACTTCGGTGAAAATGAACTCCAAAGGCACCCCCCAGAAACTTACTCTAACATTACCATGCACAGCATCAGGAGGGGGCTCAAGGTTAATCACTCATTTCCCTTTTCAATCTGTCTCAATTACTGTTATGGGATGCTTCAATTAGTCATTTCCATTCTCTCCAGGGATAGGGAGAGACTGCAGATAACTCATCCCAAATAGACTTCACAATTTGAATCCCTCCATACAGCTAAAGAAAAATCTTCACTAGAGAAAAGCAAGATTTGCTATCATCCGCTCTGTACTCAGTCAATGCCACTCTCTCATCAGACAAAAAGAAGCCATAAGTCTTCTGGGATGCAAGGCGTTCTTTTCCCTTCCCCCTAAGGAGCAAGTTCTGTTTCTACCACACACTCAGCCCAAGACAGCCCTAGGCAATGTTCTTAAAACTACCCTTGGAAGGCCCTTTCCAGAAGCTAGCCCCTGAGACAGACAACCATGTTATCAATCACAGACACAGCATTTATACTTTTATTCTATGCCTGTTCTCTACTTGTCACAAGACTGCTTAGCCCTAGATTATAAGTCTGCAAAAAGAGACATTCAACGATTCTTTAAGAAGCATGTGTGGTATCTGTTTATGGAAGACTACATAGAAAATAATGATTGCTAAATCTACCAAGAGTAATGCCTCTTATCATAGAGAAGGCATCAATCTCCAAATTCATGGATTAAGAAAAATTCTAACCCAGCAAAAGGCTTTGTTGCAAAAGTTGTGTTTTTATCTTTGCAAAAAAAAACCCCAAATTTAAGTGGTCTAGGTACTGTTATGCTATGGAGATTACACACATTGTGCTACTACTATAAGAGTGTAAGATAACATCTATGAATGGATAAAGATTTCTAGTCATGGTGGCAATTCGGTAATTGTTTATTGTCCCAGAGAAGAATACATTTGCTCAAGGACTGTGTGAAATGGTCCATTTCTGATGAGCCATTTCTTCCTTTGTGCTATCCCTGAGCTTTGTGCTCATTGTACTTACGTGACAATGCAGTTGCAGTATTCAGGACTATTTCACCCAATAGACTATAAACCCCTGAGGGCTAGGGTGGTGGCATTTCTATGTCCTTAGGGATGAGTGGAGAATTGATACATAGTAGGCACTCAGTGAGTGGATTTACTGAAGTGTCATGGAATGGATAATATTAAATGGTGAGATTTATATATTTTAAAAGTTGACTCTGAATTGTGTGCTCTTCAATTAATCGGAATGGCAGGGAACCTAATAGTCTAGGAATGAACATAGTATATTGAAAAATTTTTTAAAGTTACTATATTAAAAGCCGTACAAAAGATGCTCTCAATGGAACCGAGCAGTGCTAAGCATGAAGAAATTCTTAGTATATAGTAACATCTCCTTCCAGAAAAACATTGCAAAACCCAGAGATTAAAAATATTCCAGGGGTACCTGGGTAGCTCAGTCGGTTAAGTGTCCGACTTTGGTTTTGGCTCAGGTCACGATCTCACAGTTGGTGAGCTGGAGTCCCACACTGGGCTCTGTGCTGACAGGGCAAAGCCTGCTTGGGATTCTTTCTCTCCCCTCACCCTCTCTGTCCCTGCCCTGCTCAGTCTCTCTCTCTCTCTCAAAATAAATAAATAAACTTAAAAAAACTCCAGATGTATTTAAAATTACATAATTTTTTTCAAATTTCTTATAAGATTGTCACCTTATTTCTTGACTTTTTCATAACGTTTGTATTTTTGCACATAAGAAAAATACAAAATTCAGTCTTGACTTATGAAACTCTCCTTTATTATGAGTCCAAAATATTTCAAGATATAATTACAGGCACACTATAATAGGAAAACGATATGATAAATTAGGCAGAGAGGGAAAGGTTAGGACCTGAGGTCCCAGGGTAGGGGAAAAAAACACATTTTGGAACAATGCTGGGAGCCTCTGACCACAGCAAAGCCCCTTGGGCATAAGGTGCTTCTTAAGAATGTAACAGACACAACATACTCCCCCTCAGGAATTTGACAAAATAACTTAACTAAAATAAGTAAACCATAAAACTTATATTATATGAGGGACAGGATGACCATAGTCTGCCTCCTCACACAATGGAATTGAGCTAATCAGGAACAGACAACCCAGGCACCTAGAGTTATCAAGCCAGTAAAGGTAGGACCTGAGAAGGAACCAGTAGGAAGGAAGGGGGGTCGACCAGAACCTCACAGAACAGAGTGCCTTGCCTACATTCACTTTCAAATGCCCCTTCTCTGTAAAGAGAGCTTTCATACCATTCTTACTTTCTGACCTTATTATACTCTAATAAACTTTCGCCTGCTGCTCATTTTATTATGTGTCCACCTCTTTATTCTTCAAAGCAGTGAGGCAATGAATCCCGGGTGTTGAGGTAAAAAAAAAATCCTGCAACAATACCTAAGAGATACTACAAGTTTGATCTCAGAACATTGCAATCGAGCAACAATCACGATAAAGGGAGTCAAATGAATTTTCTTTTATTTCCCCATACATATAAAAAATATATTTACAATGTCCTGTAGCTTAAGTGGGCAATAGTGTTATGTCTAAAAAAAACCAAAAAACAGAAAAACTGTACGTACCTCAATTTAAAAACACTTTACTGCTGGGGTGCTTGGGTAGCTCAGTCAGTTAAGCATCTGACTTCAGCTCAGGTCATGATATCATGGTTCATGTGTTTGAACCCCGCATCAGGCTCTGTGCTGACAGCTCAGAGTCTGGGGCCTGCTTCAGATTCTGTGTCTCCCTCTCTCTCTTTCTCTTTGCCTCCTTCTCCACTCATACTCTGTCTCTCTCTCAAAAATAAAAAAACATTAAAAAAAATTAAAAACACTTTACTGCTAAAAAATGCAAAGCATCATCTGAGTTTTCAGGGAGCCACATCGTTTTCTGGTGGAGGGTCTTTACTCAATGTTGATGGCTGCTGACTGCTCAGGGGTTGGTGGAGATCAGAGTGGCTGTGACAGTTTCTTCAAATAAGACAATGAAGTTTGCTGTACTGATTGACTCTTCCTTTCCTGAATGATTTCTGGGCAGCCTGGGATGCTGTTTGCTTGCATGTTAGCCACAGGAGACCTTCTTTCAAAATTGGGAATCCGTCTTCCCAAACCCTGTTGCTGTTTTATAAACCAATTTTATGTAATATTTGCAATCCTTGGTATTGATTTCAACAATCTTCACGGCATCTTCACAGAATATATTCCAACTCAAGTAACTACTTTCTTTGCTCATCCCTAAGAAGCAATTCCTCATCCTTTCAAGTTTGATCATGAGATCGCAGCAATTTAGTCCCACCTTCAAGCTCCACTTCTAATTCTAGTTCTCTTGCCATTTCTACCACACTGTTAGATACTTCTTCCACTGAAGTCTTGAACCCCTCAAGAGGTTTGGAATCATCTCTTTGCCAGCTCCTGTTTATGTTATTTTGACCTCTGCCCATGAATCACAAATGTTCTTAATGAATCTAGAATGGTGAATCCTTTCCAGAAAGTTTTGAATTTACTTTGCCCAAATCCATGAGGGGAATCACTAATTATGGCAGCTCTGGCCTTATGAAATATATGTCTTAAACAATAAGACCTGAGAATCAAAATTACCCCTTGATCCCCAGGCTGCGGAACTGACACTGTGTTAACAGGAGTGAAAACAACATCCATCTCTTTGTCCATCTCCAGCAGAGCTCTTGGGTGACTAGGTGTATTGTCAGTGAGCAATCGCACTTTGAAGGAATCCTTTTTTTGAGCAGTAGGTCTCAGCAGCGGGCTTACAATATTCAATAAACCATGTCGTAAGGAGATGTGTTGTCATCCAGGCTTTGCTGTTACATTTATAGAGCACAGGCAGAGCAGGTGTAGCATAATCTTAAGGGCCCTACAATTTTCAGAATGATTAATAAACATTGGGTTCAACATAAAGGCATCATGTGCACTAGCCCCTAACAGAGTAGGCTGTCCTTTGAAGCTTTGAAGCCAGGCATTAACTTCTCTCTAGCTATCAAAGTATTAGATGGCATCTTCTTTGTGAATAGTGCTGTTTTGTCTACATTGAAAATTTGTTTTTTAGTGAGGCCACCTTCGTGAATTCTCTTAGGTGGATCTTCTGGATGACTTGCTGCAGCTTCTCCATCAGCACTTGCTGCTTCACCTTGTACTTTGATGTCAAGGAGATGACTTCTTTCCTCAAACCTCATAAACCAACCTATTACCTTCAAACTTTGCTTCTGCAGCTTCCTTACCTCTCTCTCAGCCCTCACAGAATTGAGGAGAGTTAGGGACTTCCTCTAGATTAGGCTTTGGCTTAAGGGAATCTAGTGGCCAGTTAGCTCTTCTTATCTAGAGCATTCAGACTTTCTCCCTAACAGCAATGAGGCTGTTTTACTTTCTTATCATTCATGTATTCACTAGAGTAGCACTTTTCATCTCCCTCAATAACTTTTCCTTTCTACTCACAACCTGGCTAACTGTTGGCACAAGGGGCCTAATTTATTGGCTTATCTTGACTTTCAAAATGCCTTCGTCCCTAAGCGTAATCATTTCTAGCTTTTGATTTTTTGAAATTTTTTAACGTTTATTTATTTTTGAGAGAGAGAGAGACAGAAAATAAACAGGGAAAGGG
This sequence comes from Hyaena hyaena, assembly GCF_003009895.1. Classification (NCBI taxonomy): domain Eukaryota; kingdom Metazoa; phylum Chordata; class Mammalia; order Carnivora; family Hyaenidae; genus Hyaena; species Hyaena hyaena. The sequence goes on along the minus strand of NW_024081111.1, from coordinate 527,390 downwards.
TAGAGACAGAGGGAGACACAGAATCTGAAACAGGCTCTAGGCTCTGAGCTGTCAGCACAGAGCCCAACTTGGGGCTTGGACCCACAAGCCAAAAGATCATGACCTGAGCCAAAGTCAGAGGCTTAACCTACTGAGCCACCCAGTTGCCCCCTCTAGCTTTTGATTTGAAGTGAGACATGTGACTCTTCCTTTTATTTGAATACTTATAGGCCATTATAGTGCTATTAATTGCTCTAACTTCAATAACGTTGTGTCTCAGGGAATAGGGAGGTCCAAGGAGAGGATAGATGGGGGAACGGCCAGTCAGGGGCACAGTCAGAACACACAACATTTATCAGTTAAGTTCATCACCTTACATAGGTACAGTTTGTGGCACCTCAATACAATCACAATAGTTATATCAAAGATCACTGATCGTAGATCACCGTAACAAATACAGGAACAATGAAAAAGGCTGAAATATTGTGAGAATTACCAAAATGCAACACAGAGACATGAAGTGAGCAAATGCCATTGGAAGAATGGTGCCAACAGAGTGTTCATCGCAGGGTTGTTACACACATTCAAGTTGTAACAAACACAGTATCTGTGAAGTGTAATGGGTGAAGCACAATAAAATGAGTCATATCTTTATATCAGTATTGGAGGGAAGGAAAGAGGAGGATCACATATCATAAATGTTGGTGAAACTTTCCCTGGGACCTTCTAACCTCCTCTTGGCACCACCTCCCTCTTGCCCAGCTTCCACATTGTCTTTTGCATGCGGGCCTCCAAAACAATTAAATGTTCACTCTGTCTCTTTTTCTACTGTGCCTCTGCTCCCTCATAACATAAGGGAACATTTTTTAATGTTTTGGCGACCACTTCAGAGTGTGCTTACAGTCATGAAATCAGAAAATAATGGGAGGCAACTAGACAAGATTAATTGGTTCAAGCTGATTCTAGGAGACTGAGTATGTCTCTAATAATGTAATGATTATTTTGAGGCAAGTATTGTGCCGAGTGCTTTGTATAAACCAATCAACTATTTCTCTCAATTCCCTGTAAGATAGGTTCTATTATCGTCCCCTTACTTGCTCAAGAAACCCGAGGCTCAGAAAAGCTAACAACTAACGGCCACTGTCACTGAGTTTCAATCTCAGTTTAGCTTCAGAATCTGTGCTCTTTATGAATAATGATGATGATACTGATGACATCAGCAAAGTAAGAATACTAACAGTTAAGAGCACTTATTAGGGGCCAGGCAAGTTCTAAGTACTTTATAGACATTCATTCACTTATTTAAGAAACAACACTAGACTGGAAGCCAAAAAGACTAGGATTCCACTCCAAATCCTGGTACTGATTAACTGCAAAGCTTGGAGGAAGTCACTTCTACCACTCTGAGTCTCAGTTTCCACAGATACACATTGAAGGTATTGTACCAGGTGATCCCTCTCACATTATATTTATAGTCTTCTCACTCAGAATAAGCCAACGGAAGAGGCCCTTGAGATGAGCACAGGGGTACGAGAAGAAAATGATATTCCTGCTGTCAAAAAATGTATATACTAAGTCAAACAATATCAGTGATTGAGGACCAGAAAAGATTTCACATGGTATTCAAAACTGCTGTTTGATGGATTAGCACAGAATACAAAATAAAATTTGGTAATTATGATGGACTGAATTATGTGCCCCCACCCCAAATTCATATGTGAAGCGCTAACTCACAACACGACTATAGGTAGTGATAGAGTCTATGGACCTAATTAAGGTTAAATGAGGTCATAAGGGTAGGGCTCTAAACAATTGGGCTGGTGTCTTATAAGAAGAGGAAGGGGGGATGAGTGGCTCAGTCGGTTAAGCGTCCAACTTCGGCTCAGGTCATGATCTCGCGGTTTGTGGCTTCGAACCCCACATCAGGCTCTGTGCTGACAGCTAGCTCAGAGCCTGGAGCCCTGTTTCAGATTCTGTGTCTCCCTCTCTCTCTCTGATCCTCCCCCTCTCTCTCTCAGAAATAAATAAAAACATTAAAAAATATTTTTGAAAAAGAAAAAAAAGAAGAGGAAGAGACACCAGAGATTTCAATCTCTCTCTCTCTGCCACATGAGAACATAGCAAGGATACAGCCCCCACAAAGACCAGAAATAGATACTTTGCCAGAAACTGAATTGGCCTGAACCTTGATCTTGGACTTCTTAGCCACTGCGAGAAATAAATTTCTGTTGTTTACGCCACCTAGTCTACGGTGTTTTGTTAATGGTAGCCCAAACTAACAAAGACAATAATTAAAGGAAAAAGAATCCTAGATTTAAAAAAATCCTAACTCTAAAGACTGCTGAATTTAATTGCACATTAAAAAAACCTTTATATGACAAAAACAATTATACAGTCAAAAACATTTGCAAAACATGTAACAGAATAGATCATTACTATATGAATAACATAAAATCAATATAAAAGATTAATGGAAAAATTAGTAAAAAGATATGAACATATTCACATCCTTAGTGCCTACTTCAGTTTCTTGAGGGAGATAGCTAATGATTAATTAAACTAAACACATAAATTATGTAATTTTAGTTTTATTAGTTTTTTTAAAGCACACAACTTATATAAATATAGGGATTTAGATGACAATAGGTTAAGTTTGTAGAATTATTATAGAATTTTATAGAAATATAAAATCAGAGTATTATATTAAAAACAAAAAAGTTATGTAAAAGCCAGTGAACATTTTAAAAATTACTCAACCTCACCTGTAATTGATAATAAATAAGTAATGCTAAAATAAATACTTGATACATACATATCTAAATAAGATTACATTTCTCTTAATAAATTTACAAGTTGGTAATGTCTACTGTTGGTGAGGAGGGAAAAATGGTAGAGCCTTTTAAGAGTAAAGTTATTTATCAAAATTAAAAATATAAATACCTATGGCACAGCTGTTCTACTTCTAGGAACCAATGCTACCAATATGCTCCCAAAACAAACATGAAGATAAATGAACACTAATTGTCATGACCAGTTGTTTATAACAGCAAAAAAACTAATACAATCTCATAGGTTCATTTATGGAGAATGACTTCAATCTTTAAGATGTATCTTGTCAATAGACTCTTATGCAGATGTTAGAATGAAGGAAGACTGCACTGAGTTCAAGAAAAAAAAGCAAGGTGCAGACTTTTATATGATATATTACTATTGGTGTGAATTTTTAAATGCATACATATATGCATGGGAATACACACATACACACACACACATACTGGTATCGTCATATATTTCTGGTAGAAAACATGAGAAAGTTAGCAATGGCTTTCCATAAGGAGATATGAGAGAGAAATATTTTCATTTACTGTTTTGTTTTTGTATATATGTCCATAATATGTATTTAAGAATATAATTCTGAAAAACAGAGCATTTATATAAAAAGTCTTTAAATTATGAGTCTACCTTCAATTTCTATGAATCAACGCTTTTCCTTGAAAAGACTGAATATTCAACAATCAGTATACCAAATACCTCAATTAGGCCAACGTATCTTTCTTTCTATAGCAATCTTTTCCTTTAGCAATTTCTCTTTTACAAACAAACCACACTGAGTTTGTCCTGAGCTCTCTTTTCTCATATTTTCTTAAATGCAACCAGCTGCCAACCCCAGTTGATACTCTTCCATTCACGCTTTCAGGACCCTAGTAGCTCAGGTATCATTGTCATTCATTAGACAATAGTAATAGTGGAAGGAGATGTCGTTACTGAGTTCTTCTATGTGGCAGGCACTTCACATATTCTGCTTTCTTTCTAATACCTACAGCGATAACAGAAGGTTGGTATTAATATCTCTTTTATCTGGATACCCACAATATCATTACACCTAAAAAATGGTGTAATCAGGTGGTGAAAAGTAGTGTCTCGTTTGAAATTAAATTTCTCTTAACTCCTAAAAGGCTGAACATACTTTTATTCATTTACTGGCCATTATAGTCTCTTGCAGCATTTCCTGTCATATGTTTTGCCTATTTTGTTAGCTCATGGTTTGTCCTTTGCTTTCTGATTCGTTTCTCATGTATTTTAATCTCTTTCTCCAACTTTTTAAAAAAAGATTTCAAACCTATATTAAGATTGCCAAAAATAGTGTAATGAACATCTATATATTCTTCACCTATATTCACCAATTACCAGTTGTTAACATTTTGCCATCTCGCTTTTAATCCTCCACCCCCAGGTGGTGGAAGTCACAGCATTGTGACGCTTCTCATCTAAATACTTCAGCATGGGTTCTGTGCCTCTTCATCCTTTCTGCCATCCGGGCCCTTCACAGACCCTTGCTCTAGCCTAATGAACTCCTACAGCTTCCTGTATCATGTATTTACTATTTCCTTTCTTTGCAATGTATTTCTGCCATTTTCTATATATCCAAATCTTATCCATCCTTCAAGGCACAACTCAGATGTCCCTCAGTCCATGAAGCCGTCCCTTCTTAATTTTCCTTCTGTTGCCTGTGCCAATTTTATACCACCTATTGCTTTCTTCTTGGCACCACAGTTATTTGTGTATATGGCTCATATCCCTAACGGTCACAAGCACGTAAGGACAGGAAGTGTGTCCAATAGTAACTTACATTTTCCACAGATCTTAGCAGAGCAACTTACAAATAGGAGACACTCAAAAAACATATGCAAAATCAACCAGCAAAATCACTTAAAAATGTATGTTTGTGAAAAAATCAGAGGGAAGTTAAGATTCTATTTCCAATCCTTTCAACAACTCCTTGTGATTTTTCTATAAGTCAGTTAACTCTAGCAGTGATAATATTGATTATAAAATAATAGCTTTTATTCTTTTTTCAAGATCAGGCACTTCATATATGCCATTCATCGTGTCATTTAATCCTCATGACAGCTTTGTGAGGTAGACATTATTACCATATTATAAGAGGAAAAGGAAGTAGAGAGAGATGAAGTAACATGTCTGTGCAGGTGGGGTATTAGTCTATAATTTTTGTCATGTTTATCTTTTTATTATTCTTACTGCTCATTGACCTACTACCTACTACATTGACCTATAGTAGGTATTCAATAAACATTTGTGAAATGACTTGTTTAAAATTAGGTGTTTGTGCCTACTTAGAGATGTATGAATTCAATGAGTAATACTATTTAGCCAAAAAATACAACCCAAAACAGATAAACAACTCACACTTATTACCAGATAATTAAAGAAAAGTTGGTATTTTCTGTTATGCACAAAAAGTCATAACAATCTTTGGAACTCTATAATAGGTTGATTTAGCTTTTAACTTCTTGATTCATCATGAACAGCATCAATACTTAGAGAGGCATGTGCTTAAAACATGCAAAATTAAGAGGCTTTTTCTTTGCGGGGGCGGGGGGGGTGTTTCTGGTGAGGAGCTAGGTGGTTTTAGCTTTTGTAATTGGCAATTCCACCAAAATCCATCAGATGGCTATCTGTGACTTCTCTAATAAACATTTTACGTTGCCTTGGAAAAAGTGAACGCCAAGAGTCCAGTGTCCGGGCCCTTTATTATCAAACAGGGGATCTGGCTCCCAGCTCTCATGGGTCTGAGATTCAATGGCCCAAATACAACCTTTCTGGCTGAACAGGGCTGTGAGACCTGAAATAACTGGGCTATAATTTCAGTTGTCTTAAAGTCTGACACCAATGTAACTGATAGGCTTTGATCTTTAAACAAAAAAAAGAAAAGTGTTAAGGCATAAACAATTTTTATCAAATTTTGTTTCCCTGAATTATATATTATCCCAAACATCATTGTGTTTAATTCTAAACACATACTCTTAATGATATCTATTAACTCATTTAAAAGCAGTAAGCAGTGTCAAGACACATGGTAGACCAGCACTCCCAGAGAGAACTTCGGTCTCCTTGGTCCAGTCTCAGTGTCTCCATGGCCAAAGCTGGAGGATCGGCTTCTAACGTAACACTGGAAAAAAGGAGCATGACTGTTGTATAGATATGAACGCCATATTTGGAATAAGGAGGACTGATAGGCTGGCCTCCTGGCTCTGAGACTCTGAGCAAATCACTTACCCAGTCTCAATGAGCCTCAGAGTCCTCAGCTATAAAATGCAGATGACCATTTCTCCATGGGCAATTGCTAGGATTTGTGACATGATGGAGATAAAAGTACTTCGCAGTTCCCTAGCTTAACAAATGCTCAATAAATGTTAATAGATGCAACCAATGGGGTCTCAAATCATATTTTTTTAGGGATTATGATAATGAAAGGTGTAATAGTTTATGACACCATTAAAGTTTGAGTGTTTGAGCTTTGATCTTTTAATGGTAAAGTTTGTTGAAGACATCCTAGATTTTGCTATTTGAAGGACTATCTTTACTCATATTTTATACCTTATTCAGAAAAATCAATAAATAAATGTGTGTGCTCACTGAATGAGTAAATGAATACATAGTTAAAAAAAAGGCTTGTGGGTTATAAGCATACCCGCTCATAAGAAAGTGTTTTGAAATTGAAAAAAGGCAATCATAATGTTTTATGATTCCAATTACTGATAATATTGCTAACGCTAATAGTTACTAAGGATTTCAAGTTTTCTAGGAATTGGGAAGTTTTTGGAAAAGGATACAGAATATGTAAAAGATACTTATTTAAATCAGAATCCTAGATCTGGGAAGGTTCTGAGCAGAAGTCATGAAAATATGAACCATTATCCCTTCTACTTTATCAGTTAGATTATTTGTAAGTTACTTAAATTCACTGAGTTTAAATGTGCATTCATTTCAAGTACTTTTTGCTTTTAATTTTAAAGTTAGACTGAACAGCCATAAAGACAGAAAATTCAAAATGCAAAAAATGAAAAGAAATGTTTGTAAATATATTTAATATAAAAGCGAGAGGAGCTTTGGGAGAAACTAGTACTCAGAGCTACTTGAAAAGGAAAAAGGAAAAAAAAATAAACAAATCTTGATCCCTATTCTTTAAGGAGAGAGATCCTGAAGCTCAGAAGCAGTACTATCATCCTGTTAGTTAAATGTTGACGTGTTGTGTGACTGAAACTTCTAATTGTTTACAAAAATGTAACATAATGTGTCATCTTCGCTCACAAATTTATGCTTTACTCAAAAAAGGACATATAAACCATATAAACTCATGCCCTCAGTCTAATAAGTAATTCTCTCTAGTTTTTATCTTTATTATAATTCTCATATACATATTAATATAAAGTATACCAGAGCTTTTAAGTGTTGGCCCATCAAACTTGGGCACTGCAAATGTGTGAAGAGGAAAACAATGTTAGATACCCATTTGTGGCTGTGCAAATCAATGTCTCCAAGAAGAGCAATCTGGACTAAGGGTTATTCTTGTTACTAAAAAGAAAAATCCTCTGTGTCTGTGTGACCAAGAAAAAAAAAAGCGTAAAGTAAAAATACTGCTAAAAGCAAACAGAATTCTTGAACTCTTTGACCTATTCTGAATTGAGAAAGAAAGTATACCGTATGCCCTCAGTTCACAGTCCACTCTCATTGAGTGTCTCATTGAGTAGCTGGTCAGTGGTTAGGGACTGAGCCACACAAAAGGCACATGAAGTCTTCTCTTCTAAGAGTCAATGCATCTTCTGTAAGGTCCCTAAACATCCCCAACTCTAATCAGTAATTGTCATTAAAAGCTCTCATTACATGAAGTAAGTGTAATTAGAGCATCTTGCCCTCACAGGGTATATAGCACTGAGAAGGCTGGAGGGGTTCATAAATTAGTGCCAATTCACTCTCCCTCTATCTACCGTGCAATCTGCTGTGAGAGAGAAAAGTCGTATTTATACACATTAAGGCAAAAGCCCAATGGCCCCTACAAAATTAACCTAAACACTAACTGTGGTTATTTGAGGGACTCCCCATTTCATTATGTGTCTCAGAAATAAAAGAGATAAAGTTTGCTGCCATCAATAACACTGAACATATCTGCTGAATCTCGCAGATTCCAAGACATTAATAATTCAAAATCTTGTGGGAATTTTGTCATGGTGGAGATACGACTTGTCTGCAAACAGAGCTCAGGGGATGTTCAGTATGATCTATTCTTCTGTATATGCACAACTGCTGCATTCATCATGACACAGAGGAGAGCACAGCATTTGCTTGTACCTCTGCAATTGGAATTTGGGAATGTAGATTATAAAGTTGTTATGGTTAACATAATAATCCCCAATCTCACATGAAGAGTAATCATCCTGATATGTCATTATACCTTATGGATTAAAGGGGCTGGTAAACATTTTTTCTTTCCCTCATCTCTTAAGCATTTATGCTATAATTCAAAAAACATTGAGATGGAATGGTCAGATACAGATAGTAAGTTGGGCTCTCTCCTTATTGGGAGACTGTGTGTGTGTGTGTACACACACATACGTGTGTATATTTATACTGACATATAGACACAATGTGTTTATATATTTGTGTACATATGTACATACTCACATATATGCACACTCACATATCTATGACTTCCAGATTTACTTAAGAACTAGAAATTGACAATGTCAATTACATCACTGACTGCTGTCCTGGGCCCAGGACCTAAGAAGATGACACTAGCAGAAATATCCACCAATATTATTCCCCAAAAGGTCCCTTTAGACACTAGCCAGACCCTCAATTCTTGATAAAAGATTTCGAACAGCTCTCAAAACTAAGGCAAGAACAATCTTTCTAAAACTCAAATCTAATCATGTCATTTCCCTGTGGAAATTCTTCCCATTGCCCTTAGAATAAACCCCTAAATCCTCTTTAACAAGGCCCAGGAGACTCTATGTAATCTAGCTACCCCAGCCTATCTCAGCCTCATCTCAAGCCATTTTCTACTTCATTTTCTGAGCTCCAGACACAGTGGCTTTCTTTCAGTTCCTTGAAAGCATCATGGGCAATCCTGCCTCAGGGCCTTTGAACATGGCATTTTCTCTTATGTAACATTCTCCGTTTAGCAAATTCCTACCATTGTTCAGATCTCAGCTTATAAGTCAATTGGTCAGAGAAGGTTTCCCCTACCCTGAAAATAGGGTAATAATTACTAAATGTTCCTGTGTAGTAGGCATTGTAGCCAACTTTCTACGTGCATTTTTTTCCACTAATTTCACAACAACCCCATGAAGTTAATGCTATTATTTCCATTTACATATCTGAAAATGGGTCCCAGGAAGATTAAGAAATGTATGGAAGATTACACAGCTTACAAATGGTGGAAGAAGAATTCACTGAGATGGTCACCCTGATACAGTCTCTCTTCACATATATATTCTTTGGTAACATCATATAATTAGTTGCTTAATGTTTGCTTCCCACATTAGAATGTAACCTCTAATAAATGTTGAAAGTGTATCTACCTTGCTCACTAGGATATTGTACTGGTGCTGGGAACACAGAGGTCAACAAACATCTCTTGTTGAGTAATTGCATGATACTCTGAGTCATTTCTAACACAAAGAAAAGAAAGACTAATTAGAAATGTTCACTGTAAGTCATTACCTATCCAATTCAAGCACTAAATCTGGAGAGAGCCGAAATAGACATAAGCTACTAGGAAGTATATGTAGTCCAAATAAGTCCTAGTAAATATAATCTGAATAGAAAATTATGCAGTGTGTTTTTAGGGAAAGGAAATGCTGTGTGCACATCTAACTCTATACTGGAACCTACCAGTAAGAGCAATCACTCAGAGCACTTTATGAAATTTCAGTTTCTATAGATTTCAGAGTAGGCTTGACAGCTCTCAACTCCAATTTCAAAGTATAAACATTTAAAATCACAACGAAAAACGATTAATAAGGTAAAGTGGTGCTTGGGTGGCTCAGTCAGTTAAATGTCCGACTCTTGATTTCTGCTCAGGTCATGATCTCACAAGTTTGTGAGATCAAGATCTATGCTATCAACTCAGAGCCTGCTTCGGATTCTCTCTCTCCCTCTCTCTTTGCCTCTGCCCCACTCATACACACACTCTCTATCATGATAAACTTTAAAAAAAAAAAAAAAAAAAACAAGGTAAAATTGTTTCAAAGACTCATAGATGATCTGTCTCAATCAATACAGCTAATCCTTGCATCTAAACAGTCAGTATTATTCCATATTATATTGGGAAATGTAATCAGAATGATTGCAAGTTTTCTTGAAATGTAAAGCTGATTCCACAGACTCTGAGGACTGGTCAAGGTCAGCCCTAGACTTCAAATTCTCAAAATCCATGGTGATATCATGAATGAAACACTGATTTAATTCTACCTTATTAGATTTTTTATTTACCAGTGCTGCAACTGATTAACAAAATAAATAGGTCTTGTTTTATATTTTTCTTTTCTACCTTTCTATGACAAAGGGGTTAATGAGTCTTAACATGGCTAAATATGTGCACCAGCTTACCATAAAAAAAATTTCAATGACCACAAATATTATACTTTAAATTTAAAGGCCAATTATACTAGTTCAAAACCGAGGAGTACACCAAGACAAAAGTCTATAACTTTATCTTTAGGAGATACCTATTTAGAGAACCTACAGAGCCCACCCTGCACAAACACAATAAATACAAACAAATGAATGCTGGGAGCCATGCTGGCCTCACTGTATGACAGTCACAGCGAGGAAATGGCACATCTCCTGCCATGAGAAACGAAAACTGGTATCTCCTTCTGCTACTACTGGCTCATGTTGGAAATGAGCCTGCTGGTGTAGACCAGGCCTCACAATATTCCAAATCAGACCGATATTCCCCACAGATTCCTCATAAGGAAAAGCATATTTCTGCCTTTTCAAAAGAGATTTCAGATGAAAGCATTGTGGATGATTGTCAAAAGACTCTTCCTATGGGCCTTGCAGATCCAAGACTTACATAATAAAGAGGGTTAAGAACACAAGAGTTACAATTGAGTCTGGCCCTGAGACAAAGAGCCTAATTTAGAGTTAAGGACAGATATCCACCCCCACCCAATTGTTTCTGCTTGGAGCACTAGCCCCCCAAAGCATTTGTGATCAGTATTTGGAGTGACTTATTCTGGCCTTGAATATGCTGACTGCACCCTGTGAAGGCACCTATTGAGAAACTTCTGTTGTGATTATGGGAGCAAAGCTGTTCCTGAAAGACCTGTTTTTCTTAATACTTCTTAAACAAGCTATTTACCCCTGTCCACATAGAACTAACTTCACCCTTTTTATGCTAAAAACATTGTCTTGTATGCTAAAGATACCTTTCTTCCCCATAGGATAAGCATCTAAATCACCTACCTCAGTCACTATTGATAAAGGTTATGCACGAGTTTTCTACAAATCTATGTTCCAGGAAATTCTTACATATCAAAGAAGTTCGTCATCAGAAATCATTGTCTAAGGCAAATGCCACTTCTGTGCCATCCCCCAAACACTTAATTATAAAATAAAGTTGAGTCCCAGTCAGAGCGGAGACGCCTGCCTGGTGACCAGAAAGACTCTCGGGGCCTCTCTTATCCCTTCCTCGCCGACACCGTCCATCCTTCAGGGATGCCTGGACCTGCTGGAGCCAGTCTCTGACAAATGAACAAATGGACAAATGAAAATGTAGACGACCTGGAGAAGATTCAAAGACATCATCCTTCCAAGTCCCTTTTGTTATCCATAGGATCACATTCCTCCATATTCTTATTCATATGAATAGAATGAATAATCTATATTTTTCAAAGCCATGCCTTATTGGATGTACATGAACTTTGTTCAGCTATCAGAAATGTTTAAAGGGAATATTAGTCTCTGATCAATATTCTACTTTTTCCATGAAGTCTTACCTGATCAATTCTATCTTCCCCCCTAAATCTCTGAGTTTTCACTTTTAGTTACCATGTCACCTGTTCCTCAAGGGCATGCTTATTAAAGCACACAATTTCTACTACATTATATTTAAAGCACACAGTTTTTACTACTTTATTTTTCATATATTTGTGTGTACACGTCTCTCTTTTTAAAGTAGAAGCTGAGGGGGCACCTGAGTGGCTCAGTAAGTTGAGCACTTAACTTCAGCTCAGGTCATGATTTCACGGTTTGTGAGTTCAACTCACATGTTGTCCCCCACTTGTACTCTCCTCCACAAAAAAAATTTAAAAAGTTTTTTTAAAAAAAGTGGAAGCTCATTCAGGGTATGTTTTTCATGTGATTAAATTCTGCACCCTCCTCTCCCGCAATAGCTCCCATCAAAATGAATGCACATAAGAGAACAATTCACAAATAAATGAATATGGCTGTCTGATTGATCTGGAGTAAGGTGCTAATATATATTTGATCCCAACAATATTAACATCACACATGCTCTTTAGTGCTAACATGTCATAACTTAAGTGAAAAAACAAAAATAACAAGTGTATGTGTATTACACAGCATGAATATCTTACTAAAAGAGGGTTTCTACTTTGGTTGTTCAATATTTCAATGTACTTTCTATCCACTGAAGTCTCCAAAATCCTGCACATGCTGATAAATAAACATGTCATTCATTTTTCTTTGCTCAGTTTAGACTTTATAGAACTAAACATTCATAAAAATCAATAAGATATCCTTAAAAAAGTAAGTCACTTTGGTCCTTGAACTCAAGACACTGATCATTCTTCTTTTTGCCACATATCATGGATTCTTTGCATGATAGGTCAACCTACAGAGTTTTTTCTCTCCAAATATTTCCAATATTAATTATTCCTTCTCTCTGGCCCAGATCTACTATCCAACATGTTGCATAATCATGTCTATCTGAAGAGAACTGATAACGGTAACTGGACTGTGATATCATTTGATATTTTGTTTCCCACCTTAATCACCCTTATTAATCTAATTCTTGACCACAAAGAGAAATCATGATGTTAACTTTTAAATGAGGAGATAACTAACTAAGCCAAACTAACTCAAAGGGTTTAGAATATTGAAAGAAACAAAGATACTGGTTAGAAAAGCCCATATCAATGGAAGGAGCATATTTAAATAAAAATGTTCCCTCCAGTGATGGACATTTTACCAAAAGCTTTAAATAAAATATATTATTTCATGCATTCTGGTATGAAAGTCAAAAGCTCATGAAAGTAGAAAAGGTTGATAGTTTCAGATTATATTACTCTAAATAAAGAAGGAATTGTTGCTGACATCATCTTAAATATATCACATATTGACATGTTTTTAAAGGAATTATAGTTGTGTGGCACAAGTCAAAATTGAATTTAGTTCAATCAGCTGCAGCATATTTTTAAAAAATAAAAACATATTAGGGATACAAATATATGAAAAGGCCTTTATCAACCTTGCTCTTTATATGCCAAATTTTTAAATCCCTACTTATATGCAAGCAAAAAAAATGTACATTGGTGAGATTGTGGGATTATATATTCATAAAAAGAATAATTTCACACACACAAAAATTCCTGACCACTGCTTCCTCAAAAGTTCATGGGAAAAAAGGCAGGGAGAGACCTGTTCCTTTAGAATTCACCACAAAATGTTTAAACACTCACAAGGAAAAGTCACTAAGATTTAAACATAAATAACAAAGGAAAAATGAGAAAAAGAAAAAAGAGAATTAAGTCAAACACTCTGTAAACTGAATTCAGACTCTAAGGTTTTACAGGGCATTAATCTAATATATGCCAAATTAGATTTTCAAATTCCGTAATATTTGATTTCTTTTCTAAAACTGGTTTACTGTTAATCCCAGAAGTTTTTCTTTCAAAGATAAACTACAATTCTAAGTGAGATTTCTATTCAACCAGGAGCTCTACTGTTGATTTTTTAAGTATTTATGAACCATATTTATGATTTTACCCTCCCTAAACATTACTTTTGACTTTAATAAATTTTAGACTCATGTAAGAACTAAAAGGTGGTTTAATGTGGATTAAATAATATTCATTTAAAAACAGGGCCACTTGTACATCATTTGTCAGCTAAAATAATGTCAGAAAAGTTTTTAGACAACTGGGAATTTCTTCCAAGTCAACAACTATAAAGCAACACTGAAGCCATCCAGGAATTCCAGTATAAGATAGATCTCCTTTTGAAACACAACCCCAAAAATATATAAAATTGATCAAAGGTAACGTTCTGTCTTTGCTCTGGGGCTAAAACCTTCAGCTGGGAAACATCACGACTATGTTCCAGCCTTTAGCACTAGAGAATCTGCACAGCACAAGAGCCTAGAAATCTAGCTACTGGATGGCTTCACTGCTCCTTCACACCCCGCTCAATGGAGCTTCTCATTAAGACCATTCCTGAGCTTCAAGTCACAAAATGAGATCATTCAGCAAAAGCCCTTCAGTATGGCCAGTCCACTCATGCTAAAGTGGTATTGGAACAGAAGTTCGCGGGTTTGTTGGAGAGCAAATAAAAGATCGCAGCAGGCCATGGAAGGATGTAGTCCTTCTAGGGTGAGTAGATCTGGGGTAGCATAAAACAGGAGAGCAGAAGAAACACCTTTAAGAATCCTCTGGAGTATAATTTAACAATACAAAATAAAAGCGGAAACTAAAGATGAAAGAAAACCTGGATAAAGCAATAACAAAAGAAGTTGTTCCTTCTGGGCAGAGACTCTAGGGACCAGAGTTGAAGCAGTTAGCTCTTTGGGCAGTGCAGATGCATATAATGTCACAAGTGTTCACACTGTTATTGATAAAGCATTGGTATTTTCTGCGACATCATATGGCAAGACACAGTAACTCCTAGGAGCACCTTGAGATTTATGGAAGCATGTGAATATGTGTGTATGTGAGCAAATACCTGCAAATGAGTACCTCCTCTGCTAGACCTTCAATTAAAAAAAAAAAGAAAAAGAAAAAAAAAAAGATTCTCTTCTGGACTGGAAAAAAATTAGATAAATCTCATTATATAAGTCAGCATCTTAGAATTCAATTTGATATTTATTTTGGCAATCAAATAGCAACCAGGATATAAGGAAGACCCAGGTGAAAAACGGTTGTGTGAACTAGACGAATGCCATTTTAGCCAAAGCTACCATGACTGTTCTGTGACCTGAAATCTTCTTGAGCACAGCCTCTCCCTGCCCTCCCCCTACTTCTTTCCTTTTGTTTACAGCACACCCTTGGGCATAAAGTCATTGATCTGCCCTGGAGATATGACTATGACAGAGACCTATTCTTAAAGGTTCTCCCCTGGAGTGATCCCTCAGCATGTATTCCCAGCCTCTAGGGCTACGAAAACTGGTCTTAAGGGAGGTGGGGTTGTGAAGACCCATTCCTCTTGTGGTTACCCAAGACAGGTTTCTATCCATAAATTCCCTTAATAAACCATTTCTTATCACACTGGACCTGTTGGCCTTTTTCTTTGGTCTTATGGATCCTTTGGCCTTTGGAGGTCATTTTGTATATACCTTCCTTTCATGGAACAAATGTAACAGTTACATACACTTACACACACACAGACACATAGACACACACAGACACACACACACACACACACGCACACACACTGAATGTGTGGCATCCATTATAACTTAAATATTTGATTTCTTTCTGTTTAAAGTATAGTAAGAGAAGTACCAAAAAGTTCTTTATCACAAAAGAAGTCAAAGAAGACAAATTAAGATCAAGAAAGTTGGAAACTCCGAAGGAGAATCTATACAAAATTACACTGTAACAATAGTGGAACATTTGTTATAAGAAAAGTGGACAAGCCTTGGACCAGTGATCAGGAAGCCCTTTAATTTGATATAATAAGAAACAGCTTTATGGACCACAGCATGTTAGAATTACTCTTTTTCAGCAAAGAATCTCTGGGTAATTCAAAAGACAAGAAGGATGAAATATGGCTTTGTAAAGCTTGTTTACAGATGGGAATACAGACAAGTCCATCCCGAAGAAAGAGAAAAGACAGAAAAAAAACCTGCCAGGCTGGGAAAGGCAAAACCTTGCATGCAAATATGTATCATACACCACTAGCTTATAAGACTCAGAAATCCCCAGGCTTTTTGTTCTATCCTGAGTCCTGCCTGGAAAATGGTTTATTTATTCTACAGCTATTTAGACTGGCACAGACTAGGTGCCAGGCACTATATAGATATCAGGGACATTAGAGTGAAAAAAAGAGGTAAGGTCTCTCCTCTCATAGAGCTTACACTCTAGTGTGACTGACACACAATAGACAAATTAACAAAATACTTCTGGTAATGATAATGGCTTTGAAGAAATTTTTTAAAAATGTGTTAGAAAGTACTGAGGAGGTGCTTATGAAAAGCTACTGAGGAGATGCCTTTTCAGCTGACACCTGAGTGACAAGAAAGAGCCAATCCAGTGAAGATCAGAAGAAAGAATGTTCTAGAAAGAGGGATGGCTAGAGCAAAGGCCCTTGGGGGGGGATGGGGGGATGGCTTGGTGTCTTTGAGGAAAAACCATTGCTGAAGTATGCTAAGTATGTGGTATGGTATTAGGTGGGGCCAAGGAGGAAGGCAAGGCTACCTAATAAGACTTTACTGGTTGGGATAGGGGTCTATAAATTCTCTCCTATGGGCAACAGAAGACACCAGAGGTTTTTAAACTAGGGAAGAGTTGGTGGCTCAGTTGGTTAATTGTCCGACTCTTGGTTTTGGTTCAGATCATGATTTCATGGTTCGTGAGTTCAAGCCCTGCACTGGGCTCTGTGCTGACAGTGCATAGTCTGCTTGGGATTTTCTGTCTCCCTCTTTCTGTCCCTCCCCTGCTTGCTCTCTATCTCTCTCTCTCAAAATAATTAAACATTAAAAAAATTGTTTTTAAAACTAGGGAAGAGTTGGGTGAGAGTATGGTGGCACAACATGAGATTTATTTTCTAAAACAATTACTTTAGCTGATATGTGAAGTCAGAATTTTAGGGAGATCAGAGTAGAAGCAGGTGAGACTGATTAGGGAATAAGTACAGGGTAAGAGGCAAGAGTTGATGGTATCTGGTATTTTACTGAGTAGTGACAATGAAGATGAAAAGAAATTGATGAACTCAAGATATATTTTGAGGTAGATCCAACAGGATTTACTGATAAGTTAGATATGGGGCTGGGGGAGGGACAGTGGAGAGAAATCCAGGAACACTCTTAAGATCATGTCATGAGTAGAGCCTTTTACTAAAATGAGAAAGACTAAGGATGGGGAAGGAGATCAAGAATTCTATTTTGCATGTGGTAAACATGAGACATTTATTAGATATTCAAGATGAGACATCAAATAGGCTTTTTCATATGAGTCTGGCATTTGGGGGAGAAGTTAGACCTGAAGATATCAATTTGGTAGCAGTGCATTTTGATGTTACATAAAACCATGGAATTGGCTGAAATTTCCTGAGTTACTGTAGACACAGAAAAGGCCAGGACCCACCACCAAGCACTGAGACACTAACATTTACAAGTTAAAGCAGAGCAAAGAACCAACATAGGAAACTGAGAAGGAGTAGTCTGTAAAGTAGATGGAAATCCTAGGAGAGGAAGATATCATGGAAATGAAGAGGAAAACAAGTTTCAAAGAGGGAGTGATCAGCTGTGTCTACTACTCCCAAGTGTTTGAGTAAAACAAGAACAGAGCAACCACCACTGGCTTTGGCTAGATGGAGGTGACTGGTAACATTGATAAGTTAAGTTCTTAGCAGGGTGCCAGGGAGGCTTGACTAGAGTAAACTGAGGAAGGGCAGTGCTATAAAGAGTGAAGATTGGGACAGCTGTTTCAAAACTCACAGCTAATATCATTCTCAATGGAGAAAAACTGAGAGCTTTTCCCCTACGGTCAGGAATAAGACAGGGGTGTTCAGTTTCAACACTTTTATTTAACATAGTACTGGAAGTCCTAACCACAGCAATCAGACAACAAAAAAGAAATAAAAGGCATCCATATTGACAAAGAAGAAGTAAAGTTTTCACTATTTGAAGATAATACTATAAATAGACAACTCTAAAGACTCCACAAAAAACTGCTAGAACTGATACACAAATTCACTAAAATCACAGAATACGAAGTCAACATACAGAAATCTGTTACATTCTTTCACCAATAATGAAGCAGCAGAAAGACAAATTAAGGAATCAATCCCACTTACAACTGCACCAAAAACAATATGATACCCAGGAAACGTAACCAAAGAGATGAAAGACCTGTACTCTTAAAACTATAAAACACTGGAGAGGACACAAGGAAATAGACGTTCCATGCTCATGGATTGGAAGAACAAATATTGTTAAAATGTCTATATTACACAAAGTAATATACATATTCAATACAATTCCTATCAAAATATCAAAAACATTTTTCACAGAGCTAGAACAAATAATCCTAAAACTTGTAAGGAACCAAAAAAGACCCCAAATAGCCAAAGCAACCTTGAAATAGAAAAGCAAAGCTGGAGGCATCACAATTATGGACTTCAAGTTATATTACAAAGCTCTAGTGATAAAGACAGTATGATAGTGGCACAAAAATAGATCAATGGAATGGAAAGAAAACCCAGAAATGAACCCACAACTATATGGTCAATTAATCTTCAACAAAGCAGGAAAGAATATACAATGGGAAAAAGAGTATTTCTTCAATAAATGGTGTTGGGAAAACTGGACAGCACCATGCAAAGGAATGAAACTAGACCACTTCCTTACACCATACACAAAAAAGATTCAAAATGGATCAGAGATCTAACTGTGAGACATGAAACCATAAAAATCCTAGAAGAGAACACAGGCAGTAATGTCTTTGACCTTAGCCACAGCAATTTCTTTCTAGATATGTCTCCTGAGACAAAGGCAACAAAAGCAAAAATAAACTCTTGGGACTACATCAAAATTAAAACCTTCTGCACAGCAAAGGAAACAATCAACGAAACTAAAAGGGGCAGTATCCAAAATCCATAAAGAACATATCAAACTCAACACCCAAAAAACAATCCAATTTTAAAATGGGCAGAAGACATGAATACACATGTCTCAAAGAAAACATACAGATGGCTAACAGACACATGAAAAGATGCTCAACATCACTTATTATCAAGGAAATGCAAATCAAAACTACAATGAAATATCACCTCACACCTGTCAGAATGGGTAAAATCAACAACACAAGAAACTTGGGAAGGATGTGAAAAGGGGAAACCCACCTGTACTGCTGGTAGAAATGCAAATTGGTGCAATCATGCTGGAAAAGAATATGGAGGTTCCTCAAAAAGTTGAAAATTGAATTACCCTATGATTCAGCAATTGCACTACTAGGTATCTACCCATAGAATATAAAAATACTAATTTGAAGGGGTACATGCACCCCAATGTTTATAGCAAATTATCTACGATAGCCAAATTATGAAAATAGCTCAAGTGCCCATAGACTGATGAGTGGAGAAAGAAGAGGTGATACATATATACAAAGAAAGATTACTCAGACATAAAAGAGCATGAAATCTTGCCATTTGCAATGGCATGGATGTAGCTAGGAGCTAGAGAGTGTAATGCTAAGCTAAATAATTCAGAGAAAGACAAATACCATACGATGTCACTCATTAGTGGAATTTAAGAAACAAAACAAATGATTACAAGGGAAAAAGAGAGAGAGGCAAACCAAGACACAGACTCTTAACTACAGACAACAAGCTGATAGTTACCAGAGGGCGGGGGTGGGGTGGGGGGGAAGGATGGGTTAAATAGACGGCAGAGATAAAGGAAGGCACTTGCTGTGATGAGTATGGAGTATTGCATGGAAGTGCTGAATCACTAAATTCTACACCTGAAACTAATATTATACTGTATGTTAATTAACTGGAATTTAAATAAAAACTTAAAAAAATGTTGGTTTGCTTGGAAGAAGAAATGTGACAGTGAAATGGAGCAGTACTGAAAGCAAAGTGGGAAAGTTATAAGATCATGATCCAGTAGAGGCCCACACTCAATCCTATTCTGGTTTCTAGGCTTAGTATTAATATCTGGATTGAAAGCAGGATCTTGACTTACTTTTTTGAGTCACTGATACAATAAACCTTATCAAAACATTTATTGAACCCCTAATCAATGCAAGACACTGTGGTAGGAATTAGAATAGAACTAAGGATATGGGCTCAGAGTTTTAGCACTTGAACTCTTGCTAGGGAACAGAACACTGATCTTAAATTTGTGGAATTTGGTTCCAAGGAAATGAAAAACACTAAGCTAAGCTTCAGGGTCCACTGGACTTAGTGTAGTTCACATCTAACAGATGTGATGACAGACAGATGAATGGACAGGTTGTCAATGAGAGCCTCTACCCTCCACACACATCGCATATTTATCAGTCTGGACTTGCAGGTACATATTTTTTTTCATGTAGATTTTTCTACTGGAAATGTGTACCTTTTAACCACTTTCACTTATTTCATGCGCCCCTCCACCCCCTTGCAGATATTAAAAGAAGAAGACAAAAGAAACAGAAAAATTAACATGTAGTAAAAACTACATAAAATGTATGTTGACATTTAGGGAGTATATATTTATGTATAAAGTGTAAAGAAGGTTAGACACAAGAAAAATACCCAAAAAAGAACAAAGAAACTATGAAGCTATCATTGAAAGGAAAGAAACTGCAAGCACTAAATGGCCCCAGGACTCAGAACAGCTAAAATTTGGTTGCTGAGTAATAAGTCAGAGAGAAGCATCAGACCATCATTCAGCCATGATCAATCAGTATTTTTATTAAAGATCATAAGCTTCTCTAGCAGCAGACAAAAATAGTCTTCAGGCTAGAATGGCCTGTTCTATATTCCTCACTTCCACTGCCCACTGGTCCCCAGGGACCTTTGGTGTTCTGGCAATCCCCTCATGATCTCTGTGCTGTATTCCCATCCTCCCCACAAACTGGGATCACCATCTGGTCCGGTTCATCTTCTGGATGATGATGGATGACTTCTAGAAATAAAGGCAAGAGTCAGATATAAGATGGGAAACCAAATATGAACAAAAGAATGGGGATAGAGTCCTTTTCCTCTGGCCCCTTATTAATAAGCTCTGTATTTCCTTATGCCCAGAGGACTTACATGAACACTTCTGGTGAGAGAAGGAAGAAAGAATAAAATGAGGGAAGGTAACAATTACCACATGCCTCTTACATGCCAGAAATTGTGTTTAGGCTTCTCATGGTTCCATGTTTGTTTCTGACAACAATCCTGAGTTGCATATGGATGAGGAAACCATAGCAAACAAACAAACAAACAAAAAGATGAGAATTTGTCCCAATTTATACAGCTACAGAGAAACAGAAACAGAATTGGAGTCTGAAACCAAATCTGTCCAACTCTAAATACCACCTTCTTCTCATTATAATTAAATAGCAAGGAGTTGGTTCCTATGCTTAAAATAAATTAAGAAGAAATTGTGTAAAACTATTAAGTAAAAAATACATGAATGTAATGACCTTGTGATTTGAGGTGCTCTGAATTATCATTTTTTTGTTGAGATTGCAAAGGTCAACTAACCTAAAAAATAGATCAAAATAAACTTTAAGAAACATTTTTAGAAACCAGAGTTAAAGGGTATAATTAGGTTTTATGTGGGTCTGTTTAGAATGGAATAAAAATTTACATCTACACAACCACCACAAAAGAGGTATAAACGCACACACACACACACACACACACACACACAATCATTATCTTCAGAATGAAGGGCAAGTTATAGCCATGATACACCATTAATACTTCAGTGTATTTCCTAAAAGACAAGGACACTCTCCTACACCACCACAGTAAAACTTGCTTGACTGGGAAGTTATCTTGATAATGATACTACCATCTGCCGCCAAATCCACGGCTCTATCCAGTTTCACCAACTCTCCCAATCTTCCCCCATTCTAAAATCAGGTTTCACATTTAATTGTCATGTCTCTTAAAATTCCTTAATCTTTCCTTGCCTTTCATAATGTTGGTATTTTTGAAGAGCGCAGACCAGTCATTTCACAGAGTGTCTGTTCGGGTTTTCTATGTTGTTCTCATGATTAAATTCAGGTTATGCATTTTGGACAGGAATGCCACGGAAGTGATGCTGCACCCTCCAATTACCACATGAGGAGGCAGTGATAACCATTTGCCCCATTAGTGGGGATATTCACTTTGATCACTTGGTTAAGGTGGTGTCTTCTAGGTTTCTTCTCAGTCAAATTACTGTTTTTCCCTTAATATGAGAATACTAGTTGCCAAGTGGTGATTTTCTAGCTCCATCATTCCTTGTATGTTTATTGCCTAGAATTCTCCCCAAATGATTTGTTTATTCATTTATTTATTTATATTGATATGGATACGTGTTTTAATATTTGTTAATGTTTATTTATTTTTGAGAGAGAGAGAGAGAGAGAGAGAGACAAAACTGGAGCAGGGAAGGGGCAGATAAAGAGGGAGACACAGAATCCTAAGCAGGCTCCAGGCTCTGAGCTGTCAGCACAGAGCCCAACGCAGGGCTCAAAACCACGAACCGCGAGATCATGACCTGAGCCAAAGTTGGATGCCCAACCGATTGAGCCACCCAAGCACCCCCACATGTGTTTTATTCACTGGGTTATAATCTTGTACTATACTTATTTATTTGGATGCTCAAATAATTCCAGATTTGGCCAGTGAAAGTCCCTCCAAGCTTCTGATATCTTCTGACACGTCCTCATCATTTTTGAGCACTAATTATCTTTAATTTACTGATTCCCTCACACCTCTTGTACATAACCAGTCTGCGGGCACTGTCACCCCTGACTGCCTCCTCAGTCTTACCCACCTCCCAGGACCCAGTCCTAGTCACCTCCTAGGCCCTGCTGCTCACTGGGTCCAACAACTCTCTTGCTGCCTCCGCAGCCCTGGACTCGCAGGCCACTCCAACTCTGGCTGCTTCAAAGGGAGGTAAGAGAACCAAAATTATTTTTTAATGTTTGTTTATTTTTGAGAAAGAGAGAGAAAGAGACAGAGCATGAGTGGGGGAGGGGCAGAGACAGAGGGAGACACAGAATCCGAAGCAGGTTCTAAGCTCCAAGCTGTCAGCACTGAGCCAGACACGGGCTCAAAGTCACGAATCGTGAAATCATGACTGGAGCTGAAATCGGATGCTTTACCAACTGAGACACCCAGGTGCCCCAAGAGAAAAGATAAGGAAAGGAAGGGGAGGAGGACAGGAAGGGGACAGGAAGAAGAACACAGCTTCAGTCTTGAATGATTATTTGTGAATAATCTTCTCGGCTGGCATTCTCCCACAGCACTTTAAAATTCTCCATTTTAATGTGGTCTCTATTACTGACTTAGAGAAGTCAGCTGCCAGGCTAATTGTTGTTTTGGAAAGTTGCCTTTTCTCTCTAGCTATTTTCGAGATATTCTCTTTGAGCAAGATGTGGAGTAGTGAAGAGCACAGACTTGGGTAGAAGATGATCTGTATTCAAATCCCAGCTTGGCCAGCATACTATCTGTGTGATCTTGGGAAAATTCAGTAACTTCTCTGTGCCTTATTTTCCTCTTTAAAAAAATGAGGACAATAGTCACTATCTATAAATAAGTGTGTGAGTGTGTGAGTGTGTACAAATATGTATATCTCAATGAGATTAGCTGACACAAAGTAACCACTTATAAAGGGTTTGCTAACAACTGTTAGTAGTAGCTGTGTTGATTCTGATATACAGATGTGGTTTTATTTATACTTTTCCTGCTTGTGACTTGGTAAACTTATTTAATCTAGGAATTCATGTTTTACTAATTCTGAAAAATTTTCAGCTCCTCTATTTATTCTCTCTGAAACTCCTGCCTAGAACCAGGTTTTACATTAATTTCCAGGCTCGAAGTTTCTGGCTCCATGATAATAGTATAAATTCATATTCCATAATGACTTATTTTCTTCCATTGAAACCTCAGCCTGAGACAACACTATCATTCACAATGGCCAAGAGAAGAGTTTCTCTAGCACTCTTTTCATGAGGGGGCACCTTTCAGAGCCCTACATTTACTTAGTAGTTCGGTTCCAGCCCATTGCCTGGAATATGCCCAAACTGCATTTCATACAGCTGCATGTATACTTAGCACATAATTCTGAAGGTATAGAACATCCTTATGTATGCAACTCAGGCATGTGATAACTGCTTTTTTAACACAAATTCCTAGAAGGGGAAGTGACCCACCAAGAACAGGCTGAGCAACACAGTACTTATTGCTATGGAATCTGGAGTTAGAAATGTACAAGTTCATATCTTGACTTCATCACTTAATAGCTGCTATCATCCTGGGGGGAAAAAAATCAAACACTTTTTAGTTATGGTTTCCTCATTTATAATTCAAGAGAAATAACAGTTATTGAACATTAAAAGCACAAAAC
Organism: Hyaena hyaena; assembly: GCF_003009895.1. NCBI lineage: Eukaryota > Metazoa > Chordata > Mammalia > Carnivora > Hyaenidae > Hyaena > Hyaena hyaena. The sequence goes on along the minus strand of NW_024081111.1, from coordinate 503,101 downwards.
ATGCTAAGTGTTTAGCACAGCACCAAGTCCATGGTCGCTTTGACAGAAGATTTTTTTTAAGTTTATTTTATTTATTCTGAGAGAGAGAGTGTGTATGCCCGAGTGTGAGTGGGGGTGGGGCAGAGAACGGAGAGACAGAATCCCAAGCAGGCTCCACAGTGTCAGCACAGAGCCCAATGTGGGGCCAAAAACATGAACTGTGAGCTCACACTAAGCTGAAATCAAGAGTCAGACGCTCAACCAACTGAGCCACCCAGGTGCCCGACAGATGCTATTAATTATAGTTGTTACTATTCTCAGCATTTCCAGTTTGGATCCACATTGTGAAACTACCATCTACAAAGATCATATCTATTTATAGACCTATCAACAGTGTGTATTTCTAAGTCTTTCCATTCTCACCTATAAGTCAATCATGTTAAACTTTACTAATTTCACAGATGGAAAACATCTTAGTTTTACTTGCACTGATATGATCAACAGTGTAGTTATACATCTTTTCACAATTTCATTGCTCACCCACAGTTGTTCCTCTGTGAATGGCCAGTTTAAGATCTTTGCTCATTTTTCCATTGATATATGCGTTTGCTTCCTCGTTAGCTGCAAGAACTGTTTATGTATTAAAGATAAAGGGGTGCCTGGGTGGCTCAGTCAGATAAGTGTCCGACTCTTGGTTTTGGCTCAGGTCATGATAATCTCATGGTTTGTGAGTTCAGGCCCCACGTGGGGCTCTGTGCTGACAGTGTGGAGTCTGCTTGGGATTCTCTCTCTCTCCTCATCTCTGCCCTTCCCCCACCCACATGCATTAGTTCTCTCTCTCAATAAATAAACTTTTAAAAAATTAAATAAAGATAAAAACATTCTTGCCTAAGTGCTGTTTCTGACTTACAGTGAACTTCAGATATGAAAGGACTTCCTTTATAAAGGAAGAATTCACTGTAAGAATAAACTGAAGATGCAGTCTTTACTGATATGTAATTTTGGTTATTACTACTCTTGTTTGCCAACTTCACATGAAAACAGCATAGGGATTATCTTTCTAGGGCAGGCCCCACCTTGCCCAAGCAGTGCAAAATTCTGTTTCTAAAGGGTGTCCCAGAGAACATGATATAAAAAATAAGAGCCCTGTGTAGCATACTAATACAATTATTCAAGATCTGTTCAGAGTTTACAGCCAGATTTGCTACAAGTTAGTTTCTCACTGGTTCTGAAATAAATTCACCAAAAACTCTTTAAAATGACTTATATGCCTCTGTTAAGAACCCCTACTTCTTAGTTTTCAAGGGTTTTAAGCATCCCCTTTCCTCTTTCTATTTCCAGATCTACCATCTTGGTCGTGTTCACCTTACCTATGCCATTCATGATTTGATAGATTTCTACTTTACAGGCCAAAGAGTCCTCATCTTTCACTGTGTCCTCATATGTCAATTCCTCTTCTCTCCCTCCTACTCCTCTGATCATTTTATAATGATTTGGTAACCACAATAATGAAATTTACTGAGAAAACTAAATTTTGAGATGCTGCCATAACTAATGGAGTCAGAGAAATGATGAAAAGGGCTTTAATGAGGTTTGAAATATGGTTGGAATATTACAGATAGAAAATCAATTTGGAAAATGCTGTCAGCCTCATCCACAAGGGAAAAATTATTTAAACACACACATCTAAAGGACAGAAATAACTTTGAAGGCAATGAAGAACTGACAATTGTTTTATAATAGAGAAAGCTCATTCTTTCTTTATGTACCTTTATCTACCCTACCTATCTACCTATCTATCTGTCTATGTATCATCTATCACTATTTTGCTATGATTAAAACCCTAACTTGGTAAATACCTAAATACCATGGGAATTCACATTTTGCAAAGACTAATAAACAATTAAACATTTGACAATTGTAAGTAATTTACCCTTAATTTTAAATAATCTTGGAGGTAGCAATACCGCTTACAAAAACAATGCATAATTTGGGTCATTCCATACAATGGACTTTATCTTCCTCAAGAAAAAAACCTAAATTTTGTGGACTCAGTCCTGAGGAATAGTTTGGAGAAAAGTATACATTTCCATAAAGCCATTTAGGCTACATACTGCACATATTAATAAACCTTATACATCAAAGACAAATTTCTGTTTAAATAGATTATCAGGTTATAGAACAATTAGAAGCCACAGTTCTCTTAAAATAACTCTAATGAGACCTAAAAAACTGCTTCAAGTCTGTGTTATTTAAGCATTTGGTATATTCTCTGTTCTTAATCTTTGAACATTAGATGAAAGCTATGGCCTTTCTCTCTAGAAAAATCCATATACAATTATAGAATACATTTTGAATATAAATTTTCAGAACTTACTAGGAACCCAAGCCACCAGGCTAAGGAACTACTACTCGAGAGGAAATATTGTTTTTAAGACTACCACTAAACACCTAATATAGGAACTACTCTCCTGTTCCTACCTTAGGCACTCCATCTATGTATTTTGGAGCATAGAAGAGTTAAAGTTTCACACCTTCATTCCATAAGCTCTTCATCCATGCTTTGCAGAGCAAAACCTTGGCAACCCCCCAACCCCATCCCAGAACCCACTGCTGAGGCATCTCTTGCCAGATCTACACTCTTTCTATGGAGGGAGCATCTGGACCCACTGCCCTGGAGATCTACTGATGTGCACTGTTAACAATGTGACACATTAGAAGACAACCACCACCAATGTGCTTGGAGCCTGGTTCCTAGGATTCTTCCTCACAAGTTGATTACACAACTCTCATCTCTCATATATAAACCTGATTCGCTTGGGTGATGGGCCCTTTCCTGTCCCTCACTTTCCTTTTACCAACTACTGGGATAATCCAATGTATCCAGAAGTCAGACTATCACAGTGAGGCCGAAAATATACCTCGAAAAGGAAGTCAACTTTCCAGCTCCAAGCTTCTTTCACAGTATATAAAAATTTCACTACTAAAGGGGGGGAAACAGTGACTTCTGAGAGTAACAGATTCACCTGTATTCAAATCCAAATATAGCATATTCCAAGATAAAACTTTTTGAAGCAAACAGCTACTGGGTCAGATTCTATGAACTGCCTCTCTAATAGCCATTCCCATCTTCTTACATGCTAATGAACTAATGAAACCCTGCTTTCTTTGGGGCAACAGTATGTCCAACTAGCTTATGACTCATGGCTAGTCCACTAGTCACTTCCAACTAACGTGAACCTTAAATGCACCACAGATCGCTAAGATATCGATTCCCCCTAACGCTCGGGGCAGCCAGGCAGGACTTGGAGCAGCAGGACCATTCTCTTCACTCCCAGGATGTATAACAAATGCTACATTTCCTATGTGTATCACAAAGGGAAGAAAGTCAAGAAGCAAAGGAGAATTGTTTCCTTTGATAGATACTCAACCTGTCTCTTTTCCTTACAGCTAGCAGTAACCCTCTGATTGAGTTCTAGCCAATGAAATATTCGAGAAGGTCTGCTGAAAGCCACTCGTTACTGCTTCTCTTACCTATTGAAAGGACAGGGATGAGAGGAAAGCTTTCTAGCAATGCCTTTCCCCTTCCATTATACCTTGAAAAAGGACACAATGCCTGAGGCGATAGCAGCTGCCTTGCTACCACAAGGTAACAAAGCATGAGAGTAAAAGACCAATGGCTAAGTAGAGCAGAGCAGAGAGATGGAAAGAGTCTAGAACTTCATTGCTTTGCTGAACATCAGAACTAAGATCAGCAATTGTCTACTTCCCATCTTCTTATCAATGGGGATAAAAAATATCTATATTGCTTAAAGTTGACTGATGCATACTAGTGGATGGCAGATTTCAAGTCAATTTTTTTTCCCTCTGAAGCATCCTATAGTTCTCACTTTGTAGGAATATCAGCTCTCTTATCCTCTATTAATCCCTTTACCATGTTGAGTCACCACTTTAAGTCTGACTAGGATGATGCCAGGGTTAATGCTATTAATTTCTATTGTAGTCTTCATAATTCAAAACTTAGAGTCTTCTAGAAATTTTAGAACATTATGGCAATACTGTGTGTGATTCTGCAGCTATGGGGAAATTCTTAGAGCCACTATAGATTCGTACATTGAGGATGTGTTAGTTTGCTTAGGCTGCCATAACAAAATATAATAGACCAGGTAGCTTTAAACAACAGAAAATGATTTCCTGCATACTTGAGGCTGGAAGTATGATACCAGAGTACAAGCAGAGTTAGTTAGGTGCGTAGAGATCTGCCTTCTCACTGTAATCTCACTGGCGTTTCCTCTGAGTAAGTGAGCACCCCTCATATCTCCTCTTCCTCTTATGAATACACCAGTCCTATTGGATGAGGGCCCGACCCTTGTGGTTTACTTCCTTAAAGGCTCTAGCTCCTAATAAAGTCACACTGGAGGTTAGGACTTCAACATATGAATTTTGGGACACAATGCACTCTATAACACAGGTCTTACGTTATTAAAAAAAATAATAATACCAAACCCAAAAACTCTGAACAAAAAGCCTGGGAGCAAATGTCTTTTAATACACTCTGAAAGATAATTAACTACTGTTTCCCAGTATAAGGGACACAGAAAGAAGAATATTTTAATGGGTATATAGAGGCAAAGTCTCGGGAATATTTAGGTGCTCTCAACCTATCTATAGATAATATGAGCCAAAAACATCTACTAGTATTTCTTCTAAATGAAAAGCACACTCCAAAAAATCTGGAAATCTCTTTTAAAGGAATAAGTGCAATAACACATTTGTTCCCAAATAGGAAAAAAAATGGTGTTTAAAAATGGTACATTAACAAAAATGCCATATTTGTCAAACTCAAAGCATTACATGATGCATGATTCAATTTAGGCAGTGTTCTGGAAAAGTCAAAATTATGGGGACAGAAAACAGATCAGTAGTTGCCAGGGGCTGGGAGGGTAGGTGTAAGCAATGCCTCCAAAGGGGCACAGGGAAACTGCAGGGGGGATGGAATGTTCTACATCTTGGTTACGGTGGTGCTCATATGACCACAAGAATTTGTCAAAACTCATAGAACTATGCACTAAAAAGAATGAATTTCACTATATGTAAAACATACCTTAATTTTTTAATGGGAGAAAATGGCACATTTGTGGATCTATACAAAACCAAAGGGTTATTCAGTACTCAGTTAGTTAATCCATGCTCTAGTAACCAATCAAGAACTCTAGAAATAGAACACATACTATGTGAATTTTTAAGCTATAAATGTCTATGTCAGGAAGAATCTTGTGTTGCAGGGTACCATTATATGTGTTCAAGACTTCCATAATGATACAAACTTAATATCTGAATCATATAAAATGATTAGCTTTAATTTATCAGTAAGGGATCACAAAAAGTGATATCCATCACTGTGGAAACAAGCAATTAATCTTAATATTTCAGAGCATAATTGTGCCTTCCAATGGGAAGAAGGGCACAAATGATGAATTTGATAATGATAAATTACAGATGATAATAGCTTACTTTAACTTTCAAGAACATTTCATGTTTTACAAAGTATCTTATACACACTGTCTCATCTAATTCTCACTGTAATCCCCGAAAGCGTAATAGGTGAGGTATTATTATTACTCTTTCCCCCAATATACAGGTGAGAAAATAGAGGCCAATTAGGTTAGATGACTCATCCACAGTCCTAAAGTTAGTACAGATAAAGTCAGAGAACAAAGATATTCTGATTCCAAATCTAATACTTTTCTCCACAAATCATTTGGCCAATTAATAGGAACATATCTCAAAACTACTCCCCAAATTTCTAACTACAAAGCTAGCTAAAATCTGAAAAAAGCTACATCAACCCTCAAACACACTATACCTTTTTAAATGGTTCTTTAACATTAAAATAAGAATATCATAGAGGCGGGACTATCTGTAAGGCAAGTACTGCTCCAATGAAAAGGAAGTAGATACACAGTTAGTTCCTATGATGTTCCAGGCCCACTGTTTCATATTCAAATTAAAAAAAATATTTTTTAACATTTATTCATTTCTGAGATACAGAGAGACAGAGCATGAGTGGGAGAAGAAGCAGAGAAAGGGAGACACAGAATCTGAAGCAGGATCCAGGCTCTGAGCTGTCAGCACAGAGCTTGATGCAGGGCCCGAACTCATGACCTGAGCTGAAGTTGGATGCTTAACCAACTGAGCCACCCAGGCGCCCCTCATATTTAATCTTATAACAATCTCCAGAAGTAGTATTATTATTATCCCCAGTTCACATTTAAAGAAATCTGGGTCCAATGATGTTAGCTTAGTTGCCAGAGTTACATAGCTCATAGGGATAGGAACAGGATTCTCATCCAAATCTGCTGGAGGCTGAAGCCCTTTGTCTTTGGAGCCAAAAGAAGGTATTTTAAGTCTACACATTTGGACAAACTGAGTCAAAATTTCAGCAGTTCCATAACTCTGAATTTCAATCAGTCAGTCAATCAATCGATAAAGGCATGTCTTGTTTACATTTTCTTCACTTTTAAAATGCAGAACAAGTGCATTTTTCTTCTAGACATATATAAAATCTTTTTGGGTGTCCTGAAATGATCTGACACCAAAAAAAGGTGTTTTAATACTAGTAACAACCTCTAGGTACCAGCATGGTGCCCTGAAGCAAGCTCAGCCAGGCCTTGATCAAAAAGCAAAATGAGCCAGGAATTATGACATTTTCCTTAAAATGCAACTATGCTTTAAACTTATACATTAAATATTTTTAAAATATCTCAGTTTTGCCTTAAAAAAATCAAGATCCTTAATTATAAAATTACAGAAGGAATGGCTTTTTTTTTTTAATCTTTTCATCCAGCCCAGAATAATGCTCATGTAGGCATTTGAGAAACATTGCATGGTGAGGTTGATTGTAATGATAATCAGATAGCTACTTTTACACTCACTTGTCCTCCGTGGCTTTCATTTTAACAAAAGTGAGGGGGAAAATAATTTCTGGTTTCTATTGCTTTATGTTGTCACTTAAGCCTGTGAGTTATCTGTTCCTAGGTGTATTTTTTTTTTTCATGGAGAGATGTTAGTCATTCACTTGCTGGCATAAAACTTACAAAATGAAGTTCATTTTCCTTGCCAAGTGCAGATGAAAGCAAGAGGGGGAAGAGACAGTTTAAATGTAAAAAGCACCTTTTCCCTAACTCCTGAACTAGTTCACACAATAAAATGAATAATTCAACTACCTGAAACTTTGTGTGTGCAGAACGCCGCATGCAGACCAGTGGTATTTTCACTTCAAATTTGTACAGTCTTTAGTCAACACCCTTCATCTGCATTTCTAACACCTGCTTCAGTCAGCTGTGAAGTAGGCTGTTATCTCTATGGTCGCCTTTCATCTTTACTCTGTCCATCCAACACACAAAAAAGTTGGATTATAGAATATAATTACTTGGTCTAAAAGAGACAGGGAGTAATTCACATGATCTTCTGAAAGGTATTTTCCTCTATCTTATCAAAAAGTAATTTTAAAACAAGTTACAACTTATGTTGTCATTCTTTATTGTGTACATCTCTTTCAAACACTGATGTTAACTTTATACAGCAAAAATAACAGCATCTACACTCTGCTGCAATGAGAATCTGTTCTAGAAGGAAAGAAAGTAAAACATTAAAGGCAATGACTGGTACCCTTTGTAGAGTGCACAAATATCTCTCTAAATTTGTTATTATTGTGTTGTTATTAAAATGATGCTCTTCCAGCTTAGCCTGCCAATCATAACCTAGGTTAAAGTTTTATGTATGTTGATGTAAACATTAGCCGACGTCAGCCAATCTACTCACATTATCTGTCCTGTATTAAACAACCTCATAAGGAGGACTTAAGCAAAACACTTAAAGGCTACGATTTTCTGCTTAAGAAGTTATTTTAGGAGCAGTTGGGAAAAGAATTGGACTAAAATGGAACAATTTACCACCATTCTGTTTATTTCCTTCATAGCATTTAATTAGAGTGTGATTATTTTATATATTGTCCATTTACCCATTTGGATATAAACTCCATCTGGGCAAAGATTGAGTCTTGCTTGCTCATCACTCTATTCCTAATGTCTAGTTTAGTTCTAGCCACACAGTAAATACTCAGTAAATATATTTTAAACAAATAAATATTTAAATCTTCTACCAGAATAAATTGGAAGGGACTCGGGACACCTGGGTGGTTCAGTTGGTTAAGTGTCCGACTTTGGCTCAGGTCATGATCACACGGTTCATGGGTTCAAGCTCCACATCGGGCTCTGTGCTGACAGCTAGCTCAGAGTTCGGAGCCTGTTTCAAATTCTGTATCTCCCTCTCTCTCTGACCCTCCCCTGCTCACACTGTTTCTTACTCTCTCTCTCTCAGAAATCAATAAAACATTTTAAAAAATTAAATTGGAAGGGATGCTGGAGGATCATTTAAGCTTCCCTACTTTCTTAAAAATATATCTAGGATCATATTTAGAGAATATTTTTTATATAACCTGATGTTCTCAGCCAAGAAAATCCCTTCAAGATAATTTTTTTAAATTTTTTTCCCCCAGAAACCCAAGGGCTGGTGAAAATGTGAGGAAAGCTCTCTCTCTCTCTCTCTTTTTTTTTTTTAGAGAGAGAAAATGCACATGAGCGGTGGAGAGATACAGAGAGGGAGAAAGAGAGAAAGAGGGAAAGAGAGGGAGAGAATCTCAAGGAGGTTGTATGTTCAGGAAGGAGCACCACACAGGGCTCAATCCTATAACCGTGAGATCATGACCTGAGCTGAAATCAAGAGTTGGATGCTCAACCGACTGAGCCACCCATGAGCACCTAGACAATTTAATTCCATGTCTTTTAAATATGAGCCATTCAAACATACAATATTATTTATTTTCTACCTTGCTTTTAAAAAGTAGGTCTCACAAAATGTAATCATTTCTGATGCCTTACAATCAGAATTAAATATTAAAACTCCTTATATTCCATCATAAAATATAGTTGTTCCTTGGTGTTAGTCAAGTGGATAGGGCTATGTATCCCTAAATGTGGGGACATATCAATAGATACTCATTGTTAATGATTTTGTTGTCTCTTTTCTTGCTTTCAGTTTTCATTATTGTACCTCTACCTACCTCTCTTCACTACAGGTTTCTTCTCCTAATAAGTTATAATTTATTACTCAGGATTTTCTAAAGCTTATAAATTTCTATTAGAGATTAAAGGTTAAATCCGGTAGAGTTAAACACCAATCCTTACCAAAAAGAGAGAGATAAATTTAAGATGTAATGCAAGGGAACTCTTAAAGGCCCAGGGAGCATGTGAGCTATACTTCTAGAACTGCAGGAGGGAAAATTCAGAGAGATGTGGAGGAAGAAAAGTATAGGGAGGTCAGATACTAATGTCTTTGCTTGGAAGAGATGGTGAAATAGAAATATCCAGAATCTAGGAGCTAATCAATGGCTTGCTCAGGATTTACCCTGGGGAAAGTACAAACTCCTGGGAAGTTTCACACTGGGCCTTACCCACCACTAGTTAAAAACAGCAGTGGTAAAAAGAGGTATCTGGATAAGTGAACATTAACTATAGCTCCTGCACAAGGGATCCAGACATGCCCATGTGCCCCAGCAGGGAGACACCAAGGTGCCATCTGAAATACATGGAAACCTGGGACTAATCATAAAGCTTTTTTACAACCCTTCTAGCGTAATTCAAAATTCTTCCAGGGGCTGACATTCAAGTTCATCGGTGTCAGGGACTCACTGAGAAAATGCCTGTGCAGTGGGAAACTGCATAGATATTTGGCCATGAGTTTCTATAAGAACCTGTGTACTACTCATGAATAAAATGCCCAACAGTGGAGGCTGGACAAACACTGAAGCAAAAGTCAAATGTGGGAGCAGATACCTCCATAAAGTCTTAATTTAACAGTCCCCAACTCAGTACTTTCATTCCTAATGAAAACACTAAACAGTGAACTGTTGAGGAAACAATACATAGAAGTTAGGTGATTTCGGAGCTCCTGGGTGGCTCAGTCAGTTAGGCATCTGACTGCGGCTCAGGTCATGATCTCACGGTTCGTGGGTTCAAGTCCGATGTCGGGCTCTGTGCTGACAGCTCAGAGCCTAGAGTCTGTTTCGGATTCTGTGTCTCCCTCTCTCTCTGACCCTCCCCTGCTCATGCTGTCTCTCTCTCTCAGAAATAAATAAAAAACATTAAAAAAAAAAAGAAGTTAGGTGATTTCTAGAGAAGAATTAATTTAACAATTCAAAGGAGATTTAAACTTTTGGACTCATAAAGGAAACAAAAGGCTAACCTTTATGAATAAATAGACCCTCTTCAAAGGTTGAAGAGAGTGTGAGTCAGGACGGAGTACTGAAATGTTCAATTTATGGAATATTTTAAAAGAAAGAAATTTTACGGGGTTCTATGACTTAAATTATCCTATGTTTTAAAATGGAACTCCTTTGGGGCACCTCGATGGCTGTAGGTTAAGCATCCGACTTCGGGTCAGGTCATGATCTCACAGTTCATGGGTTTGAGCCCCACATCGGGCTCTGTGCTGACAGCTCAGAGCCTGGAGCCTGTTTCAGATTCTGTGTCTCCCTCTCTCTCTGCTCCTCCCCCACTCATGCTCTGTCTCTCTGTCTCTCTCTCAAAAATAAATAAACTTTAAAAAAATAATAAAATAAAATAAAATGAAACTCCTTCAGCAAATGATATACTGGAAAGTAGACTGTATGAGAAATAACGGGAACTGGATTCTAGCCATGGCTCTTCTTATTACTAGCTAGATAAACCTGGACAAAGCAACTGACCTTTTTTACTCTTAATTTCATAATTTACTAAGTGACAAAGATAATGACAGCTAATATTTATTATTTACTAATGTTCCAGACACTCTACTAAATACTTAACACAGACTATTTCATTTAATCTGCACAACGCCATACAAGGTTGGCATAGGTGATATTCCTAGGGATTGGAGGTGCAGTGCGGGGACACAAACCCAGGCCGTCTGACTCCAGAATCAGTCCCGTTTGAAACCTGAGTCTCAATACTGTGCTTGCCTCACGAGAGAGGTGTGGGGCTTGCCTAAGAAAATATTTGTAAAAGTGCTTTGAAACCTATCAGATCCTATACATATATAAGTGATCCAAGGAACAACCTGTGAAAATGCCCTGACATTGTCATGAACTTGACTCAGTAGCCACCACCCTTGGTCGAGGCCACAAAAGTCTCCCAGCTGAATTACTGCAACCATCTCCTAACTGGTCTCCTTGCTCCTGCCCTTAATTCTGGAGTCTATTCTCCACAGAGTGGTCTTTAGGTGAGATCATGTTCCTGCTTTGCTCAGAGCTCTCAAATGTCTTCCCATTTTCTGTGAATGGAATTGTGCACGCCTCACCAAATTTCTGTGTTGAAGCACTAACCCCCGTGTGACAGTCTTTGGAGACAGGGCCTTTAGGAGGTAATTAGGGTTAAAAGAGGTCATAAGAGTGGGGTAAGGCCCTAATCCAAAGGAAATTAGTACCTTACTAGAAGAGAAAGACACCATCCATATTTCTCTCTCTAGCCCCCCACATGCTTATGTCAGGTCATAGCAAAAAAAGACACTGTCCCCATGCCAGGAAGAGATCCCTCACCAGAAACTTGTTGGCTGACATCTTGGTCTTGGACTTCCCAGCCTCCAGAAAACTGTGAGAAATGAATGTCTATTGTTTAAGCCACCTACTCCATAGCAATTTATTACGGGCACTCAAGTTGGCTAATACACTATCTCACTCAGATTTAAAACCAAAGTCCTTTCTATGGCCCTCAAGGCTGTACCTGCATAAATAGCCCCTTGTTACATACCTGACTTTACCTCTATTGCCCACCCTGTGTGACGTTTCTCCTATCTGAGTATCTTTGCACTGTGAGTACTCTCTTTATGGAACATTATTTCCCCAAATATCCTCACAGCTTGCTCCCCTACCTTTTTCAAGTCTCTGCCCAAACATTCTAAGAAAAAACTATCATTTACCACCTTTAAAAAAAAATTGCAACCCCTCTAGCTTCCTCCCTTTCTGGTTTCATTTTTCCTTCATTTACTCCATATTTTGCATATGTATTTATATTTATATATGGGGGCAAGTTGGGGGGGAGAGACATATATAGATGACATTATGTACATATTTGATATATATTACATATATTTCAGTTGCAAATCTTTATATTTTATAGTTGTCATATCCCCTCAACTATTATGTAAGCCTTATGAGTTTTTGCCTGTTTTGTACATCGTTGTAGCCTCGGTACACAGCAGAAGCTCAATGAAGTATATGCACTGAATGAATGAATGAAGTAGAGGAATTGCAAGTATACCCACATGGCAGCTGCATTATGGGTAAAGAGGCAGCCTGGCAGGAAGCTGGAGAGGAAGGCACGGCTTAGATCAGGCAGGACCTTGTAAGCTGTATAAGAGATTTGGGTATTTATCTCAAGAAAAACTGAAGGATTTTAAGCACAAAAATGACATGATCAATTTACATCCTTATTTTTTTTTAACGTTTATTTATTTTTGAGAGACAGAAAGAGAGGGGAGCGGCAGAGAGAGGGGGTGACACGGAATCTGAAGCAGATTCTGCGCTGACAGCTCAGAGCCTGACGCGAGGCTCAAACTCATGAACTGCAAGATCATGACCTGAGCCAAAGTCAAATGCTCAACCAGCTGAGCCATCCAGGTGCCCCAATTTACATCCTTCAAAACCATTCTCAGTATTAAATGGAGATGGATGGAATGGAAAGAAGGAGGAGGACAAGAAAAATCCAGAACAACTTCCATTTTCAGGATTAATACACATTTTGCTGTCTCTCTATGCAAGAGTGTGTACACCACTGACACATACTAATGTAAAAATAAGTCCTTCCTCACCTTGTTACAAATGTATTTGCAAGTTTCCCAATACTATCTCTCAAAATTTAAATGTTTCTTTCCTAAATCTTGTTGTTCTGAGTAATCCCTGAAAGGAAAATGTACTGACATAATGACTTTTAGCAAATTCCAATTACTTAGACCCCAATTCATAATGTAATCAGTACTTTGAGCTTGTACAAAACATATCTCTGAACAAGATTCATAAAGGTCACAAGTAGCCTAATTTTCTGAGATTCTCTTAGCTATAAATTTGGCTAAGAGCTTGGATAGTATGGGAAAGAAGATAAGTGAGAAAAACACTGGTGATTTAACCTCTAGTGTTCCCTTAAGGACAAACATTTGTCACCTTGACAGCAAGGTGAAAGGTTTGCAGCCAGTGTGCTTATAACAGGACTCTCTCCTCTCTCTCCTCCCCAGAGACCTGTGATTTCTGAACAGACATTATCTGAACAGATGATGATGATGACACTGAGCCACAGGAAGGGCTGGAGAGAAAAAGAGGCTGAGAATCACATAACTCAGAGCCTCAAACTGAACCGCTGCCCCAGGGACCATCACAGAGATTCACCATTTGCTGTTCCTCTTCCTAAGGTTACACTTGAGGCTGGAGTAATCAACCCTATAAATTATCAGAAAACATTCAAACAGTGTCCAATGTTAACAGCATGGATCCCACTGCTAGTAATTATGAGTGTGCTATAAAGCTGAAGTAGGTCGTACCATATACTAGCCATATACATCTCCCCTTTCTATGCAGACATCTAACATTTAGGTATACAATTCTAACGTGAATGTCTGTTGCAGACATTAAACCTGTTAAATCAGGTGCTAAACTGAGTCTGAATTTTAGTCTTGATGAATACACACAACCAAATTAGCATTAATATGATGACACCCATGCATCAAAATAATAATAATAAGATCTCTGCTTTGGCCTACAAGCTAAATTGCTTACACTATTGTCAAAGTGAACTAAGAGGAAATATTTGAAAGCTAAGAACTTTTTAAAAAAGAACTAAAGCTGTTAACTTATAAGCATTTGGGGTTCTAATTTAATTTCACAATTAGGGGCATTTATTTCTGTGCTCCTTAAATGAATGGGATTCTGTCTATGATGCTATTTTACACTTTTACTTTAAAAATTATCTTTGGGGCGCCTGGGTGGCTTAGTCGGTTAAGCGTCCGACTTTCGCTTAGGTCATGATCTCCCGGTTCGTGGTTTCGAGCCCCGCGTCGGGCTCTGTGCTGATTGCCAGCTCAGAGCCTGGAGCCTATTTCGGAGTCTGTATCTCCCTCTCTCTCTGACCCTCCCCTGCTCACGCTGTCTCTCTCTCTCTCTCCTACAAATAAATAAAAATAAAAAATAAATAAAAATAAAATAAAAATTATCTTCAACTGAAATTACTATAAAATCAAGATTGAAGCTATCATCCATTGTAATGAATATTTATTCTTCACCTAATCATCATTGATCCTAAGTACCATCAGAGAAACCAAAATTATTTTTAAGACGAAAATAAACATTTTAACAGAATGAATTGAAACAAACATAATAGAAAAGTAAGATCCCCTAATATGCCCCAAAGCATGTGGGAATGGAGTGGAGTGGCAGTAGAGAGTTGTAGACTGGGACTCAGAAAGGATGAGATCAGAAGTTAAAAAAAAAAAAAAAAAAAGGAGGAGGAGGAGGAGAAGGGAAAGGAGAAGAGGGGAAGGGAAGGAAGGATATTAATATTAGTATTAATGATCAACCTAAAAGGATCTATACTGGTTTAAGATCCATGTGTCTTTCATTCACGAAGGAAAAACATACCATGTGCCCACTCCTGGGTATGTGCCACTGGATGTCCCAGCACCACCAGGTACCCAACATCTACGAAGTCAAAGTCAATCATCTCACTCAAAATTATTCATTTGCTTAAACTCCCTGATTTTATTCATGACAGCACAGTTATTAACCCTAAGATCTTTGGGTCCCCAGTCTGCTTATGTTCCTTACATTTCCCAGCATTTCTACATATAGATATTCCAGACCCTTTCATGAAAAACTTGGCCAATAAAAGTCTCTAAGAAGGAAAATGACATTATACTTATCTTTAAAAGATGAGAGCCCTTGGGGTGCCTGGGTGGCTCAATCAGTTAAGTGTCCAACTTCAACTGAGGTCATGATCTCACAGTTTGTGACTTCAAACCCGGTGTTGGGCTCTGTGCTGAGAACTCAGAGCCTGGAGCCTACTTCACCCTCTCTCTCTGCCCCACCCCAACTTGTGCTTTGTCTCTCTCTGTCTCTCAAAATGAACAAACATTAAAAAAATAAATGAGAGCCCTTACCTGTCAGATTACTGTTAAAATGAAGACGTGGCTGGGGTTTGTATCAAAGTAATATCGAAGTAGATAGAGGTATAGAGGAAATAAGACTGGAGTGAGTTAACAACTGTTGAAGCTAAGAGATGGGTACACAAGGTTCACTAACATTATTTGATTTGCTTTCTAAAAGTTTCAAAGCCTCTAACAGAAAAAAATGTTGTTCGTTTTAAAGAACCAGATGTTTACAAAAATACCATATCTAGGGAGTAGATACAAAGTCTATATATGGGATTATAGAGAGGGCTTTGGCCATAGGGATGAAGAGGGTCTTGGTGACATCATTCCTAAAATAAACTGAATAGTATTAGCAGGAGCCACTTATGAATTCTTGCTAATGTACCAGATACTCTGCTAAGCATCTCAGAGACTCGATCTTATTTACTCTCTTTAACAGCACTGGGAGGTAAGTACCCCTGGTTCAAAGCTTAGGAGTGTAACTCCTTCTATACAGGGCATCACATACAAGAGGCACAAGGTTAATATTAGTTTTCTAAATAACTGAATAAATGACTAAGAAAGCTCTTCCTTTTTCTTTTCTGCTTGTTCTTTTTTTGTTAAAAAAAATGAAAGACAGTAGTCAGGGTGTTCATCATTGTTTGTCTAGAGTAAGAATAGCCTACTCACCAACCTCACCAACAACCTCACCAAGCACAATCTCACCAACAAACACATTGCTGTCAGTATATTTCTCCTAAGACACCACTTCTGGCATGATACACTCCTTGAAAACTCCTCAGTAATGCCTCACATGGTACCAAGTTCAAGTTTAACCTCCCATTCAAGGCTCTTTCATAATACAGTCTCACATAATTTCCACCAGTCAACAAGAACTGCCTTACTCTGGTAAGCACTCCTCCTTTCAACTGACTCTTGCCTGCGACTATCCATTCATTCATTTACTCATTATATATTGACTACTGTGTACCAGGCACCATATTTGCCATTATATAGATATAGAAAGAGAAGTAACAATGCATATAACAGGTTTGATCCTTTCCTTTGTTGGACTGTATGCACTCTCAGGTTTATATTCTCCACTCGGGGTGTTCTTGATTTTTAAGATCTTACATTTAACATCCTCCAGGAATCCTTTCTTGATAATTTTATCTTGTCTTGCTCTCCCTTTCTTAATTGATGATACCACACTTTCAACCACTTTATATTTTTTCCTTGTTTTTCTCTAATTGCTTAACTTAAGCATATCTCATTTCCTCAATTACACTAAGTCTTTTAAAAAGAAATTGTGTCTTATAATCTGCATCACCCATTGAATGTAGGTCAACTGAATTCAATGATATCTATACAGCAGGTCCGTAATAAATAGCTTTTGGTACTTAAAAGAGTTTGGAATACTAAGTCAAAGTAACAATCACCAAGACCTAATTTATCTTCTAATAGAGATACAAAAAAAATCTCTAGGGAAAAAAAAGAGGTATGCAAAAAGTATAATTATACAAACAGAAAGAGGAAAGGAACAAATAGGAACATTTTTGCTTCTTGTGTAACTGTCTCCCAGTCATAAGTAATACAGTAGGCCCTTGAACAAAATGAGGGTTAAAGGGCCCAACCCTCCTTTGCAGTTGCAAATCCAAGTTATAACTTCTGACTCCCCAAAAACTTTGCTAATAGTCTACTATTGACCAGAAAAATTACTGATAATATAAACAGTCAATTAACACATATTTTCTATGTCACATGTATTATAATCTTTTTCTTTAATTTAATTTCTTTAATTTAAACATCAGTCTTTTTCTTTAAATCTTGTGTTTTGTAGAACATAATTGAGACCGCACATTGGCCAAATTTAATAGGGCTTTGCAAAATGTCAATAATATTGATAAAAGTAAATGAAGTCTTTACTTATTTAACTTTTTTAAAAGAAAAATGATTTCTCAACAGAAGCAAAGATTAATATTCAATATAGAAAGACACCTCCCTCGCCCACACACACACATACACACACACCTATCTTTTACATTTATCTAAAAATAACAGTGCTTGCTAGGAATTTACCCAAAGGATATAGGAGTGCTGATGCATAGGGGCACATGGACCCCAATGTTCAGAGCAGCACTCTCAACAATAGCCAAAACATGGAAAGAGCCTAAGTTGTTCATCAACGGATGAATGGATCAAGAAAGTGTGGTTCATCTATATGATGAATACTACATGGCAATGAGAAACAATGAAATCTGGCCATGTGTAGCAACATGGATGGACCTTGAGGGTGTTATGCTGAGTGAAATAAGTCAGGCAGAGGAGGACAAATACCATATGTTTGCACGTACAGGAGAATTAGGAGGAACTTAACGGAGGACCGTGGGGGAGAAGAAGGTGGGAAATAGTGGGGGAGGGGGAGAGAGGCAGACCATAAGAGACTCTTGAATGCTGAGAACAAACTGAGGACTGATGGGTGTAGGGGGGAAGGGGGAAGATGGGTATGGAGGAAAGCACTTGTGGGGATGAGCACTGGGTGTTATATGGAAACCAACTTGACAATAAACTATTTGTAAAAAAATAAATAAATAAAAAATAAAGTAAAAATAACAGTGCTATAATTTAAAAGTGTTGGGGTGCCTGGGTGGCTCAGTCAGTTAAGCATTCGACTTGGGCTCAGGTCATGATCTCACAGTTCATGAGTTCGAGCCCTACATCGGGCTCTGTGCTGACAGAGCTTTGGATTCTGTATCTCCCTCTCTCTCTCAGCCCCTCCCCTGCTCGTACTCTGTCTCTCAAAAATAAATAAACATTAAAAAAAATTTTTTAAGTGTAAAAGTATAACTAAAAAGAGTAATTGGCAGGTTTTTCATATCAAATACACATTCCTTGCAGAAATCCAGCTGTGACACTGTTAGAGAGGGCCTCCTTCTATGTATTACTTGTCCATTTTGGATTATACCAGACTCTGTCCACAGGACACTAACAGTATAACTAATCATAAACTAACCCTACAAGATAGATTTTTGAATAGAGAATCAGTAATAATAAGATCCCTTTAGCCCCAGTCTGGAATAAACCTCCATATTTCCCCAAATTGTATTTATTCTGCAAAGCTTCCTCTCATCCTATGTCTTGTAGGAGGCATTTCCCCTGTACCTTAGCTATGCAGTGAGAGCTCTGGGGGTGGGGGTGGGGGTGGGGGGAGACTGAGTACTCTGTGTACTCCTCCCAGCAGCTACAATGAACTGTCTCCAAAGTACTCAGTGAAAAGTGACCTTTCCTAATGTAAGAACAATTATATATAAGAACATGGATGAATAAACATATACTTGATTGTGTATAAAAACACTACAAGAAGTTCTTTTCTGAGTCCACCAAACACATAAGGATTCCACAAGAAGATATTCTATATAGAATATATAGAATAATGAATATATATTCAGTGCTACCTTAAAAACCTATTATTCCAAACTAAATTTATTTTTCTGAAATTCTGAGTTCTTGACAAGTTAGCTATATTATCCAAATATTCGCAAGGGGACTTTCTTTTGAAACTGAATTCTCAGGTCTAGTTAAATTATTTTGTCTTTATTCTTTTGTTTTCATCTTCTTCCAAGTCTGGAAGAGATATCTATTTCTTCTGAACCCCTGCAGAGTATAACTGGGACAAACTTAACTCAGGATATGAATTAGACAAATGAATGTTTGGTTAACAGATGGCCTGGTTAAAACTGTTAACTAACTTTTTGATACATCTCTATTATGTATTAAATGTTCTAACTGGTCTAATTATTTTATAGGATTTCCTTCAATAGTGACAATCTTTGCCTAACTGCACAGAATCTAAATCAAAATTATCATTCAAAGCACCAAACAGAGGTAGTTAAAAGATCAATGAAGAAGAAAACCAACAAAGATTGATAATTTCCACAGTGAAGAGTTTGGGCTTGGGACTAGTCAAAACTCCAGAGGAATAAATGGGGCAAAATAAGAAGAATGTAATATAACTATCTTCAGGTTAAATTTATTCAAGGATAAATGAATATGATAAAACCCATACTTCAAGGTTTCATATTTAAATAGCCATTCTTTCATAAAATGATGAGAATGATAGTTCTTATTTAGCAAAATAAAAAACTAAGACATTAGGCACTCCCCAAAATTTCTTCTGAACTTTACTGCTCAGTGATTTTTAAATGGTAGAAAATCACTGACCTAGTTAAACTACCACATGAGAGACCTGTCTGGTTGAAAACAATCTTTCAAATATGAAAAGGGTTAAAGTAGATTAAAAAATTATAATTGCCCCACAAGAAAGTTGTTAAATGCAGAGGAAGGCACACAAGTTAATAATAAAATCATATTCAGACTCATATTCAGACTCTGAAAACGAACTGACTTTCAGGCACTTCTAGTATAACGGTATACTATTTTCTGAAGGACAGCTCTTATACATACAAGGTTGCATTTACTTTCCTGGCACTGTCAGCATTTCTGAAGGAGTGATGTTAATTTATTAAAACAGCACAGTGTTGGGAAAGGCAAGAAATGTACTATTATGAGGAGTCAAAATTATGAAAATTATAATATAACCATTAAAAAGTGTTTCCACTGTGCACTAGAGTTTTTTCTAATACACCAAAGTAAATAGTCCTCTTAGTAAGTAGACAGGAATTGCAAATGAAATTCATGAGAACTTTGTCCTAAGTAAAATGCATAAGTGCTAGATACTTAAATAACTAGTATATTAACAATAAAATGCCTGTCCAGCTGAATATATGTGTATATGATCTACTTCACTGAAGAAGACTGGAATAGTAAGTTGGGCTATTAGTTAAAATAAATATATAACAACGAACACATATAAAAATATTAGACACCAAATTATATTAAAATAGATAATTGCAAAATAGCTTGCCAATTAAGCGTGTCTCCAGTGCTGTTTAACAGAACTTTCTCCAATGATAAAAATGTTCAACATTCTGCACTGTCCAATACAGCAATTAGCAGTCACATGTGGTTACTGAATATGTGAAATGTGAGTAGTGTGACTGAGGAACTGAATGTTTAATTTTATTTAATTTTAATTAGTTAAAATTAAATAGCCACATGTGGCTTGTGGCTACCGTATCAGTCAGTTCAGCTATATAGACAATACAAAATGGAAATATTAACATATCTCCTTATCTCTGAACTTGGCAATAAAGGAAATGCCTTACAACAAAGACATGTAAAATCACTTTAAAACATTAGAATGGTTTCAATGTCAGCAAGACTTCACTTTAAGGTCTGGTGGACCAATAAAAGGGTAAACTAATCAGCAATGGAACCAGTGAGAAAATATCTAAAAGCAACTATTAAGAACACATATCTGTTGGTGGGAATGTAAACTGGTACAGCCCCTCTGGAAAACAGTGGAGGTTCCTTATTAAATTAACAATAGAACTCCCCTATGACCCAGCAATAGCACTGCTAGGAATTTACCCAAGGGATACAGAAATGCTGAGGCATAGGAGCACATGTACCCCAATGTTCATAGCAGCACTCTCTACAATAGTTAAAACATGGAAAGAGACTAAGTGTCCATCATCGGACGAATGGATCAAAAAGATGTGGTTTATCTATACCATGGAATACTACATGGCAATGAGAAACAATGAAATCTGGCCATGTGTAGCAACATGGATGGCCCTTGAGGGTGTTATGCTGAGTGAAATAAGTCAGGCAGAGGATAAATACCATATGTTTGCACATATAGGAGGATTAGGAGGAACTTAACGGAGGAACAAGGGGGAGAAGAAGGGGGGAAATGGTGGGGGAAAGGGAGAGAGGCAAACCATGAGAGACTCTTGCATGCTGACAAAAACTGAGGACTGATGGATGTGGGGGGCAGGGGGGATGGGCATGGAGGAGGGCACTTGTGGGGAAGAGCACTGGGTGTTATGTGGAAACTAATTTGACAATAAACTATTTGTAAAAAAAAATCAAAAAAAAAAAAAAAAAAGAACACATATCTCAACACCATATTCTAAGAAAGAAGATCCCTGGTCCAAATGGTGAACTTGTCTGTTTCCAAGGGCAACATACCTTTGTTGTGGAGCCAGACACATTTATTTAAAACCACTGGACAGAATCAGACTTGGGAATTATTTCTCTACCCCTCTTTCTTCTAATTGCATTCCTACCAAATAAAATTCTTATTAAAATATCTTCTCATGTGGATTTAACCATGAGGACAGAAGGCATGAACCCAACCGTCTAAAAGTTTCTCAAAGTTATTTTTCCCCACTCTTAATTGATTGCTTTATATATTAATTGTGAACATGATCAATGTTGAGTCCATCCCTGTGAGATGGAGACACAGAATCAGATTCTGAAACAGGATCATAGTAAATTTACAAAGTATATGCCTTCCTGGTAATAAGAAGCTCAGCATCTTAAAAAATAAATGATTCAAATAGACAAAGGGAAAACAAAAGTAATGTTACTAGACACTATTTTGCTTAGAGAGACATCATGCCAAGAAAATACTTAAGCCAAGAAAAAAAATCTCAGATATTGGAAATATCAAGAGCAATTTCTAGCAGAGAATGGAAAACTTCCTTAAGAATAATGTGGCACCCAACTACTCCTTCTTTAAGGAGAAAAACTTCCTCTTCTAATTTGTTTATATTCTTAAAAACACATATCAAAATATATATTTTAGATGATTCAGTACTTATAGTTCCCGTATAGAAATGAAGGTCTACAATGTCTAGAAAAACTAACAGAGAAGCACAATGCTCTTTGAGTTTCATTAGTTTATGATAATTTTGTCCCTAGAAAACCTGCAGTGATTATGGCATCAGGTTAGTAGAATTTGAAAAAGAAAAAAAGAAAAAAGAAAAAAACCAGACATGATGGACAATTTGCTTCCCTGAGGATTGCTCCCTGGGGATATCTCAATGTTACTTTTCAAATATATCTTGAAAATCCATGTAAAAAAGAACAATAGCATTATGTTACAAGATGAAGTATTCTTCCTAATGTAGAGATTTTCTACTGTTATACACTTAAACCTTTGTTAAAAACTACTTGTGGGAGTTTTTACTCATTTTTTTTAGAGCTGGATATTTAACCTTCTGACTTCAACAACTGTTTGGCTGAAACTACATGAGATATGAATCCAAAATTCTATAAAGACATTTATTTAATGGTACAAAATCAGGATTCACCCATTTTGAGAGAAAATGTCTGTGAACTAAAGGCCAAAAGTCAGGAAGCCTTTATATTTCTCTAATGTTTTTTATGATCTGTACTCATTTCTTCTTCAGTTTAAAGAAGTAGAAGCAAACAAAGAAAAAAAAGGTAACATGCCAATCTACTTTTTTTCTGTAAATAAGAAAAAACCTTTCTTCTTCCTGATTTTAATTACTGAAAAGACCAAAAAGCTATTCTTCTCCAAATCTGTATACCTCAGCAGTTATTGATCAGGAATTCCAAATGGCTTATTAGGTTGCTATAGCAAATATAAATGGTATAAATGTACTTTTTAAGTTATCATAAGAAAATGGGACCAACTTTCCCAATAAAAAATCATGTCGGATTAACTATTCATCCCTTCCTGGAGTATCTTAAAGTTCTGTCTTTTCCCTCTCCATTCTATAGAGATACATCCTTCTCCAAACCTCCTCCAACCTAAGTCACATCTCTATTTTCTATATCTCATTTAACAAATGTTAACCTCTGACAAGATAAGACCAAAGTCAAAGCAATATTCTGAATTCTGAACCTACGGAACTCAAATGCAGAGGGCTGTAACATGATGCTTCTAAAAAAAGAACTGCATTAGCTTTCATATGCTGTCATATCATGTTGCAAGTTCAAGTTATTCTCTTCCTCATTATCACCTTGGCTTTCTTCTTTTCTTCCTTTATCTTTTTTGGTAGTTTCTATTTTCTAAGTACTTTTAATGACTCTCAAATATGGATTTTATCCATTTTTTTACACCATTGATCAGTTTTTCTGTTTTTCAGAATTATGTTTTTATCTCTCCTCTAGGACACTGTACAATTTTTTAGATTGTCTAGTAATTCAGCTCTCACTTGTCAGTTTAATTATATATTTCACAGGTTGTTAAAATATAAACTTTAATAATAAAATACTTTTCCTTAATACCAAGAGTGCAACAATTCTCTACAATGCCATATTATGGCAATCACTTGTTACATTCCCTTATTTATAAATCTATAGCTCTTTATATATGTAGTAATCACACTTGTAGGAATCTTTAACGGAAAACTTTCTGAGATTTAAAATCAATTATTTCAGTGATAACAGGATATGGATTGGTAATCTATTATATAGGGATAATCTGCCATAACCTACTCACAGAGTGTTATCATAAGAAGAAAGTCTTACAAACTACCCAATATCAAATTTAGATATAATAAAGAGTTTTTGCTCCTATTCTAAATCATCACAGTGAATATAAAGCAATATAAATTTTGGCTGTAGCATATGTTTTATTGAAACTAAAAGCTTTCAGGACACCTAGGTGGCTCAGTCAGTTAAGCGACTGACTTTGGCTCAGGTCATGATCTTGTGGTTTGTGAGTTCAAACCCCATGTCAGACCCTGTGCTGGAGCCTGGAGCCTGTTTTGGATTTTGTGTCTCCCTCTCTCTCCCTGCCCCTCCTCCACTTGGACTCTGTCTCTCTCTTTCTCTCTCAAAAATAAATAAACATTTAAAAAAATTTAACGATTTTAAAAAAGAAACTAAAAGCTTTCAATTTAAAATCACTTTGGGGTGCCTAGGTGGCTCAGTCAGTTAAGCGGCTGACTTTGGCTCAGGTCACCATCTCGCGGTTCATGAGTTCAAACCCCGTGGCAGGCTCTGTGCTGACAGCTGAGAGCCTGGAGCCTGCTTCAGATTCTGTGTCTCCCTCTCTCTCTGACCCTCCCCAGCTCACGCTCTGTTTCTCTCTGTCTCAATAATAAATAAACAAACAAATAAAAACATATAAATAAATAATAAAATCACTTTAACATAAGTAAGAAAAATTTGTTAGATAATGAATTAAATTGATACCGGGATTTTTGTCAAATGAATTCAACATTTAATTGTAATAATTAACATACATTTAATTGCATATCATATACAAGATATTTTACAATCTTAGATACAAAAAGAAGAGAGGTTAAAATAACATTTGTTGAACGATTTCTATTTATTCATTCAACAAATAATTTTTGAGTGCTTACCATGTGCCAGATACTATATGCCCTGTGGATAGAGCAATGAAGAAAATCATCCGAAACAACCAAAACCAATACCTGACTTTATGGAGGTGTTCATTTGAATAAAGGGGGGCAGTAAACATTATAAATAAATATGCAATATGTGAGAAGATACATATTTTAGAAAAAAAATTAAAAGAACAGGATGATAAGAGCTGTCGGAGATGGGAGAGATGATCAGAATTTTATACTAACCAATTATAATCTTGATGGAAAGTCTTCCTAAGAGCTCAACAACCATTAAAAAAGAAATGCTGGAGGCAGTCTTCAAGGGGCAGACGGTCTTTGAAGAGATGGACATGATATAGAAAGGATGAAACAGTGTGAGCAAAGAGGCGAGAGGAGAGGGAGGCAAAGAGTGAATCAATAGAGAACAGGGGAATGAAAGAAGGGTGCCAGAGAGAGGGGATAGGGTGAGGAATCAGTGCTGAATGGCCAGGAAGGTGCTAAGCATGAAAGAGCCACTGCCCGCACTGGAGCATAGGACTGACATATAAAAGCAGCTGGTGAAGAAAGCTAACCTCTCAACAATGTATAGGGCGGTGGTGAGAAAGAGGGCAGAATGTATCATCTTGGCTTTTGGAAATTACGGAAAGCACAATAATGTTAATAAACATTATCTCTCCTAAATGAATGTATAAAAAGACTAACATAGGCTTTCAAATGAAAATCCAGGAACATCTTAGAAAATAACTGCTTGAAAGAGAATTGCCTGAAAGATGAAAAAAACTAAACCATAAATATTGGCCACTACACCAAACAGTAAAGTTTGACTAGAAACACAGTAGACATTTTTAATTTAATTACATTACTTATTAGAAACATCACAGAAAAAGCTACTCCAAAGAAGTTAAGTGTGGTTCTGTCAAAAGAGAAAGAAAACATATAAACTGTAAATTCATAGTAGAACTGTCAGTGCATATGTAAAATATGAATCAGTGCTCCTCTCATGGAGATCTGTGATGCCATGACTTTAATTTCCAAGACACCATGTTCACATCATGATATTTTCCTCTTCTAATCAGTACAGGGTTACAAGCTAAAGTCAAATTGATTAGTTTTCTTAAATTACAAATTTATTTTTGGAAAGTCCTCTATTATTCAAAACTCTATTTCACCTTACTCTACAATCTTCCAAATAGAAACATTTTACTGTCAATTTGTGTGACTATCTGCAGATTAAGCAACAAAAAGCAAAATGAGGCTTCTATAATTTTCACTCTTCTGTGTACATACCCATTTACACTTCAAACAAATAACTTTATCTTAAGTAACTGTATTAATGTCATGTGTAATATCCTAAGATAGAGAAATAATTTTTAACAGTCATGAATACTGATCTAATTATTTTCAGGTCAGGAACAAGCATACATGTCACTAGGTAGATACGAAAGTAACAATACAAAGCTGGACTTGCATGGAAAAAAAAACAGTAAGGAGAGTAACAATATAAATTGACTTTTTTAGCTGATGATGCCATAATCAGGTGAAGTGCTTTCAAACTTACTTGTATTTACTGAACTCTCATATAACAGGCTTTGCTTTTTAACATATATTAGATATGCATTGTGTCTGTAAAACTGGAAGAAAATACATGTGAACTTTTATCTAACTTGTGATTAGAAAAGGGCTTATTAAGGATAAAGGCTATGAAAAACATCCATTAAGGGAAAGTTGGATACATTTGACAGACATAAAAACTTTAAACTTCTACAAACATATGTAAAGTAATGAATCCCAATTTATACGTGGCACCACATACAAACATTAACTCAAACTGGAGCAAAGACCTAAATGTGAAAACAAAAACTCTAAAGCAGCTAGAAGAAAAAATAGAATAAAAATCTTTGTGACTTTGAGTTGAACAAGGATTTCTTAGAAAGCACACAGAAACCATGAACCATAAAAGAAAAAAAATAGATAATTGAATTTAGTAAAAATTTAAAACTTTTGCATTTTGAGAGATACTGTTAAGAAAGTGAAAGACAAGCCACAGACTGGAAGAAAACACTTGCAAATACATACCCATAGATAACTGCTGTCCAAAATATATTGAACAATTCACGATCCAATTATAAGAGAACAACTCCATAAAAATGGGCAAGAGATTTGAAAAGATTTGAACAGATGGCAAATAAGTACATAAAAAGATGTCCAACATCATTAGCTATCAGGAAAATACAAATGAAAGCTATGATCACACATTACTGTACACCTATTAGAATGGCTAAAATAAAAAATACTACTAATACCCTAGACTGGCCAGGATGTATAGTGCCAAATTCCTCATACATTCCTAGTAGGAATGGTACAACCACTCTGGATAATGGCTTGGTGGTTTTCTGCAATGTTAAACATATACTTACCACATAACCCAGCAATCCTACACTCCCTAGGTATTCCCCCCAGGAGAAATGAAAATATATATGTACACAAAAACACCTATGCACAATACTTAAATAGCAGTTTTATTCATATTGCCAAACACAGGAAACCAAATGAGTTTCATCAGCTGGTAAATTGATAGTGTAATACTATTCAGCAACAAAAAGGAGTGAGCTACCGATAGATACATACAACAGCAATGAGGAAACACAAAACATATACTAAATGAAAGAAGCCAGAATCAAAAGCCTATACATGGTGTGATTCCATTCATATGACCTTCTGGAAAAGGCAAAGTAAAGGGAAAAGAAAGAAATCCAGTGATTGCCAAGGGCTGAAGATGGGGAAGGGACCAGCCACAAAGAGGCAAGAACTTTCAGAGGAGATGGCAATATTCTTTATCTTGAGTGAGGCGGTGGTTACATGACTGTACACATTTCATCAAAACTCATATATGTATATCTAAAATGGGTTAATTTTTCTGTGTAAGTATTATATCTCAATAAATCTGAATTGAATTTTAAATTTCTGTCAATTAAAATTAATCTCCTCTCATCCCCACACACAAATAAATTAAAAGATTCAACACAGGTGCTCCTGAGTGGCTCAGCTGATTAAGCATCCAACTCGATTTTGGCTCAGGTCATGATCTCAGTTTGTGAGTTCAAACCCTGTGTTGGGCTCTGCCCTGACAGAGCAGAGCCTGCTTGGGATTCTCTCTCCCTCTCTCTGCTGCTCCCCTGCTTATGCCCATGTGCTCTTTCTGTCTCCCTCTTTCTCAAAATAAATAAGCTTTTTAAAAAAAAGTCCAAGACAGGGGCGCCTGGGTGGCTTAGTCCGTTAAGCGTCCGACTTTCGCTTAGGTCATGATCTCACAGTTCGTGTGTTCGAGCCCCGCGTCAGGCTCTGTGCTGACTGCCAGCTCAGAGCCTGGAGCCTGTTTCGGAGTCTGTGACTCCTCTCTCTGACCCTCTCCTGCTCACTCTGTCTCTGTCTCTCTCTCCTAGAAATAAATAAAACATAAAAAAAAAAAAAAAGTCCAAGACAGACAAAAATATTTGCAATATATGAAATAGATTCATATCCTCAATATACAAAGACCACTCTGAAACTAAAATAGGCATCCCAAGGGAAAAATAAGCAAAGGATATGAATCATTGACAACAGAAGGATCTCATATGGCCAATACACAGATAATAAAAGATCAACTTCTCAAAAAGTTATAATTAAAGTAAAATAAGAGTTTGCTAAAACTTTAAAAAAGTAATAGAGTTGGTGAAGATAAAGGAAGATGAGTATTTCTGAACGTCCACATATTCAGATGATAATTTTGTTAAATATTTCTGGATGGCAACTTAGCAATATCAAGAATCCTTTAAAAGTTTGTAGCACTTTACTCAGTTATTGTTCTTTTAGGGGCTTTTCCTAAGATGGATAATTAAAAGGGAGAATCAAATATTTATGTACAAAAATATGTGGAAGCTTTTTTTTTAAATAATAGTAAAAGAAAATAGACAACCTATATGACTCTCAATGAAAAAGCAACTAAATAAATATCATACACCAGGCAAAAGAATATTATTACTCATTATATAAAGCAAAACCAAGTAGACAAGGTAGAAATAAGAATATGAGGAAATGAATATGTATATTGTTAAAGGGGAAAAGTAAACAATAAAATTATGTATATAATGCAATTCCAATTTTATTAATTACATGTGCAAAATACATAGAACATATACCAAAATGCTAATGGTAGTTATATCTAGGTGAATCTATCTCTATTTTTCAAAAGTTGTATAATAAACATACACCACTGTAATAGCTTTTAAAAAATTAATTTTTAACACAACAATATAACATAATGCTATATATAACAGAATAAGTTATATATAGTAAGATACTTTTGTAACTCAGCTTTTGATATAATTACAAATTCAATATAGTCTCTGACAAACTGCTTTTAAAAACAACTAAGCTGGGGCACCTAGGTGGCTCAGTCAGTTGAGCGTCAGACTTCAGTTCAGGTCATGATCTCACGGTTCGTGGGTTCGAGCCCCGCATCGGGCTCTATGCTGACAGCTTAGAACCTGGAGCCTGCTTCAGATTCTGTGTCTCCCACTCTCTCTGACCCTCTCCTGCTCATGCTATCTCTATCTCTCTGTCAAAAATAAATAAAACATTTAAAAAATAAAAAAAATAAAATAAATAAAAACAACTAAGCTGGCAGACACACAAACTTAAAACCCAGTCTTCCTTAGAGTTGTAATAAAAACTTTATTTTTTTTTTTTGTT
Source organism: Hyaena hyaena (assembly GCF_003009895.1). Taxonomy (NCBI): domain Eukaryota; kingdom Metazoa; phylum Chordata; class Mammalia; order Carnivora; family Hyaenidae; genus Hyaena; species Hyaena hyaena. The sequence continues at coordinate 473,948 of NW_024081111.1, read as the reverse complement.
GGTTTGTTTGTTTTGTGATAACTGGAGATGATCATCTACTACCTTAGTTATAATAAGTGGTCCTCATACTTTGTGGGTCCAAATCATCAGTTGATGACTAAGAATCAGTTTGGAGAACCACACTGTGAGAAATGCCATTTAAATCCAGGAAGTTTTACTCTCCTTTTGGAGTTCTAGAACCTCACCCAGAGCCTAGCACAGAATAGGAAGTCACAAATGTTTCATTAAATAAAACTGATATGAGGCCAAACAGCGACATGAAGTGAATTAGAGCTAAAAAAAAAGCTAATGTTTGATTTTTTAAAATCAAAATACATTCTGCCATTTCCAATAACACAGACCATTGTTTTTGAGAAGTGCTAAATGCTTGCTCAAAAACCTGAGTCCTCAATGGAGTTTAGCTGTCTAGCACTGCTTTCATCATAAAGACCAGTAATCAAACAAAAGATTATTTTTGGTTGGTAGAATCCAAAAGTTGATACATTTTATGTAACTTCAGTTGCCATCTTTCTTCTTTCCTTATGTCCAGATTTATTTTAGAATGGCAGTGGGGTCTGAGTCCATGAGGTATATTAATAATAGAAAATTATTACTTACTCTCCCTCTGCCTGCCATCGGATTTGATATTCCCAACTTAAGAATCTGTAATGCAGATGAAGACAGAAACCTCATTTGGCTCACCCAGACCCCCAAAATATTAGCTTAAAATAGAGTAATCATAGTAAACTTCTGGTGTGGAGTAACGAGAACTATCTACAATATTATCATCAATTACTAGTTATGGATATCTCATACTAACAGCTATAAACTCGGCAGTTCTGTAGTAGGCTGGATTCACATTAAGAAAATGTAGTCATTTTAACCAACCACTAGGATCATGTTTCTTAGGAGACTCTTTGTAAGTATCCTACCCTCCTCCCATTTACATTTATTTATTTTTATCTAACTGGATATAGGACCAAGTATTTTCCAGAATGATGATATTTTAAAGATTAATAAAAATAGAAATGAAAGTACATGGCATTTGTTAAAGGGTAATAAAATAACTTCAGTCAATTGGCTAGTTCTACACCAGTAGATTTCTTTAAATAGTAATGAAATCATTGCTTTAAAAAAAATCCATCATTATTAAAATAAAAAAAAAAAGTTGCCTCAGCCTCCACCAAAATTAGATTTGTAAGTTGCTGGTCATTCCTATAATTAAATCTATGTCACAAATTTGCAAGAAAAATGGTCACTGTGACTAATGCATTTACTTGCTACACAAGTCCTGTCAGATGACACAGACATAGCTTAAACAGAGTAAGGTTTCTAGACATTTTTATTAAGTAACAAAGACCATTTTTAATCACAGTGACTGCACTTCACACAAGTTTGTTTTAGAAACAAACCCAAATGTAGCCATCACAGGGTTCTCCTTGCTCCAGCATTACAGCACATTTTTACCTCTGCAAACATGTTTGGCACACATGCGTATTGCTCTTCTGGACACACATTACATGGAAAAGACTCAGACAAAGAAACAATAACATGTTCAGGTTGCTAGACTCCCTGATTCTGGGCCGCTCTTCATTTGACCTCCCAGATGGTTCTAATTCACCTCTGAAGAAATGACTGAGAGATGACTTAGAGAGAATAGTGCTGCGCAAAGTGAAAGTCAAAGCAAGACAGCATAAAGGAAGGACACATGAGCAGAGAATTAGTGATGAGACTTGCTCTCTTTTAAGAAACTGTTTCCAATCTTTTAGATTGCAGGGAGAGACTGTTCTTGGTTTGATACCAGTACTAATTTTACTTTTTTATCAAAAGGAGAACAGGCTTCGGGCTCAGAGCCTTATGCAGGCAGCAGTTTAGCTACAAATTAATAATAGCTTTTTTTCCGTTTGATTTAATTTCAGTTACCTTCTATTCATGACAAGATTGTTTTATGTGTTGATGTCAAGTTTCACTTTTTAAAATACGTTTATTTAATTTTTAGAGAGAGAGAGAGACACAGAGGGTGAGCACGAGAGGGGCAGAGAGAGAGAGAGAAAGACACCAAATTCGAAGCAGGCGTCAGACTCCAAGCTGTCAGCACAGAGCTGAGCGGGGCTCAAACCACAAACTGTGAGATCATGATCTGTACCAAAGTCAGATGCTTAACCAGCAGAGGCATCCTGGTGCCCCAAGTTTCACTTTTTAAAAAAGTTAAATTTTAAAAGTGAGTTTTAGAGGTGCCTGGCTGGCTCAGTCAGTGGGGTGTACGACTCTCAATCTTGGAGTTAAGAGCTCAAGCCCCACTTTGGATGTAGAGAGAACTTAAAGTTTTTTGAGGGTGTTTTAACTTAATACAAATAACATGTTGACATGGGAAAAGTCAAAAAAAGTGCCTGAAATTTGGAAGACATTGCCTTGAAGGCGGTCCTTGTCTTTCCTCTTTTTAAAATATTTTATTGTTACTTTTTTCACATATCTGTTTCAGTATCTAGAAGAGTGCCTTGAATCTAGTGGACTCTCAGTATATGTGTGTTGCTTTTACATCCTATCTTCCTATTTAGTACCATGCTGTTGACTAAACCAATTGCATTTTTTTAAAGAATAAGTAGTCTGTTCTCAGCAATTCAGCTTTCATAGTATTCATTTCCCCAAAAAGGTGAGTCAATGAAATACATAGCATAATGATGGCTCCATGTTATAAAGGGAGAAATCAGCTTCCCATTGTCTGGACAGAGTTCACAAGGTATTTTAAAACCCAAAATAGGTTATTTTAAATCCTGGTCTTATCAAGTCCTTGGAGATAAAGAACGAACTTGAAATAACATTCTATAAGGTGGTACTGAAAAGTGTTTAAAAGTTCAATTGTTTGTTCTGGAATGTAAGCTCAATGAAAATAAAAACCTGTTTTATAAACAAGTCATGAACTTTTCAGGGAAAACCAAGATCTCAACTGAGTAACTTGGGTTGGTTAGGATTTTAAGCAAACTAAGGGAAAAAAATCAGTGTAGTTTTCTGTGTTACACAAAATGAGTATTCCATAAACATAAACAAAATTAAAAACTGACGTCTTAGATTTAGGTGAAAGGAAAACTAATGTTAACAACTGAGTCTCCTCTGGTTACAACCCTTAACCCTCTTCATTAATATTTGAGATTCTTGCTCTGATTTTTAAAAAGCAATCAATGAATAACAAAGTAACTGTGCTTCCTCTCGGACCAGCTAAGTGTGCCTGACTACATTTTTGTCATGAAAGGAAGGATAAAACAAGGTGGCAAACATATATCCTAAGTTATTAAAACATGGCATTTCTGTTTCAAATTTCTTTTCTTTAAGCAACTATAACAGTATCGGTTAACTACACAAATCTTACTACAAACTTGGGTAGTAATAGCAGACCAGCCAAAGCAAAGAGGGAAGGCAGAATAACAATAGGGTAAAAATATATTCTGGCTAGTTATTCAGCATAAGGCAAGGAGTTCCTCTTAACCCCTAGTCATCTTACAATAGCTTCTGCTCATTCCCGTAATGATTATTTTAAAAGAATTACATAGATAAGGGAGGCAAGATGGCGGAGAAGTAGGGAACTCCATACATTTCGCTCGCCCCCATCTCTCAAACAGAGAAGGCCTGAAGCCATAGGACACTGAACCGCAGGAGTTTGGGAGGAAAAGTGACAGAGTCCACTAAGAAGACAACCTCATAGGTGGATGAGTACAAACTGAGGAAGATAAAAACGGGCCAGGACTGGAGACCCAGAGGGAGGGGAGGAAACCCCCTTTGCCATGAGCCGTGGCAAGTCGAAGGGAAGAGAAAGAGTGGCTGAAACTGCTCACAGAACTGTCCCTGGAGGAGAGCAAAACCTTGGCTCAGGACGGAGAGTGATCCTGTTCCTAGCTATGGTGCTGACTTTGGGCTGGGTGCCCCAGTCCCAGGCGGTGCAAGGAGAAACAGCTCCGCTGCTCTCCCAGCTCGATGCCCAGCAGGGAAGCGGCCCGGCGTGAAACTGCTCTGCTGCTCTCCTGGCTCGATGTCCCGCAGCGAAGTGGCCAGCCTGCCGGATAACATTTCAGATGGTATCAATAAAGTGCATGCACTAAGACCTGGAAACAAGGCGAGGCTTGGGATACAGAACACAGCCCACCTTGGCTATGCCCACGGTACAGGGAGATCGGACCCAAAAGAGTGATTTGCAACAGCTTGGTTCGAGAAAGAACTGGGGTGCTGCCATTTTTCTCCCCACAACCACCAAGGCGGGACCTCAAAGAGTGGCCAGCAGGACCAGTGAAGGCTAAGACCTGCCTACACCAAACCACGCCCATCCCTGCAAGAGAGATGCTTTTCTTCCCCCGGAGCCTGGCAAGATCAACATGGATGCACCGCCGTGATTAATTCTAGATCAATTCTTTCTATTCAGATATATTTTCCCTTGTCTCATTCGTATCCCTCCCCTCTGCTGGACTGGGGACTTTGGTCATTGGTTTGCTTAAACACATTTAATCCATTCTCTAGATGTATATTCTACACCTCCACCACTACCTTTCTATATCTATCTATCTCCGGAGTAATCAGACTATATAGTTTCTCTGAGTAACATTATCTTCATTTCTTTCTCCTTGCCTCTTTCTCTCTGAATTAAGCTTCTTAGTCTCTCTGCCTGGTCATTATCCAATTTCACTTTCTCCCTGCCCCTGTCATTTCTCTCTTCATATATGCTCTTCCATCAACTGCATACACCCTGCTCTCTATTTGTAGCTGGGAATTCTGGTTTTATGCTTTTAGACTTTCCTTGGTCTTTTGGGCTTTTTTTTTTCCCTCTTCTTTTCGTCTTTTTTCATTTTTCTTTTTCGCTTTCCCTTTCGGTTTGCCTCTTTGTTGGATTTGTCTGTGCATTTGTGTGCCTTTGTTCCTTGTGTGTTTGTTTTCCATTCCAGGGATACCTCAAGAAACAAACCAAAGTACACATGGTGGAGAGTCCCAAATACCATTATGAGTAGGGAAATAAAATAACCAAAGTCTGAACAAGAGAGACCAAGAGACACCATAAAAGAACACTTCCTGAACAGATAGGCCCTGGACAGTCAATGAGCCTTCTTTAATACAGCAGTACTCTCAGGTGCTGAGTGCATAATAAGCTTTTAAAACTAACAAGAGACAAAAAGTTAGCCAAAGTGACTAAATGGAAGAACTCTCCTCTAAAGAAATTCCAGGAAGAAATGACAGCTAAAGAACTGCTCAAAACAGATATAAGGAACATAACTGAACAAGAATTTAGAACAATAGTCATAAAATTAATCACTGGACTTGAAAAAGGCATGGAAGACATCAGAGAAGCTACTGCAACAAAGACTATGGAGCTTAAAAATACTTGTGATGAATTAAAAAATGCTATAAGTGACGTATATAATAAAATGGAGGCGTCCAATGCACAGATTGAAGAGGCAGAGAAGAAAATAGGTGAATTAGAAGACACAATTACAGAAAAGGAGGAAGCCAAAAAAGGAGAGATAAACTGATCCAGGAGCATGAGAGTTCAAGAACTCAGTGACACAATCAAACGGAACAATATCCATATCATAGGAATTCTGGAAAAGGAAGAGAGAGGGAAAGGCGCTGAAGCAGTCCTTGAACAAATAGTTGAGAACTTCCCCAATCTGCGGAAGGAAACAGACATTGAAATCCAAGAGACACAGAGAACTTCCCTCAGATGTAACTTGAATAGATCTGCACAATATATCATAATGAAACTGGCAAAATATAAGGACAAAGAGAGAATTCTGAAGGCAGCTAGGGATAAAAGGGCCCTAACATACAAAGGGAGACCTATCAGAGTAGTTATAGACCTATCTACTGAAACTTGGCAGGCCAGAAAGTAATGGCAGGAAATCTTCAATGTGATGAACAGAGAAAAATATGCAGCCAAGAATCCTCTATCCAGCAAGCCTGTCATTCAGAACAGAGGAGGGATAAAAGTCTTCACAAATAAACAAAAATTGAAAGAATTCATCAATAAACCCACCCTACAAGAAATCCTAAGGGGGATTCTATGAGGGAAATGTTGCAAAGAACAAAAGGTACCAGAGAAACCACTACAAGCATGAATCCTACAGAGAACACAATGACTCTAAACCCATATTTTTCAATAATAATACTGAATGTAAATGGACTAAATGCTCCAATCAAAAGACAGAGGGTAGCAGAATGGATAAAAACACAAAATCCATCTATTTGCTGTCTACAAAAGACTCATTTTAGACCTGAGGACACCTTCAGATTGAAAGTAAGAGGATAGAGAAACATCTATCATGCTACTCGAAGTCAAAAGACAGCTGGAGTAGCCATACTATTACCAGGCAAACTGGACTTTAGAGTAAAGGCAGCAACAAGGGATGAAGAAGGGCATTAAATAATAATAATAATTACAGGGTCTATCCATCAGAAAGAGCTAACAATTATAAATGTCTACACACCTAATATGGAAGCACCCAAATACATAAAACAATTAATCACAAACAGAAATAATCTTGGGATAAGAATTTGCCAATTCTTAAAGCAGGGGGCTTTAATACTCCACTGACAGCAATGAATAGATCAACTAGACAGAAAATCACTAAAGAAAGAATGGATTTGAATGACACGTTGGACCAGATGGATTTGACAGATATGTTTAGAACTCTACATCCTGAGGTTACAGTATTCACTTTCTTTTCAAGTGCACATGGCACATTCTCCAAGACATATCACATACAGGGTCATAAAGCAGCCCTAATAAATGTAAAAGAATTGAGACCATACCATGCACACTTTAAGATCACAATGCTATGAAACTTGAAATCAATCACAGGAAAAAGTCTGGAAAACCTCCAAAAACATGGAGGTTAAAGAACACCCTACTCAAGAATGAACAGGCCAGTCAGGCAATTAGAGAAGAAATTTAAAAATATATGGAAACAAATGAAAATGAAAATACAACAATCCAAACTCTAGGGGATGCGGCAAAGTCAGTCCTAAGAGGAAATTACATTGTACTCCAGGCTTATTTCAAGAAATTAGAAAAAGTGCAAATACAAAATCTAACAGCACCCTCAAGGAACTAGAAGGAGAGCAAAAAGAGCACCCCAAACCCAGTAGAAGAAGAGAAATAATAACAATTAGGGCAGAAATAAATAATATAGAATCCAAATAAATAGTTGAACAGATCAATGAAACCAAAAGTTGGTTTTCTGAAAAAATAAACAAAATTGATAAACAGCTAGCCAGGCTTCACAAAAAGAAAAGAGAGAGCACCCAAATAGACACAATCATGAATGAAAATGGATTTATTACAACCAATCCCTCAGAAATACAAGCAATTATCAGGAAATACTATGAAAAACTATATGCCAACAAACTGGACAACTTAGAAGAAATGGACAAATTCCTAAACACACACTCACTACCAAAATTCACATGGGAAGAGATAGAAAATATGAACAGACCCATAACTAGTGAGGAAATTGAATCAGTTATCAAAAATCTCCCAACAAATAAAAGCCCTGGGCCAGATGGCTTCCTTGGGGAATTCTACCAGACATTTAAAACAAAGTTAATACCCATTCCTCTCAAGCTATACCAAAAAATAGAAATCGAAGGAAAACTTCCAGACTCATTATACAAAGCCAGCATCACTTTGATTCCCAAGCCAGACAGAGACCCAGCAAAAATAAAGAGCTACAGGCCAATATCCTTGATGAATACGGATGCAAAAATCCTCAACAAGATACTTGCAAATCGAATTCAACAGCACATAAAAAGAATTATCCACCACGATCAAGTGGGATTCATTCCTGGGTTACAGGGCTGGTTCATTATTCACAAATCAATCAATGTGATACATCACATTAACAAAAGAAAAGATAAAAACCATATGATCCTGTCAATATATGCAGAAAAAGCATTTGACAAAATACAGGATTGCTTCTTAATAAAGACCCTCAAGACAGTCAGAATAGAAGGAACTTACTTAAACATCATAAAAGCCATTTATGAGAAGCTCTCAGCTAACATCATCCCTTAATGGGGAAAAACTGACAGCTTTCCCCCTGAGATTGGAAATATCACAGGGATGTCTACTCTCACCACTGTTGTTTAACATAGTGCTGGAAGTCCTAGCATCAGTGATCAGACAACAAAAGAAAATAAAAGGCGTCAGAATTGGCAAAGAAGAAATCAAACTTTCACTTTTCGCAGACGACATGATACTCTACATAGAAAACCCAACAGACTCCACCAGAAGCCTACTAGAACTGATTGATGAATTCAGCAAAGTTGAAGGGTACAAAATCAATGTACAGAAATTGGTTGCATTTTTATACACCAACAATGAAGCAACAGAAAGAGATATCAAGAAACTGACCCCATTCACAATTGCACAAAAACCATAAAATACCTACGAATAAACCTAACCAAAGATATAATTGATCTGTATGATGAAAACTATAGAAAACTTATGAAGGAAATTGAAGAAGACACAAAGAAATGGAAAAACATTCCATGCTCATGGATTGGAAGGATAAATATTGTGAAAATGTCATTACTACCCAAAGCAATCTACACGTTCAAAGCACCCAATCAAAATTGCACCAGCCTTCTTCTCAAAGCTAGAACAAACTATCCTAAAATGTGTTTGGAACCACAAAAGACCCCGAATAGCCAAAGTAATATTGAAGAAAACCAAAACAGGAGGCATCACCATCCCAGACTTTAGCCTCTACTACAAACCTATAATCATCAAGACAGTATGGTATAGGCACAAAAATAGACACATAGACCAATGGAATAGAATTGAGAACTCAGAATTGGACCCACAAATGTATGGCCAACTAATCTTTGACAAAGCGGGAAAGAGTATCCAATGGAAAAAAGACAGCCTCTTTAATGGATGGTGCTAGGAGAACTGGACAGCAACATGCAGAAGAATGAAACTAGATCACTTTCTCACACCAGACACAAAAATAAACTCATAATGGATAAAGGTCCTGAATGTGAGACAGGAAACCATCAAAACTCTAAAGGACAAAGCAGGAAACAACCTCCTTGACCTCCACCGCAGCAATTTCTTACTTGACACATCCCCAAAGGCAAGGGAATCAAGAGCAAAAATGAACTATTGGGACCTCATCAAGATAAAAAGCTTCTACACGGCAAAGGAAACAATCAAGAAAACTAATAGGCAACTGACCGAATGGGAAAAGATACTTGCAAATGACATATCAGAGAAAGGGCTAGTATCCAAAATCTGTAAGGAACTCACCAAACTCCACACCCGAAAAACAAATAATCCAGTGAAGAAATGGGCAGAAGACATGAACAGACACTTCTCCAAAGAGGACATCCAGATGGCCAACAGATCCATGAAACGATGCTCAGCATCCTTCCTCATCAGGGAAATACAAATCAAAACCACACTGAGATACCACCTCACATCGGTCAGAAGTGGCTAAAATGAACAAATCAGAAGACTATAGATGCTGGGTGGAGAAACGGGCACCCTCCTATGCTGTTGGTGGGAATGTAAACTGGTGCAGCCTCTCTGGAAAACAGTGTGAAGGTTCCTCAAAAAATTAACAATAGAACTCCCCTATGCCCTAGCAATAGCACTGCTAGGAATTTACCCAAGGGATACAGGAGTGCTGATGCATAGGGGCACAGTACTCCAATGTTCATAGCAGCACTTTCAATAATAGCCAAATCATGAAAAGAGACTAAGCATCCATCGACTGACGAATGGATCAAGAAGATGTGGTTTATCTATACAATGGAATACTACATGGCAATGAGAAATAATGAAATCTGGCCATGTGTAGCAACATGGATGGAACTTGAGGGTATTATGCTGAGTGAAATAAGTCAGGCAGAGAAGGACAGATACCATATGTTTGCACATATAGGAGTATTAGGAGAAACTTAACAGAGGACCATGGGGGAGGAGAAAGGGAAAAAATTGTGGAGGAGATGGAGGGAGGCAAACCATGAGAGACTCTTAAATACTGAGAACAAACTGAGGGCTGATGGGGGTGTGGGAGAGGAGAAGGGCGGTGATGGGCATGGAGGAGGGTACTTGTTGGGATGAGCACTGGGTACTATACGGAAACCAACTTGACAATAAACTAAACTATGAAAGAAAAATAAATAAATCAAGTATAGAAGGACAACTTTGAAGTGACTGGAAACATTTTCATAATGACTAGCTATCCGATGATATTAAGGGATTATTGTTTATTAGAAGCACTGATGGAGTGCTAGTTATGGTTTTTTCAGCACTAATGAGTTATATATCCATGCTGTACTTTTTATGGGAGAAATAACATAATATCTGAGATTTACTTTAAAATACTATAGAAAACAACCACTGGAGATGTATCTATATACTTCTCCAATTGCCAAACACTGATAATTATTGAAGCTAGTTAATGGGTATGTGGTTATATTAGACTGTCCTACTTTTCTCATGTGTTTGAAAATTCCAATATCATGTTAAATTTAAAAACTTAATAAGAAAAGCACAGAATCTAAATGTAGAATCCTGAAGTGCTTTCAAAGCATATCACAGAGCAGCAGAAAGCTTTGGACCCAGCACACCGAAGGACCATTCTCTCCGGGTAATCAGTAACTTCAACGGGAGACGTTGACAGCAGATGGGAACGCTGTTTATTTAAAACATGGACTTTGAACAGCTGGTAATCTGGGGCTTTCAGCCACTAAATGGCTAGAAAATGCCAGAAACTGCCAGTCTTGGCCTCAAACCGTACAAACACGCGGATATAGTCCAAATCTGGAATTCTGAGAAGGAAAAAAATCCAGTTGAATATATAAGACATCAAAGTCTTCTGGGCAAGCAAATTAAAGTTTTCAGCACTTCCTGCAGCACCTGAGCAGCTCCACTGGTTAAGCACCCAAGTTCAGCTTAGGTCATGATCCCATAGCTTATGGTTTAAGCCCTGCATCAAGCTCTGTGCTGACAGCCAAAGCCTGGAGCCTGCTTCAGATTCTGTCTCTCTCTCTCTCTCTCTAAAATAAATAATCATAAAAAAATAAATAAAAAATAAAAGGATTACATAAAATCAACCATTTCTTTAAATGAAGAGATTTAGAAAGTAAAGAGTAACTCCTACAGATCTTTTTTAGACTTGGGGTATTACATTCATAAAGATGACTTAATTTTGCTTATAACTCTTTGGTAATGTTTCAGAATAGTTACATTTATGAATTGCTATAATGTATGACACAGTCATTAGAAACTCAATTTGACGTGATCAGCTTTGTCACTCACCAAGGTTTCCTCAGGAGTTACCAACCTCCCTCAAGAATAACCAAAAGTAATAAAATAGGCTGAGGAGTCTGAAAGGCAAAATCTCTACCTTTTCCTGCCAAGCTTTAACCCATAATTCCTGAAGACAAGAAACCACTGAATTTAGCCTCCAAACCAAAAAATGCCAAGGCTCTAACAAATCATGGGATTGGATTTTTTTTCAACACAATGAAATCTTTTTAAATTAAAGAGAGGATTTTTCAATTGCAATTGTTTTAAAAGTTGCCAATATCTATTTTTTAAACTTTCTTTTGATGAGGAAGCAGCACATGAGATGGTTGAACTTGAAATGCCTGATGTTATGTAGAAAAAAAATATAAATATATATATGTGACAACAATTTAGTTATTCAGAGGGGTGACTATCAAATTTTATTAAAATCTCATCAAGTGGGAAACCTTAAAACAGTTATTATGCTCCACAATTATTGTAAACAGAACAATTTAAATGAGAGGAGGAGATAATGACATTAACTTCTTAACTTAAAGCAATCCTCTGTGGCATGATTTTAAAATATGCTCTTGGTCTGAAATTTATGTAAATTTAATTCATCTATCATTGTTTATTACCAGCCTAGCTACATTTAAAAACAAAACAACAACAACACAGTTTTCTGTAACAATTAGTTCTTAAAAACACTGTTTTAATTAGACCTGGGACATTATTAAACTAGCTATAAATATGTACAGTATTTTATGTGGTATATCCAGATGTCCTAAAATCAACAAATATGACCTCAGAGTTCTGTCTTCAAAAATTCTTCTAAAAAAAGGCTTTCATTCAAAGTTTTTATGTAATCTGAAGTAAATACCCTTGTTACTTTCTATTTATGTAACTACAAAAGAAATGGTCACTTATAACCAGAGAATAATCATAGTCAGAGATAACTAATTCTTCATTTTATGGATGTCCATGGCCATGCAAAAACAATTCATGACAGAGCTTGGATAAAACTTACATCATACAAGTAGTTTATATAGATTATCCCATTTAATCCTCACCACAATTAAGTACTCTCCATTCCATTTTATACATAAAGAAGTTTATGTGATTAGGCTAGTAATTCAGTCAAGTAAGGATTTAAATCAAGCCAGTCTGATTCCAGAAACCATATTACTACCCCTAATCCTAAATTTTAAGAATAAGTGAATATTTTTCATTTATAAGGAAAATTTCAAAAACACTGTAAAAAGTATTACCCTTTAGGAATTACATAATAATGTGGAGAAAAAGGAAAGCTCATGAACTGTTGGTGGGAATGCAAACTAGTGCAGCCACTGTGGAGGACACTATGGAGTTTCCTCAAAACATTAAAAATAGAACTACCATACAATCCAGTAATCACACTACTGGATATTTACCCCAAAACTACAAAAACACTAATTCAAAGAGATACATGTACTCCTATGCTTACAGCAGCATTATTTATAATAGCCAAATTATGGAAGCAGCCCAAGTATCCACTGACAGATGAATGGATAAAGAAGAGGTGAGATAGACAGATAGATAGATAGATAGATAGATAGATAGATAGACAGATAGATAGAGCAATTTACAATGGAACATTATTCAATCATTAAAAAGCATGAAATTCCACCATTTGCAACAACATGGATAGAGCTAGAGATTATGCTAAGTGAAATAAGCCAGTCAGAGAAAGACAAATACCATATCATTTCATTCATATTTGGAATTGAACAAAACAAATGAACAAAGGGAAAGAGGGAGAAAAACCAAGAAACAGATTCTTAATTATAAAGAACAAACTGATGGGTTACCAGAGGGGTGGTGGGTGGGGAGATAGGTTCAGTAGGTGATGGCATTAAGGAGGGTACTTGTAATGAGCACCTGGTGATGTATAGAATTGTTGAATCACTATATCGTAAGCCTGAAAACAATATGACACTATAGTATAAGCCCCAAAATAATATAGAAGTATGTTAACTACACAAGAATTAAAATAAAAACTTGATACATTTTTAAGTAAATTAAGTGAAAAAAATAAAAAAAGTAAAGCATAAAGGTTATAATTCAGAATTTCCTTCCTCTAAAATAAGTCCTTTTCCCAAGCCCAACTCAAACACCAACTTCTCCCTGAAGCCTTTTCATATCATTCAACTGAGATTAATCTTTTTTGAACTCTTGGCAATTGCTGTACACTGTTCATATGAAGAAAGTGCTAGCTCTCTTTTAATATCTATTCTCTTCTTTCTTGGTAACAGAAATCCAATTTTTCGCTCTCAGCAACCCTCCACATGTCCCAAGCTCTCCAGTGGCTAAGTATGATCATTTGACTAAGTTCTGCAATAAGATACTGCAAGTATAATGTTGGACTTCTAGGAATACTGTTTAAAGAACGCAAACTTAGACTCTTAGGAGAGCCTCTTTGTGCTTTCCCAGGGTAAAGACTTTACTACCAGGTATTTTTTTGGCTGGAGCTCCAGCAGCTATCTTGGACCATGAGGTAAGTTTTAGGAAGTAAAGTACAGCTGTGGAGGATGGAGGAGAAAGACAGGTATATCCATCCACAGTGAGACCATGAAGCCACCATACAACAGTTGGACAGCTTCCTTCCAGATTTCACATAGTAGAAATATAAACCTCTCTCCTGTATATGCCACAATTATTATTTTTTCTGTTAAATGATCTGAATCTAACTGATTTAGTCCAGATTCACACAGAGTACATAATCCAAGGTGTGTTGTAACTATGATGAAGAGGGTGGGAGTAGGGGGGAGAGATAGAATTATTATTTCTTATAACGCTGGAACAAAACATCTGCAGCCATAATTTGTATTCTCAAACCCTTTCTGGTAATTTTTAACTTTGGGACAGAAAGAGGGTAACAAGGGCTCCTGGGTGGCTCAGTTGGTTAAGCATCCGACTCTTGGTTTCAGCTCAGGTCATGATCTCACAGTTTGTGAGTTCGAGCCCTGCATTGGGTTCTGTGCTGACAGTGCAGAGCCTGCTTGGGATTCTGTCTTCCTTTTTCTTTGCCCCTCCCCTGCTCACTTTCTATCTCTCTCTCTCAAAAATAAATAAATAAGCCTTTTTTTTTTTTTTTTTTTTTTTTAGAAAAAGGGGGTAACAGAGCAGAAAGGAAAAATGGAAAAAAAAAAAAAACACTTCTGCCTCTCTGCCATGTTCTCCTCCTTTCTTCTCTACTAGCTAAATCCTACTATACTTCAAGGACCAACTCAGCAAAATTGCTCTGTCTTACTTTCAAATTCAGAGTGCCTATGGCCTGTGCCTTTTGGCAGGCCTACATCATCTTGTAACATCTTTGGTTTGACTTGTTAACTTTTACATTGTATTTCTTTTTCTGTGTGTCACCTCCACAGCATAGTGGGACCCACATCATATTTCTTGCACCCTCCACAGCTATTAGAAAACTAACTCTGTGTAGTAGGAGATCAATAAAGAGGAAAAAGAGCAGAAGACTAACGAGTGAGAACGTACAACTTCTTAGAAGTGCAAGAGCAGAATAAAAATCCTAAAGAGTCCCTAGAACATGTTTTACTTTCCTGGACCTTATCAAAGAATCAGGCCTGGGAGAACTAATATTCTGATATGCTCATTGTTCATACAATCAGCACAAAACTTAAACTATACTCAGTGAGCTTGTCCTAGAACTAAGGGACGGTGTATTTCATTTTAGTTACACAGACAATTGCCTGAAACTTATTTTCTCAATTACTGTAGATGTTTTAGAGAATAAGAGATCCAGCTTAGAAGCCATGCTTTGGTAGCGGTGTATATGATTCCAAACCATATAAAAAAAACCCGGCTTCCAGCAAGATCATATTTTACAGATATTATTTTGTCAACTGTGACAACATATGAAAAATAATACTTAGATGAAAAAACGATTTAACAAAATACTACTGAGTCTGGAACAAGTAGCTCAAGAGCTCATTTCCATTAAATGGACACTATTAGCCCTCTTCTAAAACCCAATAATATGACATCAGAAATAACATTACTACTTCTTTAAAAATAAGATCTACTCTAAGCATATATTTTGCAGAAGCTATATCATTTAAAAGCCCTAGAACATCGGGACCTTAAAAATTGTGTAGCACTGCATAGAATTAACACCATGTTAAAACACACATTTAAAAGCTCCAGCTACATTCAGATGCATACAGTAGTGACATAAACAGCATTTTAAACAAAAGTAACTGATGTTTTTCCCAGACTTCTGATCTATTTTATACCTTGCTGATTTTATTCTCAATTATTTGCAAATCACTGTACTTCATATCTGCTAATGAATTATGGGCCTAAAAATACAATATTCTAATTTACTTTCATAAATTTGGCAAAGTTTTAAGGAGGATACAAATAAAAATACTCAATTAAAAGAAAACTGAGGTTTTTCTCATTCTTTCATAACACAAACCAAGTCTTTGTTTTTAGCATTACTCAAAAAACAATAATTGAAAATGATAAAACAGTACTGTCCTTATATTATATTGGCTCTACTTATGAATACTGAACTATTTTCTAACCTTTATACAATTTATAGTTCACATGTCAAAAAAATATTGCATTTTCTTGCAAATTACTCATTAATTATTTCATTTCAATTTTGTTTCCACACAGATTTCTCAGAAGTACCCATGACAGTAGCTTCTTTGACAGTGAAATGAACAAAATAAATGACATGTCAACAAGTAAATTAGCATTCCCTTTCTGACCAGCTGGGTCATGTTTCCTTTTCAAAATCCTTAGTCCCATGATACAAAATAATAATAATCTAAAAGACCTCATTAAATGATCAATATATTGACATAACTTCTATAAGGAGATACACAGTGCTTTAATTGATTCCTTGAATCCTTTAAATGGAATATTAAACCCAAGCCTCCAAATTATATTGTAAGAGAACATTTCCTTTACTTATTAACTAATTTCTTCAGGGTATGGTTAATGACACATAAAAAGATTCAAGAACTTTTATATTTAATCAAATAGTGGGAAAAGTCCCATATTTCACTAAATCTTTCATATAAACAACAACACAACAAAAGTTATTAAAGACAAGTTAAACCATATTTACTTACCAAAAAACTTCCAAAGGCTGAATTAAATATTGCAGCTGCCTATAAAGAAAATAAATAGGGGGGAAAACTCACTGAAAGTAAATAGGAAAAGGAAAAGCAAAACCAAAGATGATCATTTTCCCATCCCCCACTACTCAAAACCTTAAAACATTGACTCTAAAAGCAAAGTTAGTCACTGCTTAGAAAAATTGCCAGTGGCCTGTACTTTACTAAGATAGATGAGCGGCAGCTTAGGAATTCATAAATAATGGGTCTCAAAAGCAAGCAGAAAAGACTTGCCAGAAGATGTTTTGAACCTATAGGACACTACCCAAAGAATCATCACCAATAGTAAATTGAAATCTTGTTGTTATTGATTTTGTTAGTAGACCTAAAATGGAGGTTGAGATATTCATTAAAAAATTCTTTTTCACATTATCAGGAAGAGAAAAACCATGATTGTAAAGCAAACGGTAACTACTCTGCATCAGGGAGCATATGTCTTATGAGCTACACCCACCAAGTGAGATCTGTTGTTCCCACACAACACACATTAGAATATGAACAATGAGGCTGAGACGAAGGAAGTTATTGCTCTATCATTAATGCTAAAGAAGAAACAAGCATGAAAAACTTCCACTTGCTGTTCAAAAATCAACGAAGAAATATTTGACTTCGTGCTTACCTAAATATCCAGGGATTATATAGTAGATGTTATACAGTTCTTAACTTTAAATCAATCACTATATTCCATGAAGCTATACCTGAATCCTGAAAGCTTCTCACATTTACCCAAAAAAGGATAAAAACTTGTATAACATCCAATCTGATGGGGGGAAAAAAGGAGAGAGAAAGAAAAAAATAATAAAATGTAAAAGGAGGGGTAGAGAAAACCTATTGACATCTCCTGTAGATCCAGAGCAGGATTAAATTAATCATCATGGACATTAGCAGGCACATCGTAGTCAGAAAAGGATGTCAGTTTAGCAAGTTTGAATAAAGTCCAAAGCCAGGCTAAGAGCTGTAGCTGAAAATGCCTTCTGCTCCAGAAGAGGATGCAATGAGAGTGCATCGGTAATGAGATCCCTGGCTCCAGAGAGCTTAGCTCTCCTATTCAAGTTCATAATTAATTCAACGCTTTGATAATTTCATTAGATTTCTTCTTTGCTGGCCCTATCAATAAAAGATGGCACTGGACCACAGTTCCTCTGTGGCATAAACATAGACACAGGCACAGACCAAGGAAACCTTTGCTTCCTGACAGGGACAATGGCATATGGTGTTTCTTGTTGTACAGGGAGTAGTAGAAAAAATTTTGTCTAAATAAAACATTACAGATGACAATTGTAAACTATAGCAACATATTTAACCCATCTTCCTGGAATCCCATTTTGGATGATTCAGGAAAAACTTTTATGTGTAGAGAAAAATAAGTAAAACTATATAAATAAATGAGTTGTCGTGAGATCAACTAGAAACACTGCCTTTCTTCCTACAAAAGAAATGTACTTTCCCCACAGATACTGTTTATTTCTAGACCCTATTTTGTGCTTAAAATGGATTGATCTCTTTAGTAAAGGAATGAGGTATTCCGCTTTGAGCTTCTCTCTTCAATGTGTTTCTTTCCAGTGTCTTTCACCAACCTTATTCAAGGTAACTAATGGTTTGGACTAGTATTTAGAAACAAACAAACAAAAAACCAAAAACCAAAAAACACATGGATTGTTAGAAGTTAAAAGACTCAGAAATCAAAGTAAAATAAGTCAACTACCACTCATCAGATCAAATCACCATTTTCCCATTCCATCCAATTCTCTTTTTTTAACCCAAACACAAGCAATATATTTTATGTGGATTGGCATTTTATAAAATAATGGCAGTGACAGTGACAGGCTGTCTCAGGTACTTGAGGATGCTGCAGGCCAACTTGTTAGTTGTTGTTGTGCTGCTGGTGCTAATGCATTTGAATTCACCTATCCTATCACTCAGTGCACCCATGCATTGAGCTCTGGCAACCATTTGTGAAATGACTCATTAAGGTTCTGAGTCCTCTGAAGAACCATGTGAAACTGGAAACTGAACCAAGGATCTTGAGCTCAACAGTGACAAATAATTAACCTCATAGTTGACTTACCTCTGCTCTTGCAGCATATAAAGGAATTATGCTTTCCAGAATTCCAAGGAGTAATGATAAACATTTAGAGAGTGTTTCATTGATACACAAAAGGCATGTATGTCTTTAGACTTAAGGAGGAATTTCTAGCTCCTCAGCAAAATGTATACGTCCTTCCAACTACAGGTCTCTGTCCATCTTATTTTTTGCCTCCAATTTTTTATCCTGACAATACTAAACCACTTGTGATTCCTCAAACTCGTTGTGCTGTTTCTTACCACCTTGCTCCTGGCCTGGAATGCCCTCCCCCCTTCCTCCACCTAGGTAACTCCCACCTATCTTAGCAACTCCTTCCAAGCAGCTTTCAATCACCTTCTCCAACACACATACATCCTCACTCCTAGGTGGACTGTGTCCCCGTGCCTGCTGCCACAACATACTGAGCACATCTCTGCCATGGCACTTGTCACACTATTGAAATAACCTATCTATCCACATGCCTCCTGGCCTTCCTAGAAACCACAGTCTTCTGAGGAAGGAATCTGATGAACCTCATCCTACGCACTTACATGTTTATCTGCTGAATTGCTAAAATAAGTAAGATTCCCAGAAATGTCTACATTCTACCTCTTCTGCTAAAGTATTCTATATGTTTGGCAGAATACAAGGATTGGCAGAAGACTGGATCTGACACCTGGTTCCACAGCCAAGCAAAAGCAATGACAGATCAAGACTTTAGTCTCAACCCAATATAAGCATCTCTTTTACAACATCTTGCTTTATTTTCTTTAGCCTCCATATTATGTTCCATTATATACAGTTACATAAATATGTTTAAATATATAATGCTTTAAGAGTTACTACTGCTTTGTAATAATAGAGTTAGTGAAATAAAATCTAGAACTACCAAGGAATACTCTGTAGCCATTAAACTAACCTTCAACAAAGCAGGAAAGAATATCCAATGGAAAAAAGACAGTCTCCTCAGCAAATGGTGTGGGAAAAGTGGACACTGACATGCAGACAAATTAACCTGGACCACCCTCTTACATCATATGCAAAAATAAACTCAAAATGGATGAAAGACCTAAATGTAAGACAGGAAACCATCAAAATCCTAGAGGGAAAATACAGGCAACAACCCCTTTGACCTCAGCTGCAGAAACTTTTTACTAGACCTGTCTCCAAAGGCAAGGGAATCAAGAGCAAAAATGAACTATTGGAACCTCATCAAAATAAAAATCTTCACAGCAAAGGAAACAATCAAGAAAACTAAAAGACAACTAACAGAATGAGAGAAGGTATTTGCAAATGACATATCCGATAAAGGCTTGTATCCAAAATCTATAAAGAACATATCAAACTCAACACCCAAAAACAAATGATCCAGTGAAGAAATGGGCAAAAGACATGAATAGACACTTTTCCAAAGAAGACATGCAGATGGCTAACAGACATATGAAAAGATGCTCAATATCACTCATCATTAGGGAAATACAAATCAAAACCACAATGAGATACCACCTCACACCTGTCAGAATGGCTAAAATTAACAACTCAGGTAACAACAGATGTTGGAGAGAATGCAGAGAAAGGGGAACTTTTTTGCACTATTGGTGGGAATGCAAACTGGGGCAGCCACTCTGGAGAGCACTATGGAGGTCCCTCAAAAAATTAAAAATAGAACTACCCTACAACCCAGCAATTGCACTAAGAGATATGTACCCAAAGGATACAAAAATGCTGATTTGAAGGGGCACATGCACCCCAATGTTTACAGCAGCACTATCAACAACAACCAAATTATGGAAATAGCCCAAATGTCTATTGACTGATGAATAAAGAAGATGCAGTGTATACATACAAGGGAATATTGCTCGGCAATCAAAAAGAATGAAATCTTGCCATTTGCAACAACATGGATGGAACTAGAGTATATTATGCTAAGCGAAATAAGTCAGTCCAAGAAAGACAAATAGACAAATATCATGATTGTTAAGAAACAAAACCGATGAACCCAGGGGAAGGGGGTAAAAAAAGAGAAAAACAGAGAGGGAAGCAAACCAGAAGAGAACTTTAAATACAGAGAACAAACTGAGGGTTGCTGGAAGGGTCCTGGGTGGGGAGATGATATACATGGGTGATGGGCACTGAGAAGAGCACTTGCTGGGATGAGTACTGGATATTATATGTAAGTGATGAATCACTAAATTCTACTCCTGAAGCCATTATTACACTATATGTTAACTAACTTGGATTTAAATTTAAAAAGGGAAGATGATCCGCATATACCAATATGAAAGCTGGCTAATATATTTAAAGTGAAAAAGCAAGCTTCAAAATTATGTATAATTCCTTTCACATGATTTTTTTCCATACCATCAAGCAATTCTCCAACACCAGCTAGGTGCCCTACAATTCAACTCAAATCTGCTACTCTCTACCTGAAGCTAGTGTCAGAGCCCACAGGTTAAGGGCTCAGTCCCACAAGACTGTTCCCATTTCAGATGTCAATCACAAAGGCCAGACTGTCACCTGTGCTTCTGTCACACTGGCTATAAATCGGAGGTTCCCACAACTGTATCCTCGAGTCTGATTACTTTGCTAGAGCAGCTCACAGAAATCAGAACAGTTTTATTCACTCATTACCACTTTATTATGAAAAGGCTATACAGGAAGAGACGGATGAAAGAGATGCACAGAGCATGCTATGGGGAAAGGGCATGAGGCTTCCCAGCTTTCTCCAGGTGTGACACACTCTCAGTGCCTCCACATGTTCACCAAAATAGAAGCTCTCCAAACCAGCCCTTTGGGGTTTCACAGAGGCTCCATTAAAGAGGTATAATTAATTAAATCATTGGCAGTTGCTGATTAAACTCTATCTCCAGTCTCTCTCCCCTCCCCAGAGGTATGCAAGTGGAACCAAATATTCCAATCTAACCAGCTGTTTGGTTCTCTTGGCAGCCAGCCTCAAACTTAGGTGAGCTAGGAGCATCCCAAGTTACCTCATTCACATAACAAAAGACCCCACAACAGTGGCAGAGCAAGAGTAAGCAACTGGACAAAGCGTACTTCAACCCTGTGATGGGACGAGGTTCTGTCAATTCTATATGGGCCAGTACTGCCATCAAACTTAACTCATTTTGAGAGAACCACAGCAGCAGGCTTCCAGGGTGAAGCGGCCCCAGCAATAAGAGGCTGTGGGGATACATTTAGGAAGAGGAGCTGGAAGTACACTCTGAAGAATGCCCTCCCGTAACCCGTCCAAAAAAAAGACAGAGCTCGTGGGTGTCTGCCAGGACACAGGGTACTGAGAGCTGGACAACATCAGCACCAGTAATGCAAGACTGTCCCTCAACCTGTAATGCATTTGTTCTGTTCACTTTGACTCTAAAGAGGCCAGAAGTAGGAAGGGTGAGAAGGTAAGAAACAAAGTGAAACAGACCATGTTCTCTTCTCCAACGGTCCTGCCTCTACTATTTTGTTTTTTATTTTATCATGTATGTGTGTATTCATTAAGGAAAAAAGTGCAATGATCTGTGTTTTTAAAACGGGTTAGGCCTAAGTTGGGAAAGAAGGGAATTTAGAGTTTTAAGCTAGACTGCCCTAAATTAAATACCAGAAAGTCAATCCTAATTACTAAATATTTATATATGTATATATATATATATATATTACATATATATATATATACATATATAATATGACTATTTTTGCAACTAAAAGTGATCAGAAAACCGTGAGATCTGCCAGGGATGCTGTTAAAGGAGAGAGGAGGCGTAGGGAATAGGAGTATGTAAGATGGCATTTCCCATACACAATCCTTAAATTCCCACCACTCAATACGGAGATTAAAGTAACAACACAACATTTTCAATGTAAAGCTGAACTAAAAGAAACCAAGAAAAGTCAGGTAACTAGACACACGGGAAGCTGGGCAAAGGCAGAGTGGGAAAGCAAGTGAGGCAATGCTGCACACTCCAGATGCCAGGTGTGTGCCCTGGGCCCTGGGCCCTGGGTCCTGGGAGTAACAAGGAGCACAGCTTTTACCTGCAGACGGTGACAAGCGGAGCGGAGACACCTGCAGCAAGCAGACAGAGAGAACCCTCGAAGGACTGCCCCACGACCACAAGGCACCTTGACAACTCTACTTACAAAATCAAGAAAGTAACACAGGGCCTGCTGTATCAAGGACAGGCACAGAACTGCACTGCACCTACCATCTGATTCAAGAATCCCAAACTAAAGACTAATTCAAGAAAAGAAAAGACAGAGGCACCTGGGTGGTTCAGTCAGTTGAACGTCCAACTTCAACTCAGGTCACGATCTCAGGGTTCATGGGTTCGAGCCCCGCATCGGGCTCTGTGCTGTCAGCACAGAACCTGTTCTGTCCCCCGAGCCTGCTCTGTATCCTCTGTCCCCCTCTCTCTCTCTGCCCCGCCTCCACTCATTCATTCTCTCTCTCTTTCTATCTCTCAAAAATGAATAAACATTTATTAAAAAAAAAAAAAAAGACAAAACGAATCAAAGACCAGTAGAACCCCTAAGGCCGCGTAAGAAACAAATGCAAAACTCTTCTTTGGGGTCACTTCAACAATCCAGAACACAGTGGATTCCCATTTAAAACAACCCTACCTGAACAGAAGTTTACAATACAAAAATCACAAACGCGAGAAAGCTGAATATGACAACAGCACCATTATAAAGTAGATAAGAAGGGAGGAGAAACTGAGTATTTCTTAATGTACTAAAAAAAGAAAATACTACATGAATTGAACACCTAGAGCTGGAAAGCAATACTTGAAAATGTCTAGCAAAATATGAGACTATATGCCTTCAAAAAAGGAAACTTTCTTTTTTTAATAAGACACAAAAAGTACACATGAAAAAGGAAAAGGTAGGGTTGCCATGCAACAAAGTTCTGGCCAATGAGATCTAAATTGATACATGCCTCACAGTGGGGGTTAGGGAGGTTAGTTTCTGGCACTGCCCTCCTTCCATTCTTCCTGCCTAGAGCACTGAAGGCAGCTGGCATCCAGAAGAGAAAGGCCAATAGCAGTGCAGAGACAGCCACTCTCATATCATTGAGCCACAGAACAAATGCCAGCAACCCCCACCTCCGGGCACCTTGGTGTATGAGAAAATAAGTCTCTGCTTGTTTAAGCTACTTGCAGTCTGATTTTCTATCATGTGACGTCTGATACAATAATGTTGCTAAATAAGGCAGAAAACAAATAAAGAACTAACCTGGCAGGTTAGATAAATCCAAAATGCCTCCCCTAAGTTATAAGTTTGAGTACGCATATTCAGTTTTATTTAGCATAATGTCTTATTCCCATTGCATATAGGATAGCACATTATTGGGGGAAAAAAGGAAAGAAAAGGAAAAGAAAATTGACTACCAGCGATGAATCACAGGGCAGTGTTGTCCTGCCCTGGAAAAGTTCCTCAATTATGTGAATTTATATCACTCCAGACTCTGATTCACAAGAATATAGTATTTTTAATATGTTAATATTTACTTAAATTTAAATTTTTATTTAATATTTATTTCCTTTCCAAGCACAGTTTCACCTAAAAAAACATAAAAGCATCAAAGACCGATTTCCAATCCTTGGTCTTTATTAAACACTGAAACACAAAATATTTTCTCTTGACTTGTATTTTGCAAAGTGCTATAGAAATGCTAAACAAAAAAATGAGGAAGAAGAAAAAAGAATTAGGAAAAGTTCATTACATTCACTTTGCTTTAAAAGTCCGTTGTAATTGGCTTTCTGAGAAGCACCCTAGATGCTAGGGCGTTTTAATACTAACTACTTATTACTATTATTTTCACTGTATATATCTTATAACGAATAAAACTGAGATACACATTTCTATATTACATTTAAGTGTTATTGAACCATACCACGGAAATGTAAATATTTGGGACATCAATTAAAATATGAGTTTATACACTATGCTCAACATTAATGGGGCACTCTTCATTTTATTCCATTATTCATGTTACTGCACTAAATGAAGACTACAGAACTACTACAAGGCGTTGACCAATTTAAAGAAAGAATACTTTTAGAACATGTACCATTAAAATTCACCATCTTAACAACCACTGTCATTCTTTGTTTTAAAAACACCGCGGGAATAAACAGAAGTTCATATAGATGCAAGTTGCTAGTAAATGCACCCAGCTGCTTTCCTCAGAGTAAGCTACATTTCTTGCCTGCTTCTACAGGTTCATTTCTTGCTACTGATGGAAAAAAAAATTATTTAATATCCTTAATCTTGAGGTGAATGGGGGGGTGGCTATCCTTGTTTGTAACTATTCATCTCAATTCAGGCAAGGAAAAAATATATTCAAGTTCCTGTTTCTGGGTGCTAAATTGAATCAGGTGTCCTCTCCTCTTAAGAAAATTAAGTTGCTTTTGTGCAAGAATGTTTTAATGAGAACAGAGCCCGCCGACAGTGATAAATGGGAATGACACCAGAGAGAGCATGTAAGCAGGACAATATGTGCATGTTACAGTCTTACAGCCTATTTTTCACTGACTATTCTGAATGACTTCGCTGTTTCTTAAGGGGCCTATTAATCTCAAATTTAGTTATTACACAACGTTTATTTGAACATATATTCTGCAGATGATGACAGTTAATAAAGGAAATCTTTCACAAGCTGTATTTTTACATATTGTTCCAACTACAGCTCCCAGTCATTTGATGGTATTGATGGAATAACCTACATTGTGCTGAGGCTTTTAAAAAAAGGCACATATATTCAGATTCCTTTCTAAGCACATGGGGACTCTTAAATAACCGTTAAAATGCATACAAAAAAAATCCTTCTACAAAATGGTGAAAGTAAAAGGACACCTTAACTGCTCAACAAAAATTATTTAATATGAAAACTAACACTTCTAAAGAAACAAAACAAAACAAAACAAAAAAAAACCAGACACTTTTAACACTTTTAAAGCTTTGCTGTGTAATACTCAATAGTTCTTGCATAGCAACCTAACATTTTCACGATATGCATGGAATGGAGGAGGGAAGACAAAAATCAATTTTCTTGAGGTGCAAAAAGAATCATGTAACATAGCCACTTTGATTTTCTTCTTGGTATGCTTTTCTAATAAAATACCACATACTTAAAATAATGGTGATCCTGATTTTCTTATTTTGGGTACCATACCTAATGGATAATGAGGATTACTTTAACATTTTCCTAAAAATATATTTATTAGCTCAAATAACTTCACCGACTCAGATTGTGATAACTGCTCCAGGAGAAATTTGTTGCTTTAAGTATAACTGCTTCATAATAACACCTAATGATATTAGCAGGAAACGTTTATACCAGTTCAAGATTTTTAAAACTGCCTCATAATTGAAATGAATATAGACTGAGTCAAACACTTGTAATTTCATCCTCCTGAAATCTTAGTCTTTGAAGGTATTCAATTTCAATGAAGTCAGAATTTCAACTGGTAAGGTCCCTTAGACACTACGAAAATCCCTTCAGAAATGAAGAAACAGAACTCTAGAGATAAAAGGATCTTTCCCAAGGTCATATTGGCTAGTGGCAAGCCAGACTAGAACTCATCCCCAGACATTCCCTGTACCCTATTACACTCAGCACTGTCTATTTTACATATTAGTTTAACAGATATTTATAAATACATAATATAAAAGGGCATAAACCAAAACACTAACAGTGGTTATGATGGGGTAATAGAATTAGGGATTTTTCCCCCTTTGTGATTCACTTGATTTTTAAGATTTTTGCACTGATTATTTATTAGAAAAAAGCATACAATAAATGTTATATTACATACAACAAACATTTCAGAGGTCCTCTCTTTAATTTTTAGGCAAATCTTAACGCTATGTACATATTAGGTGCTCAATGTCTGACTAAAAATTGAATGAAATTGAGGAGAATACCAAGAAAAACCAACCTAGGTATACTTGTTATAGTAACACGGAATGCTTAGGAGCAAACTGTGTATATAATTCAGCTTACCAACTATTAAATTGAAAATATTATGATTTATTTATTAATAGCTTATTAAGCACTTATAAATTTCTAAAATGAAGCTGAATAAAACTTACTTAAAATATCCCATACTACTTGACATTATATCTTTTTTAAAATGCCAATTTCTCAAAATCCCTGAAGTTTAATTGTTCATTTCTTTTGGGTTTCCTGTGCCCTGCTAAAAAGGAATAAAATAAATGATCCTTTAATTATTCATTTATTTAACACAAATTTATTAATGTATTACTCTAAGCACTGAGAATACAAAAATAAATGCCATAGTATCTGCTTACAGTATTGGGCTAGCCATCATAATGGCTATAAGACAATAAGATCAATGGGATCACAGATATGGCAGCACAGAAATTAACTACTAAAATTTCCTTTAAAGTGGGCTTTTTCAATACCTCCTAGTGATGGACAAGAAGCACTTTTCTGATCAATTAATGGAAGCCCTATTTAATGCCAACCCACGAACTAAGCTCTCAGCACACCAACAGAGAAACTGGCCAAGAATTCCCTTAACACTTTGTTTAGAAGAGCATCCACAAAACGTAAGTGACAAGCTATGTTGAACCATCTAATGTTTCCTACAAATTTTAGACTCTAGCTACCTACCTCTGTTATTTCTGCTCTTTTCCATCCATTAGGTCTGGGAATCGCAGAGCTTCTTAAGAAGGCAATGGATCAATCCCTCAGCAATAACTCTCTCATCAGCTTTTCATTAGCAATAAAACAGCTTTCCTACCATCTTCTGGGAAATAACTTACCACAGATTCATGGAACAGAAATGGACTTTTGCAGATCATCTCATCAGGGCACTTCTCCTAAACAAGGACTACTGAAATCAGAAACAAAAGGAACCTCCCTCTCCTATTCTTCATGTCCTTAGGATCAAAGATTGCATAATCTTTTTTAAAATTCCAGATTTACAATCTATATTTTTCACTATTAATCTACACTTTTCACTATCAAGTCCTTAGTTTTTCTGAATTAACTTTTCATTTGAGATCATCTTTTTATGTTAGGTCTCCTGAGAAGATTTAAAAAGAGCTGTGTTATTTCTGTTACAAGTAATATGCTGGTAATGTTTAGTAACTAGCTCTCAAGATGAGGGGAGGAATATTAGTTTGTAATATTTGCTGATTTTTGTGCTGTAAATATTCCCACCATGGCCAATTTCAAGCTACAGACATGATGTCAATGAACACCAAGATAGGAAGGGATGGCATAATCCCCAAAGTATAAGAAATGAGAAAAAGGAAAGTCAAATTAAACACAAAATAAGTACAGGAGGGAAATTAAGTAAAGATATGAGCGGATGAATGAAATCAAAACCATAAAGGCAACAGAAATCAATGGAATCAAAAGCTGATTCTTTGGGGGGGAAAAATCAACACAACTCATAGTCTTTGAACAGGGATTGGAAAACTTTCAAAAGGGTCACTGTTCAATTTCACCCCAACTGGTCTAACACCAACTGAATATTCTGCAATAAAATTCTGATGCTAACCCCCTGGAGTTAGCACAGACCCCACAAGCTCAAAGCTCAGTCCTCCACAAGACTGCCCTCACTTCAGAGGGCAGCTGCATGACAGGAGTCCCCAGGCCACCAGCACTTCTGACCAAGTGGCTATAAATTTAGGGGTTCCCAGGACCCTGGCTGGTTCACTAATTCAATAAAACAGCTCGCTGAACTCACTGAAAGTGCTATAGTTAAGATTACACTTTGATTATAAGTGATACACAAAGAAGGAGGTCTAAGAACTTCTGTGCTCTGTACCCATGGAGTCAGAGTGAGTCATTCTCCCAGCTCACCAACATGTTCACCAACCAGGAAGCATCAGTGAGCTTCAGTGCCCGTAGTTGTTAATTGGGGCCTCCTTATATAGGCACAATTGATTTAATCATTGGCAATTATGATTGAACTCAATCTCCAGCTTCCTCTCCTTCCCTGGAAGTAGAGTGACTGGAAGTTCTAACCCTCTAGCTACCAGCTTGATCTTTTTGACCAGCCCACATCCTAAAGTCACCTAAGAGCCCATCAAGGGTCCCCCAATTCACATAATCAGCGTAAGAAAGACATTCCAAACACTCAAGAAATGCCAAGGGTTTTTGAAGCTCTGTGTTAAAAACCTAGGAAAAAGATACATATTTTTATTTTGCCACAGCAACATAATAAATATTTTAGGTTTTGTAGCCCATATCATAAATTCTTGAATCTGCTGTTATAGCACAAAAGCAGCCTTAGATAATGTATAAGTGATTGAGAGTGGTTGTATCCCAATAAAACTTTACGCATGGATACTAAAATCTGATTTTCATTTAATTTTCACGTCATGAAATTTTATTTATTTTTTCTACCTGTTTAAAAAATGTACAAACTAAAAAAAATGTACAAACTGTTTTTAATTCATTTACTATACAAAAATATGCAGCAAGACTGTTTAGCTTGAAAGCCATAGTTTGTCCACTTCTGCACTATGATAAAAAAAGGAGGTAGAAATGACCAATATGAGGGAAAAGGTGACATACTGAGATCCTTCAGATATTTAAAGATGAGAATATTGTGAACATATTACGTGATTTCAACACTGAATATAAAGCTGCACTAATCAACAGTGTGGTACTAGCTTAAGGACAGATACATAAATCAATGAAACAGAACAGAAAGTCCAGAAACAGATCTATATAGATATGGCAAATTGATTTTTGAAGAGGGTGCACAGGAATTTAATGGGGAGAGAATAATCTTTTCGGTAAGTGGTAAGTGACATCTCTAAGCAAAAAAACAAAACAAAACAGAATTTTAATCCATACCTCACACCATACATAAAACAGAAGCTGGAATGGATCATAGAGCTACATGTAGGAGCTAAATCTATAAAACTTCTAGAAAAGAACATAGAGAAAATCTTTGTGACTTTGGATTACGACAGCATTTCTTAGATAGGATACAAAAATGGTAACTTTAAAATTTTAAAATGAAAAATTGGACTTCATAATTTAAGACTTCTTTCTTTCAAAGACATTAAGAAAATGAAAAGCAAGCCACAAATTGGGATAATATATTTCCAAAAAATATATCTGATAAAAAAAAAAAACCTTCTAATTAGAAGACACTTGTTTAAAAATTCTTACAACTAAATAAAAGACAATCCAACAGTGAGCAAAAAATTTGAATAGACACTTCACTAAAGAAGAGCTCTGGCTGGCAAATCAACAAAAATATGCTTAATATCACTAGTTATTAGAGAAATGTAAATTAAAATCATCCTAAGAGACCATTATACACCTACTAGAAGTGCTAAAACCTTTTTAAACCCTGATAGTTCAATGCGAATGAGGATGTGGACCAAATGCAACTCTCCTTTATTGCTGGATAGAACCAAAATGTTATAGCCACTGGAGGAAAGAGCTTAGCAGTTTCATTTTTTTATTTAAAAATAATTTTTAGTGTTTATTTACTTTTAAGAGAGAGAGAGCTCACACGCAAGCAGACAAGGGGCAGAGAGACACAAACACAGAATCCAAAGTAGGCTCCAGGCTCTGAGCTTTCAGCACAGAGCCTGACACGGGGCTAAAACCCACAAACCACGAGATCATGACCCCAGCCTTCTTTACACAGGTCTTCATTCTCCAAGTCCCTGAAGATTTTAGGTCCTACATGGAAACAAGGGACATCATGGCAGGAAAAGGTTCACTAACAAACTTACAATTTCTAAGAGGATTCCCAAGAAGACATTTGCCCTTCCCGTATGCGCACCCTAACCACTTCACTATAGTATCTATCCCTCAACTTCAGCTTTGGTTGGTTTACTCTCACTGATTGCACAGTATTTTATTTTTATTTATTTATTTATTTATTTATTTATTCATTCATTCATTCATTTAATTAATTTCTGAGAGAGAGACAGCGTGAGCAGGGGAGGGTCAGAGCGAGAGGGAGACACAGAATCTGAAGACAGGCTCCAGGCTCTGAGCTGGCAGCACAGAGCCCAACTCGGGGCTCGAACCCACGAACTGCAAGATCATGACCTGAGCCAAAGTCAGACGCTTAACTGTCTGTGCAGGGTTTTAAACACTTGACAGTATTTTAAACACCTGACAATATAGCACAAATAAAACACAAATAAGTTTGCTAAATATAATAGTGAGTCCTACAGAAGATGCAGGAAAGTCAATGAAATTAGCACAAAGTTAATGACAAGTAAGAAAGAAATTAATGACAGGATAGGTGATTAAAAGGAGGGTAAATTGGACTTTTTTTTTAAGTTTATGTATTTATTTTTGAGAGAGACAGAGAAAGTGATCAGGGGAGGGGCATAGAGAGAAGGAGAGAGAAAATGTCAAGCAGGCTCCACTGTCAGCACGGAGCCCGATGTGGGGCTCAAATTCACAAACCATGAGATCATGACCTGAGCCTAAATCAAGAGTTGGACACTTACCTAAATGAGCCACCCAGGCACCCCTGGACTATTTTTAAAATGAGAGCATCTACGAAAATTTACAAAACCTCGACTCTTTTTGCAAATTGTGTTGCAAAATAAGCAGGAAGAAAAGATGAGACACCGTGTCATCTTAACAATTTTCTTGGGAAAATTACATTTATCCCCACCTTCTAAAACACTTGATTCTTTCTCCCTTCACTCCAAAAATCAGTGAATAGTTATAATATAACCCAAATTCTGTTAAATGAATCATAAAATAAGTTTATTGCATAACTTTTCAAAAGTTTATTTTTTCAAAATAAAAAGCTAAACCTATTTTTAAAATATAGGTAAATGTTCATTCTTTTTTCAAAGTTAATTGACTTTAAGTGATTTTCTCCCGTATCATTTGCCATTGAATAATGTGGATCTTCTCTTTTATTATTCTAGCTACTCAAATTTTTATGAGTGGCATAATAGAGTCATTCTTTTTTTATTTCCTACAAAGGCGTAGTTGGAGTTAAAAAAAAGTTTCAAGGTATAGATTCCTCAGAACGTAATTTAAATTTTCTCTGACTGGTAGAGTAATATAGATAGAAATCTTAGAGAACATCTACCCAGTTTCCTAATTTTACATACAGGGGTTGGACAGAAGCCTAGTGTAGGAGGTGACTTGCTCAAGATCACACAGTTTCTGACAGTGGTGAGACAGGAGTCCAAGAACTCCAAACACTTTTTCTCCTCTAGGCCATTAATCTTCATTTGATTCCAATATATTATGTAGATAAGATATATGTGAATATCAAAATACAAGGAATGGAAATTGCAATAGACACACTCAAATGTAAAACACTAGTCAGCAAGCAGTGAAGCACTAAATCGACTTCAAATTTTTATTAAGGTTATCCTTCTGTTAGTGATTGAAGGTATATTAGCTTAGTGGGCCATGCAATAGCTGTAGCACCACAACTAATGGACTGCCAAGAGATGATTTAATAAAGAGGCCCAGCTGAACAATGGTGTATAAGTAAGTCTGACAACCTGAGGCTTTCTTCTGGTCAAACGTTTTATATCTGTAAGTGACTTTCTCTAAAAAAATTACCTGAGATGATACTCTCAGAAGGTTTCACTGTAATAACAGCAGCCCAAACATTCTTATATAAGTTCAGATTCTCCAAGATCTTAAGATGTGATTAAAAAAAAAAAAGTTTAAAGGTCTTGTCCCCAGATCCTTCCACAGGCACCATTTATAACATGGTTAGAGATCTAGTTAAAATAACACATTCAGCAACTACAATGTGTATTTCTTTTGGTTGAAGTAAAATAAAGAAACAGAGCAACTTTTTAAATGTTGCCATCAAGATTTTAGTTTAAAATATGAGCAAGTATTGGGCAGTGAGGGGAGGATAAACTTTAAATATTTATTAAATACACATTTCTATAAAACATTACGTGGACTCATCTTTACAACATGGTCTGAGTTGCACTGAGAAGAGAATACAAAAGTGATGTAGGGAGAAAACTATTAAATGAGCAAAGATTGGTAAACATAATAATTCCTATGACTGATGAGAGTTCAGGGAACAAATGCCTCTACATCCTTTATAACCTCCTCGCTGGGAGTATACTGCAGTCAATGGCAAAGCCTTACGGATGTCCATACACACCCCTGGACCCAGCAATTCCATATTTAGAAACCTATCTAAGAAAATAATACAGATCCAAGAAAAGATCTAGCTAAAAGGCTCTTCATCACAACATGATTTTTTAATAGCCAACATTAGCCAGGACTGAAATAATACCTTGCATGACCACACACGAGAATAGTGAATAGTCTACAGAAACACTGATGTAGGACACTATGGAGACATGGTCACAATGTATTGCAAAGTGGGCAAACAGGATTACAAAACAATATTACATGATCTCATCTTATTAAATATATGTGTAAACAAAAATGTCTAGAAGATACACATAAAAATATCAATATGGTTATCTGACCAGTGGGATTATGGCATTTCTTTATTTTGTTTGCTTACATTGTTCTAGATTACTAGCAATATAGGGCCTTTGTAATAAAAAAATTAAGATACTAAAAATTTTTTAAATAATACAAAAACATAATGTTTGCTAGTCATTCTGTAATGTTGTAAGTTACTAGATGTCTCACACAGGGAATGTAGGACAGTGAATGAATGGTAAGGCTTTTCCTTGATAAGCCATTGGGCAAAAATTATGTTTATGTGATAATGTGAACCTGACCCCAAAGAAAAGAGTCACTTCATTGAAAATAACAGTAATTTTATGTTATTAGAAAAAGCACCCATGACAGCCATTATCAAAGTAGTCATTTTAGGGAGAGTAAATTGAAAATAAATGAAGATATTTATGTAGAATGATTTTAGGTTGCAGGCAAGCTGGATGAGGGTTTACATACTTAAAGCCACAGTGTCTTAGGTATAAACATAGCTTTTGTTTCCTTTAAGAAAGAGTTTATTATTTGCTCATTTAAAAATGTATTCCCTTGGGGCGCCTGGGTGGCTTAGTCGGTTAAGCGTCCGACTTTCGCTTAGGTCATGATCTCGCGGTTCGTGGGTTCGAGCCCCACGTCGGGCTCTGTGCTGACTGCCAGCTCAGAGCCTGGAGCCTGTTTCAGTCTGTGACTCCCTCTCTCTCTGACCCTCCCCTGCTCACGCTGTCTCTCTCTCTCTCTTTCCTAGAAATAAAACGTTAAAAGAAATGTATTCTCTTTACTACTCCTTCCATTAGCACACATAACGTCTGAAGGACTCACTCTAGATATAAAGCCAGATTCGTGATTCATTTTTTTTAGGAAGCTTGCTACTTAGGAAACAAAGACAATGCTTCCCATCAGAATTTCAAACATCTCTTACTAAGAGAACATTTTAAAAGACTCTGAAGTTTGTTTCTTAAAAAAATTATGCTTATAGAGTCCAATAAAATATTAGGCAGCCAGTATGTGTAATTATCACACACCACATTCATGGTATGACTCATTCAAACAGGTTTATGAAGTAACGTTTACTTTTCTAGACACATGTAAAAATAATTACTTAAAGAGAAATAATACCCTTGCATTTAAACGTGTGTTTAGGGGGCGCCTGGGTGGCTTCGTCGGTTAACCGTCCGACTTTGGCTCGGGTCATGGTCTTGCGGTTCGAGGGTTCGATCCCCGCATCGGGCTCTGTGCTGACGGCTAGCTCACAGCCTGGAGCCTGCTTCGGATTCTGTATCTCCCTCTCTCTCTGACCCTCCCTTGCTCATGCTGTCTCTCTCTCAAAAATAAATAAAAACATTAAAAAAAAAAAACATTTAAAAGTGTGTTTAGATCACCTTAAAAGGGATTCTTGATTTTAAATGTGTTCCCAGAAACACTTAAAAATAAAATGAAGCAAAATGTTACTATTCCAGTAGCCTTCTGAAATTGTTTTCAGATTCAACATCAAATAATTAATTTAAACGCTTTATTTATGCTCCCAATCACTGAGAGATATGACTGCTTAAATAACTTTTTAAAGACCATATATCTCAAGTTTTAGTATTCTTTAGAAATTAGGAAAAAATAAGGCATTTGTTTTTCTTCTAATGCTACCCTCTACTTACATTAATACAGTGAAGTTATCATAGAAAAGCACTTGCTTAAATATGAACGGTCTATGGACAAAGTGCCTCTTCCATAATTATACATAACACACCCCGTTGGCCAGCACATTATGTAAGAAAGATGGACACACAGAAAACATCTGGCTTGAAAGATCTCTGTTGCCTATACCTTCCCATTTTCTGCAGTTCTTAAAGATTTCTGTTCAACTTAAGTCTTTATCAGACACCAAGTGCGTTACCGTCTACTGGAAAACACTTTAAGAATATAAATGAGAAGGTTACTCACACGAGCCCTCCTTCTTTAACCACAATTTGCTTAAATTCTAGATCCAAATTTTGAACATAGTCTTAAGATTTTGCTTCCTACTCTTCTCTTCTATATTTCCCTCATCTTTCTAATCTTACAGTTGAAAGAGGTTTACATTTTTTAGAAAAAAAATATGGATGCTTTTAAAAAATGTATTCCCTTAACTACCCCTTACATCTACTTTCTAATCCCCAACTCACTTAATTAAATTCAGCGTGAATTTAAATTGCAATTAACATCTTTTGAGGGATTACATGTTCTAATCGCAATTATGCCGTGAATATTTGAAACACATACATTTTGTTATATTATCTGAAATGCAAATTGGAGTCTAAAAAGATGTTTAATAAAAATGTATAGTACTGAAGACTTTATTACGGAACCTAAGGGACTAGAAATGAGATTAAAAAGAGTAAAAGCAGTGATACAAGTACAAAAACAAATTGCTTCACCTCCAAAACCCTTGGAAATGGCCCCACTTGACTCCCGCTTAACCAAGCTTCATCACAGTTTAAAAACTCTCTTCCAAGAAGTGTTATTAACCAAACTGAATTTCATTTTTCCCCCAATATTAGTAGCTCACAAGGTCTTAAATGAGAGATGATGCATGAAATTCTACAGGAGCAAGAGGTAAAAACTTTTTCTGACCCAAGAATTTATAAAACAACTTAACTTCTTTTACTTTCCTTTTCCATCAAAATAGCATTTTATAAGCAGAAGGGGAAAAAAGCTGACATTTATTAAGCATCTTCTATACCAGATGATAGGTGTTACTTTACTTAATTCTTAAAATAACCCCATGAGGTAAGTATTATTCCATTGTACATATGTGAAAAATAAGCCTCAGAGAAAGTAAGTAGTTGAAATAAGTTGAAATGAATCAGTGGGTAAAATCAGGACCCTTAAACCCATGCTCTCATGTCTCACTGACATTAGGACAGTGTCATAAATGTGAGACCAAAGGAGGAGAGCTTAGGGGCACCTGGGTGGATCAGTCAGTTAGGCGTCTGATTCTTGGTTTCAGCTCAGGTCATGGTCTTGCAGTTTGTGAGTTTGGGCCTTGCTTCGGGCTCCGTGCTGACAATGAGAAGCCTGCTTTGGATTCTCTCTCTCTCTCTCTCTCTCTCTCTCTCTTCCCCCCTCCCTCCCTCTGTCTCTTCCTCTCCCCTGCTGTGCTCTCTCTCTCTCAAAAAAGAAGAAGAAGAAAAAAAAGAGGCAAGCTTATGACAAAACACCTGTCTTCAATTGTCCATTTAACTATAATCCTCTCAAATAGGCTGCTGGGATTTCAGTGGCCCAAGAAGACACCTTCATCTCTGGTGTAAGCTTGACTAGAATGCTCCAAGAAGTTTCAGTCCTGGGGCTCTCAGAGCTCTTTCTGCAAATCCATGAGCTTGCTAAAAGCCAGGCTGACTTCACTGTCTTTTCAATCAGTTTCTGGTGGTCATAAAAGGCTTTGACATGAAGTAAATATCTGGTTTATTAATTTATGCCCTGTTTTGTTCTGGTACCTTTTCTTTAAAAAAAATTAAGCATAATTGACATACAACATTATATTAGTTTCAGGCATACAAAATATTGACTTAGTATTTGTATACATCGCAAAATAACCACTTTAATTATCATCTGTCATCATACAAAGCTACAAAAACGTTCTTTCTTGTGATGAGAACTTTTAAGATCTACTCTCCTAGAAACTTGTAAATAGGCAGTACAGTATTATCGACTATAATCACCATGCTGTACATTATAGCCCCATGACTTATTTTCAGTTGACCCTTAAACAACATGGGTTTGAATTACATAGTCCACTTATATGTGGATTTTTTTTTTTCAGTGACTATACTAGAAAATTTTTTGGAGATTTACAACAGTTTGAAAAACTCAGATGAAATACTGAAAAAACTAAGACAAAGTTAGGTATTATTGTGAGAAGACTGTATATAATAGTGGAACATACAAAATATGTGTTAATCAACTATTTGTGTTATCTATAAGGTTTCCATTCAATGGTAAGTTATTAGTGAAGTTTTTAGGAAGTCAAAAGTTATACATAGATTTCTGACTGCACAGGGGTCAGTGCTACTAACACCATATTGTATAAAGGTCAACTATATTTTATAACTGCAAATAAACTTACCTTCCTAGCTTCAGGGTCTGTTTATGCACTTACTGGAGTGTTAGCTCCTAAATTAGGTTTACCTTTAAGGAAACTAATGCAAATTTAGGTTCTGCCTTTCCTACCCTTAAACTGTCAGCTTTCCCTTACCCATTCACTATTCACACCATTTTTGTTGCCAAACTTTACTAGTAAAAGAAGGACTAGTTATGCTGGCTCTTACTTTTTCCTATGACATTGTCATCATGAGATAATACCATGTTATTAAGCTACCTACCCATTCAATCTTTAAAAACAGGGTTTAAAAAAATTGTTAGCATGATTTTTCTCTTATTTATCCATGATCCATCCTCCTAGACCTGGATGACATAATTACACCTAATAAAACACAACCCTCTACACAAGAATAGATAAGGATACAACCCAAAGATTGGAGGGAGGCAATTGGGAAAGGAAGGCTGTGTTTCAGTGTGTAGTTTACCACTTAAAACAGCCATAAGGTATGTAGGCACTAGAGGGCGCTAGATTTAGCTTATATGGTCTGAATCCAGCTCCACAGAGAGGACATTGAACAACTTTAGCCATGTTAAGCCTCCGTTTCCTTGTCTCAAAAATGGTTGTAATATTAGTATCTACTTATAAGCATTTGTGAGAATTCAATGGGATAATTTATATAAAGCATTAGCATAGTAAGTACTTCGTAAATATTAGCTATTATTAACTGTATCATCATCAATATTATCACATTATTAAGTGGTGAGAACTATTAATCAATGACTTACCAAATTAGGGACCCAAATACAGATAAAATTTCTGATGAATTTGGAAAAATGGAGACAAATAACCATTTTAAAGTGGGAAGAAGAGATAGGATGGATATGGGGATGTAAGGGAAGCCTTTTTTAAAAAAATGCAGTGTTTATTTTTTATAATATAACTCACTGTAATTTTAGAATCATAACCTGTTATGTAGAATTCTTTGTTAATATTCAGAGATTCATGAGACCTAAGGAAAAAGCCAACAAAAGGTTTTTTAGTTGTTGTTGTTTTTTTACCATCTTTGGGGGAAAATGTCTGAAAGAAGTCTGAGGGTGGAGGATAAAACATTTACAGAGGAGTAGGGCCTCACAATTCCAGTTAGGATAGTTTGGAATAAAAAAATAATGTAGGGTGTTCCTAAAGTTCCTGAAAAGCAAAGGGTGAATGCGGAAAACAACTAGGGGGAGAACACAGTCATTGGAGAATCTAAGCTTCTAGAAGGGCAGAAACCAACAACCCCTCTGGCCAAATATTGGCTTCTTTCCTATAAAGCACACCTCCACCCAGTCATCGTGTCTCCAACTCTGGCCTGTCTTGTGTCTCTTACTGAATAACAATGTGGAGAGGGTATAAAGAGGCATGATGTGTTAGTGGAGGTAGGAAAGGGGTCAGTAGAGGCAGAAGTTACCATTGTGTCTGAGAGGTTGGAAAGGTAATTCAGTCAGCGGCTTTACAAAGCTGCCAAAGGGACATAAGGGTAATGCTTCCTTGAGAGCAGTACTAAGTAAAGGTAAGAGAAAACAAGGTACATCGGGATCCATGGACTTATATCTGAGTATTATTATACTACATTATTATGTTGACCCAATTATTCAGTCAATGAGCATTTGATGAATTCCTACTGTATTTGAGAAACTGGGTTATTTTTTTCTTTTTCTTTTCTTCTTCTTTTTTTTTTTCTTAAAATAAAATATGACTTCTGTTCTCAATAACACTCAGTCTATAAGGAACTATAGGATGTGTTAAATCCAAAGCTAAGTTACAGAAAACCAGGCATTGGACAAATATTTAAGCCAAATAGACTACATAGATTTTCTTCAAAGTGGACTTTCTTTAAAACAGACTTTATTATTTACTCTTTGACAGACTCCTTTGTATGTACAATAGGCAGCCCATGCTGTTAGTTGGTAAAGAAGAAGGACATTTAAAAAAGGCATACTCCTTTGAGTACTCTCTACCTATTTCGTGGTCTTATTGATTCTCTAATGCCTTTTCATCAAAGTCTTCACAAGTTAACTATTACTCAAACCTAAGGCATTATTTAAAATTCCATTATTAAGCAATGTACTTAACTAGAGCTCCTCTTGAAATATTCGTAGGCATATATCAGATTCTGAGATTCTATATAATGTACACATCATATATAGCCAGAAATATACATACATGTGTTTATATATATATATATATTCATGCATATATATAAATATGCATGCATATCTACATCCCCCACCCAACATACCATATATGTAACCAACTAAATACGTAATGTGAAGATTTGGTATAAAAGTATTTTGCTATAACTACAAAGAATTGCTTAGACAGAACTGGAACCTTCTCCCTGTATTCTGTATATGTAAAGTTAAATGCATAATCACTTTTCAGAAAGGAGTCTCTTTTCTAATATAGCACAAAGTATCTACCTCAAACTTTAACAAAGTTTTCAATGCAGTATTAAAATGATTAGTGGATCATTTTCAAATCATGTGAATTCTTTTCATGAGATATATGGTAACCATTCTACTAGCTTATGGACCCTGTACTAGACCTGACTTTCTACATTTGCTGACCTTAAGAATGTCCCTGAAGTTCCTCTTTTCAAATCTGCAAAGCATTACTTAATGCAGGCTGGTCTGTTGATATGAAACATGCATAGACATTAATTCACAATGCCCATCATTTCTCAATCCCTCAGTGTGCTAGGCACTGTGCACACATCATCTTTACATACATCTTCTCATCCAGTAAGTATAGAGCCAAGTAAAAAAAAGAAAAATGAGATGTATTTAAAATAATTCCAAACCACATACTGTCATTTTTAATTAGTTTAAACAAACAAATGTGTTAGACAGTTACATATATAGGAATACTTAAAAACTTTCCCAAATTTAGACATTTACTAAAAATATTTCCAGAAGCTTTCTTGAATATTAGCCAAATGGATTTTCTTTTCCGTTCAATTTTGTTTTGGCATTTGAAATGTGGTTTATTATAAAACTAATTGTTT
Organism: Hyaena hyaena; assembly: GCF_003009895.1. Taxonomy (NCBI): domain Eukaryota; kingdom Metazoa; phylum Chordata; class Mammalia; order Carnivora; family Hyaenidae; genus Hyaena; species Hyaena hyaena. Next base: position 433,909 of record NW_024081111.1, on the reverse strand, counting down.
AAGAACATATCCTAACATTTTGTTTTTGTGTCAAATTCTGGTTGAAGTCATTCCCATTTGCCGAGGTTTGGTAAAAAAAAAAAATGTACAGAAAAAGACAATCTTCAATCCACTGAAAGTATACAACCATATATATTAAAATAATGGTCTAATAACTGAAATTTATAATTATTATAACAGCAATTAAGTATCATTATTATGGCGAGCATTTAAGAATACCCAAACTTAACATCAACAAAATGATTTATATTCATCGTCCTCTCATTTAAAATTCATATTACACCCATTTTACAGCTGAGGTGGATAAGAGGTAAGGTGATTTATCCAAAATGAGATAGCTATTAGTTATCAGAGCCAGACTTCATACAGGTCCATGGGCATAAAAGCCCACACTCTTTTCACTATGTTATGATGTCAACGTTAAAAAGCTCAGCTGGAAACCAAATGCTACTGCAATTTGAACCACCACTCATACTAAACTCATTGACCCAAGAAAATACCTTCTACCCCACCCAACTATCTCCTCACCTCCACCCCTATCTACTCCCAAAAAGTAGGTTTGTGCAGTTTTCCAAAGCTGCATCAAAAATAAAGAAAAATAAAAGTGATAGCAATACATAATGTAAATCCTTCAGCAACTTAAGACATAACTTTGCTGTAGAAAAGAGTGGAATAAGTGAAGGATGAGTATTAAAGAGTAATGAAGGTACAAAAAAAAAAAGCGCCACTGTCAGCCCTCCACCTGGGTTCCGATGTATTAGAGCATCTTGGTTGAAAACAAATCAGACTAAGTGTCTGTTTTGGAAAACGCTGCCATGTACTATATGGCAGTTTTGGGAAGGAAAGCAAGCCTAGAAATTAATTAAGAAATGAGTGGTTTTACAGAGTGCTGTGAGAAAAAAGAACTTTCTAATAAACTTTCTCTCTATAGAGTGAAATCTTCCTACAGATTTCCTTCTCTCATTTACATATCTGTACAGGCCTATTCTTTTTTTTTTTTTCCTCCAAGCCCCTTTGCCCTTTCAATCACGAAGCATATTACTCCACTGTCAGTGCAAAGCAGTTCCTAACAACAGGGAACCCAGCTGGGATAGGAAGAGGGCAGCAGGCTCATGCATTAACATAATAATCCAACTGTGTTCCCATAGGCCCTTAGGGCAGACAGCATATTAGGTAGGCCTCCTGTGCAGACCCTGGTGGAAGCCTCCTGATCACCTGCCTATCAACCTGTGGCAGCTACAGCCGGCTCAATAGCACCAGCTCCTGCCAAGCGGCGGTGCCCAATTACCTCACTACAAAAGACAGGAATCCATTTTTCTATGTCTGTTTAATGTACTCAATGCATTTCCTTATTTACGATTTGAATCTATGTTTCTGCATTTGCAGGGGGATTGACTTTTTGCCTTTTAACTTTTGAAAGCTTGGTTGTCTAAAGGCCATATCGCTGCAGTAGGCAGGAAATGAGACTGAAAACCAAATTTTCAATACCAAAGCTCAGGTTGGTAAAGCTAACTGCTTGGTCATCTGTTGTCTAAAGCATTTTTTTTTTCCATCAATACAGAGGACTAGAGGTGTGGGGAAGATCTAAATGGCTGCCATCACTATTTCTCAAGGAGACAGAGGTCGGGTCACAAAGACCAGTGTCTTTGTGAAACGTAGGGTTTTTATATTTGAATCTAAGCATGTTCTAAGTTTCTCTCAACGTATAAGCCTTTGTGTACACTGATTCCCTCATGGAAAGTGTGTGGGTTGCTACAATCTGTTGAAAGAGTAGAAAATCACAACAGATATGGCAAAATCATTTTTGGATCTTAAATTATCATTGAAAACTTCAAAAAAAGAGTTGGCCAATTTGTATGCTTTTTACTGTTTGCATTTATTTTACTGCTGCTCAGTTCCTGGAGTCTTTGGTTTACCCTATGTGTGGTTTTCTTTCCAAGCCGCAACACCTATCAAATAAGGAAAAGCCAAGGGGTATATATTCCACTAAAAAGATATGTCTACATCACACAAGATCATCTTTAAAACATCATAAAAAGATGTTTGAAATTATAATTCACTTCAGTGAATTAAATACAGTGGTCTTATTCCTTGATAAAATTTCTCCTTAAAAAGGTTACAAAGAAAAGGCATAATTTGACATTTATGGGGGGAAAAAGTATTTTTTAAAGTATTCCAAATAATACTATCTAAAAAAGCATGAGGTTGGGGTGCCTGGGTGGCTCAGTTGATTAAGCACTGGACTTCAGCTCAGGTCATGATCTCATGGTTCACGGGTTCAAGCCCTGCATCAGGCTCTGTGCTGACAGCTCAGAGCCTGGAACCTGCTTCAAATTCTGTGTCTCCCTTGCTCTCTGCCCCTCTCTCACTCCTTCCCTCCCCCCCTCCAAAAATAAATAAACATTAAAAAAAATTTTAAAGACACAAGGCTGCCAATTTGGCTAGGGAAACATTTTCTACTTGATCAAGTATTTCTTTAGAAAAAATGAGTTTCTCAAAATGTTGTATTTTGGGTTTTTAATGGCTATTTTAATAAAAAATGAATCTTCCAGTCAACAAAAGTGTATTTATGTAACATTTCTATGAATTTTAAATGTTAGGAAACTAATACTATTAGTTAAGCCAACCAGCCTGATATGCTGCATGCACTCTAATAATTAAGTAAACATAAGTATCAAGGGCCATGTCTGCACATGGCACTCGTTTTCACTGCCAATGTCACCTCTGTTACCTGTGTCTTAACAGTCTGTGCATTAGGATAAAAGATGACGGTGACCATTCAGCAACCTGTCAGTTCTTTGGTGTACCTCCATACATACCAGACAGGGTTTTGTTCAAGGTAAATGCCCTCATCATGAACAAATTTGCTCTTTACCAAACAACCATGGGGAAAATTCAAATAAAAGAGAAAAGAAAAAAACCTAAATTTTTTTTCTTATGATTCAATCCTGAGCTATTTAATGGTCTCTAAGTAATACACTATAATATATGTTGAAGGAAGAGAAAATACAAAATACTAAACTCAATAATAAATATTAATGCTCATATATGTGTTAAACAGCAAAATTATACACATCCCCTTCTTGATGTTTTGGGGATTCCAGAGGCTCTTTATTTTTCATAAATTCTTACATTTTGACAAAATGTTATGCATCTTCCAAGTCATTAAATACAGAAACTTGATTTTTTTATTAAAAAACAATAAACAACAGCCCTGTAGTGACAGGATAAATGGTAGCCTAGACTTTACCATTTTAATTCCTTCAAGGAGTGTGCTTCCACTCCTCCAGGGTGAACAAAAGTAAAGTATTTATATAAAATAGAAATCTAGCTATTCCATTAGTAAGAATTTGACTTTTAACTTGAATAGTAACTTGTATGGCTAGAATAACTTAGTCTTTGAAGGAGAAGGAAATGAGGGACAGAATTGTGGTATCATTTCTAGCATGAGCAATTCAATTTGAGATGAGGTTAAAATTTTTAAAAAATGTAAACATAAATGAAGGAATGTGCTATTATAAATATAAGTGGGAATAAATAGAGATAGAAAATGGCATGAAAGAATCCATAGTTACGTTTAAGTATGATAAACCAGTTTTTAAATCTGCCCCCAGCCCTCCCCACAGCAGTTTTGTTCTAGGCTGTATGTTCCTGTATTTGAAATACACCACATCTTCAATTTGATTCCACTAGCGCATTCCCTACCCTCCGAGAATTACCAAGAAAGGACCCTTTGTCCCCATGGAAAACTATTTGATTCTTATGGAGTTTATCTACCTAGTTCAATTTGGTAGTATAGATACAGTTTCAGAAATGGTCTGCAGCTGGTATGTTTTGACATTTATGCCACGGATAAGATTAAGTACAAAATATCAAAAATACACGTTAAAATAGATGCCATTTTACTTTGTTTCTTCCCGAATAGCCCTTCAGCTGTTGAGGCACATACATTTTTTCCCCAGGCAAAATCCCCAGGCTAAAATAACTAAGCCTCATATCTTCAGGAAACCCAGCTTCCCAAACATTATTCTGAGGTATCTGATTATCTACTGGCTGTCGTTTCATTCTATGTTTAATCATGTAAATCTTACTTGAAAAAGGAAAAATACTCCACTTAAAACACTTCTTTTCTGTCAACTGCTCACATTGGATACAATCGATGACAAGGCTTAATTTTCTATTACTTCTTTTTAAAATGTTGTCCTTTAACCATAGAGTTAGAAGTCACAAGGATTCAAGATCATTTTTGTACTCAAACATAACTTTGCTTTGAGAACTGCCCTCTTGAGCAGTGTGCTACCCCTCATTTGCCACTGGGGAGAGGACCCTCCCATCTGCTAAGATCTAATCCTATCACTTTGCAGCCTCAGACTCAGACAACTTAGAGCTAAAGACCGCCATTTGCAATAATGACAAATGTTGCAAGGGTTATTTCTTACAAACCTCAGGTGAGGATAAATGTTATTTTAAAAGTAAAGAAATTTAGGAAACAAGTGAAAAAGGTAAATAAGTAAGTAGCCCTTAAGATCTTTCAAACCATCTCAGGGTAAAAAGAAATGTTTAAGACTATACGCTTAACCTCAAAGCTTTTAAAATTAAGAGAAATTAAAATGCATATTGAATCATCACATGCTAACAAAGCCAACTTGATTTATACTGCAAGCAGTTTTATTTAGCACATAATTCTATCACAAAAAGTTTATAGATTATTACCTCAATATCCACTCAAGTAGTAAATCATTACACATTAAGTTATTAAAAGAATTTTAAAAAGAGAGCTTAATTGCCTGTTCTTACAACTTTGCTCTTTTTTTTTAATTTTTTTAATGTTTTATTTATTTCTGAGAGAGAGACAGCATGAGCAGGGGAGGGACAGAGAGAGAGGGAGAACAGAATCTGAAACAGGCTCCAGGCCCTGAGCTGTCAGCACAGAGCCCAACACAGGGCTTGAACCCACAAACCGTGTGATCATGACCTGAGCCAAAGTTGGATGCTTAACTGACTGAGCCACCCAGGCACCCCCTTACAACTTTGCTCTTATTTCAAGTCAGAAGCCATCCTGGAAGGCTATCGGCAGACTGCTGAATCACAATTAAGAACTAAAAGATGAAAAACAGGGAAACAAAATATGACAGGTAGAGGAGGAGGTTATATACAAAGAAATCTATGAGTAAGGAAGGTAGAGTGAATAAATAAAAAGCAGGAACTAGAAAACTAACACTCTTCACCTCCTTAAATTCAGTAATGCTTATATTTTCAAGCATAATTCAACATTTCTCTGTACACAGTGTTGAGGGACAGATGTCCCCAAAGATGATACAATAATGGTCCATAAAGTAAATGGGAAGAGAGGAGAAGGGGGGAGGGGAAAGAGCACCAATAGCCAATGAAGCGACTCAAGATGAATACATTAACAGGTCAGTGACCAGCAACATTGGCATTGGCAACTTCTGAAAGATATAAAAAATAAAATTTAAAAAAAAGGAGTTACCTTTTGGTCTTCTCCTTAGCAAATCCCTATTTTAAATGTGTATACATACACAAGCATGTGTGTCTTGGGGGTGAGGAGGGAAGGGGAGGAAGTGAGGAGTCCTTGAGAGGAGGAAACAAGAACAGCCCCCTGACCCACAACAGAATGGAATGCTCCTTCCACCACTGGACCTTCGTCCTGGAACTATGACTCTAAGAACAAATATTGCTATATAACTGACTCCAAGGAACTGACAATAATATCCGGATACTGGGAAGTGTTCCATTACTCCAAATACTACCTGTTTCAAGTAAGCTGGTAACGGGAGCTTAGATATGTCTATGGCACAGCAATCATAACTGAACTCAATTTGTACTCAAAATAGGAAAACGGTTAACCAGTCTCCTTGGTGATAATAAATGGTATTGTTGACGCTGGGATGAGCAGTAAGAGAAACACAGGTGTAAGGAGTGAAAACACAGATCACCTTTTGTCACTAAAGTAACACAAATTCTGTTCTTAAAAAAAAATACAGTTGTCTCTCCAGTTCTTTGTGCAAGAAGCCAATTTTATTCTTGCTTCAATACTTAAATCTAGAAGCAAAGAGATAAATCAATTAATCCTTACAAACTGCTCCTAGGAGCTTCATTTTCCTCAAGGGGTTAAAAGAAGCCTTGACCACTACACAAAGAATATGAAATCTCTGCACTATATTGCTAACACATATCTCCAATTAGGTCTAAAGACATTTTTACAGCTTTTATGCCAAGTTTATATTACTAGATGTTAAAGAATGTGTTGTAGCACTTAAAACCGCTAGAGCTGGCTCTTGGTAACAATGGTTTATGATTATATCTCAAGGAAAGCAGGAATAAGGCTTTTACACGATTTTGTTGTTACGCGATGATGTTGAACTGAAACAAAAACAAGTGGCAAGGCCAAGTGGAATCTTTTGTTCTCTATTTTGATGCTGTCATCTAGAGGCTAACACATCAAAAGTTATAATTAGATTTTTACCCATCCCTTGGAATAAATTCAGCTAAAAGCTTTTAGAGCCTTTAGGATTAAAACAAACTCAAAAGAACAAATGTATTCATATTTTCCAAATTAGTCTATGTCTAAACAATGTAAAATTGTATCTATAAAGCAAACAGGTAAAGGATATCAAGAATGTTTAATTAGCATTTCATTATAATACCAATGTGAAAAGAAAGAGGTCAACTATTAATAAGGTACAGATTGCCCACCACTGGGATTTATTCTGAATTCATTTTAAGACCAGGAAGCTGTGATCTAAAAATTTCCACTCTAAAGCAGTTAAAAGTTGAAATAATTGTACTTTTTAAAGTAAGGGCTAGGGCTTTAAGAAGAGCTCTTCACACATTAAAACATGTAGCTCCTACTATTAATTTGTAATTTTAACTTAGAACCACCATGCCACTTATTTCATGATAAATGAATACACACTGGATAGCGTATCTACTTTGGATGAGAATAACAGTGCTTAGAGATTTCAATCAAGTACATGGGTGCCTTTTCATTTCTCTTTTTTGATAGGTACACTTCCCCAAAACCACACAAAAGAACACATATCAAAAAAGAAATATACTCACTAAAATTTAAGGTTACTCCAACAAAAGGGTTAATTAGAGAAACAAATTTTCTCAGACTGTTAATAATGGGAATGACACATATTATGTGCCCATAAGTAATTCTCAGGTATCTTTGATCTTCAGCCCCACGTGGTTTCTGTTGCCTACCGTAGCCTGGCCTCTGGGACTCTCTCAGAACCAGACATCTGGCTACTTTGTTGTTTTAGACTAATCTCCTCCCAGGAGAGCTCAAGAAATGACACCAGGCAAGGAGGGTCCTGGCAAGGGAAAAAACATTATGGTATTAGGCAGATTTTTTTTTCAAGTGGACGAGAGTATCAAAATTGTCTTCAAATTTCTATAGGGGTCTTAGAAGCTCTTCTGTTCTGTGTGGTTTTACTCTGGTGTAATTTTAATAGTATATAAATATTATATCTGTATGGCCTATCAACTATCTTTAAGAACTCACTGAATGTGAATCATAGAATGTTACAATGTGTAAGAGAAAGTTGTGGGGGAAAATACAAATCAGATTAATTCTTCACCCATCTGTTAGGGTTGGGTGATGACTAATAAAACAAAGATTTTAATTGTCAGCTGAAGGGTTACACCAAAATAGTGGGATGATGTCTAAGATTTGCAAATACAGTTGCATACCTCCCATTAGGCCAACTCCCTATCATATTTCTTCTTTTAATTGGGATTTGTTGAAAGAATCTTAGCTACCAATCTAGCAGGAAGGTTTTACTGAAACATACCTTTATAAAGTGTCTCTGAGGAAACCAAGAGGGAGCAAGAAGTGATACAAGTTTAAAAAACAAAACAAACAAAAACAAAACAGTTTAGTCAAGGACAAATTGTTATTTTTCAAACAACAAAGATCATTAGTATTTTCCCCAAGGCAACAAATGACATCAACATTTTAATTCCTTTTAGGGATTATTGTTCAATCCTAAAAATCTACACATTCTGAGAGAGAATGGCTGATTTACTATTTGTTACACACATAGAATAGAAACCAAGTGGGATAACCGCTTAATCTGTGAACTTTAATATTTTATCCTAAAATCACATTTTATCTATTTCTACTCTATTCAGATAATATATGAAATCAAATGATACACTACAATATGACATGTTCTTAAACAGGATGACAGCAAACTCACCAGACTAAATAAATACCTAATATATTCATCTCATGTGGCATATCTGTTAATATAAAGTCCTTGTTTTATGTTTCAATTGTCTTTACAATATCAAAAATGCCAAATTACATAGTGACTTCTACTTTGGACTGTATTACATTAAGTTAATGATTCAAATACCCTATTTTATCATAACACTATCTACTCTGTTAACATTCACTGAAATTAGCACTACAGATGAAAATTTTCAGACGATGAATGTAAAAAAGACAATCTTATGCAATAATAATTCATTTATGATCAAATAATTCCCCAAGTAAAGAAAGACAATATATCAGTGAACAAGCAAGTCACAAAGAGACCAATACTATAGGATTCTACCTATATGAGGTTTCTTGAGGGGTCAAATTCATGGATATGGAAAACAAGAAAGGGGGTTGCCATGAGCTGGGGAGAGGGAGGAAGACGGAGTTTGTATTTAATGCATTGCCAATCACACTTAACTGTATGTATTCTTATCACCATCATTCAAGAAACAACAACAAAAAAAGCACAAAATCAGTCTCAGAATATATTAGCCAAAAGGATTCCAGAAAGAATATTTCCAAAAATCCCCCTAAATGTCCAGAGTTTTGTACTTAGCATTAAGAATACTGCTGCTAAATAATAAAACTAATTCTCAGTACCAATCTGCATTTCCAAATGAATCAAAAGAGGTAAAATATTCAAGAAAACCAATGAAATCTTTTTTATAATACTGCACACTATTAAGTTATATTGGACCCAGAAATTAGCCCTTCAAGTGGTTTCTAAATATCACACTATTTTTAAATATAGTCAGTATAGTTCCAGTATTAAGTGTACTTTATTATATCCCATTATTTGAAAATTATACTCATATATTTTACATTAATTGTGATCATGTTTAGTTGCATACAAAAAACTACTCCAAATAACGACGCTTATACAGAGAGGTAGGCTTGTGAAAGAAGCCTGGAGGTAGGCAATCCCAGGTATGGCAGTCCCATGGTCAAAAGGACCCAGAATCCTATTCTTGCTGCTCCACTCTCATTAGCAGCTTGTCTCCCAATCTAAGACTGCTCCTCAAGCTGTAGCCATCAGGCCAACATTCCAGTGAACAGAGGGAGGAAAGAAAATGAAGGCTGCACCACCAGCTTTTAAGGAGACATCTTGGATGTGACGTGCAATACTTCCATTTACATTTCACTGGCCGGAATTTAGTGACATGGCCATCAGAACACCACAAAGTCTAGTAAACACAGTGTTGAGCTGAATGGCACTGTGCCCAGCTTAGAGGTCCTGCTCTAAAGAAGAAGGGAGAATAGATATTAGAAAGCAACTAGAGGTGTATGATACATATATTAACCAGCAGAGTCACTTAATCAATAGGGTTTTTTTAAGAGAAAAAAATCATTATTATTGTTATCTAATTAGTATAATTTATACAAAAGAATGGGAGTTGTTTTAAAAAAATCACCAAAATAAGAAATTTTAAATTGTGTCAATCTGAGAAAATATACCTAATTAAACAGACAGATAGAGGAAATCAGTTCATTTCCTTGCAACACTGTGAATTTCCTTTACTTTCTTTAGTATGAATTGAGCACTTACGAAATAAATGAATTGGGCTGATTCTCCAAATGAGTTAATATTCTGTGCTGGCTTAGACTGAGCCAATGCAGAAACAGAATACAACTTTGGTATGGATTTAAGTAAATGGTCTTCTATCATCCCACCCCCAACCTTTGTCACTACTCGGGGGGGGGGGGGGGGATGTCAGAAAAGAAGCCAAAGAGTAAAAATCAGGATAACCAAACCAATTTCCTCTAAGACCCTAACACTGAAACCAAATGGAGAATTATTTCTACAGAATCATACAAGACGGAGTTTAAAGAGATTATATGATTTGACTCTGACTGGAGATTTTTAGAGAGTTATAGTTATAGCTCAAGGTCCTCTCAGGTGGCCATCTATCTCCTTGACTTCCGCAATTTCCAAATAAAGCTGCAGTGATTCATTTTGAGAAGGCTTTGGAAGCAGTACTTTAAAGAGTAGGTAGCTGCCTTGAAGGAAGGCCTGAGGGTACATGACAGCAGCAGGCTTTGGGATGGGTCTTGTGGTCACAGTGAAACAGAGCCACACATTAGTCACACATCCCACAGGAAGCTTCCGAACATCTTGGTGCTGTGGGCAGAATGCCCCATGGAGTCCCATGGACCCTGCAAACACCTGCTGTACACAGAGCCAGTGTGGAAGGTAATCTGCTGTCCTAGAGGACCTTCAGAGGCTACGACTGCCAGCAGATGGATGAACCCCGACAGCTCTGGAAGAGGTTGTGCCAGGGATGTGCATGCCTCTGTCCTTGGAAGGCCAGGTTCATGATTTGGAAACCAGAGATGTCCCTCTCTGGGCTGAAATACAATTATGGCCCTAGAAAGAGGCCACACATTAAGAGATGACACTGAAGACAGTGACAAGACCAAAGGTGCCAGAGGATCATGCAGAAACCTACCACAGAGTCCAACTTGCTTAAGACTTAGTGGAGGAACTACAATTCACCAGAAAAAAAGAGGGAGAGACCATGATGAAAGATAAACAGGTAAAGGGCAGGAACGAGAAAGGGGTAAGTTCAAAAGATAAAGACATAGATTTTAAAAATACAAAGAGAAAAGTGAAGAAGCTTTTAAAAAAATCAGGTAGACTATCATATCACTCTCTTGTCTCTTTTCCCAGCCTTTTGAGGCAAAAAGAAACAAGTGAAATAATTTAGGCAAGGAAGAGAGAAAACACTATAAATGTTTTTTCAGGTATCATGATAAAACTATGATTTTCTAAACCAAGGTGGACAATAATCACACTTAACTCCTAACACCCAAAGTGGTAACACAACATACAATAAGACAATTCAATACCTAACTCAATTAACTATATCAATTAGACTTTCTAATCAACAGTTTTTTTAAAAGCCAGTCATCTAATAGCATCATCTAATAGCAGTAACCTAATAACAAAGTAACTGTAATGTTTTGTAATTTGCAAAGCATGTTCACATATGTTAAATTAATCATTTCCCCCAGTTAACACTAAATAACATGTATCTACTGCCAGGAAATATTTTATTCAAGCTAATCAACAGTATGGATTTAGGGAGGAAAGAGATATGTACTAATAGGGTTCTTAACATTGAAGTTAATTTGCTATCTTTATTTAAATAACATTTAAAGAAAAACCATCTACATTGTGTCTTATAGTTTAATATAGTAGCTAGAATACTGGTGGCTGTGTGTTCCTGCGGGGGTTGGCTTCCTGGTGGTAAAGCTTGGATCTTTGGTACCAAAACAAATTCAAAAGCCCTCTCCTGTTTGAGGCATAGAAAGAAACCTCAGGTTTGCTATCACCTTCTCAACCAGTAGGTAATGGAAACTGCCGAGATGTACTTGAAGGTTCTCTCTGTGACTATGGCACTGGTGAGCTTTTCTTTTAACTCTACAGCTGCCATGACGTGTACAGGTTTGGCCTACCTGTACCACAGACCCACCCACACCATCAGTGTGGTTTCTGGTTTTTCCATTCAGATTCTGTATCCGTGGGGCACAGCAAAGTGATTAATTCTGCCACCAGGTCACTATAAGGAAGCAACATTTGCGGTGAAATTGTCAGTCACGATGTGACTGCATCCTCCGCCAGCCTGTGGTCCTCCTCCCACAAGCAGGTAACTAAGGATGCTGAGCCATCCAGACCGCTGGGACAGGATTTGTGAGGGCCACCCCTCCAGCTTGGATCTGGGAACAAGTTTATCTTCACCTCACTCAGAAGGGCTTTCAAACAATTCCCTAACCACTAGGAGGGAACCTGAAAGCCGCTCCCTTCCAAGGACCACCTTCCCAACCAGAATTTGTGGGCCTGGCTCAAGCTCTAGGGACCTCTCTAGCCCCCTCCCTACTGACGCCACCTGCTCATGCAACACTCACCTGTTGTGTATGCTCCTGCCTATTTCCCCTGTTTCATTACCAACCTCTGTGAAGGCAGACTACCGCTGGATTCTCTTTGTACTCTACCTCCCTGTTCCTCAAAATGTTAGTTCAGTGCTCTGTAAACTGCAAGTGTTCAATAATGTGTTTTAAGTTAATAGTGCATTGACATTCATCTCTCAGAACAATTTCATATCATCCACCTGTAATGAGGAGCCAGCATGAGATCCAGGTGTTCCTTCCCGGAATTCTGTTGTTTTTGCTTGAGATATTGTATAAGGGTAAGGAGGTGGCCTGGAGAAGGAGCCCATAGTTTCCAGCTGTGTGACTTTAGTCAAGGGACCTCACCTATAAATCCTAATTTGACCAACTACAAAAATCACGGTAATATAAAACTGGTCTTACCTACTTCATACAATTGTTAGGAAATTCAAAAGAGAAAATACATGTAAGAGTATGTAAAAAATATACAAAATAATTTAAATATATTTATCATAATAGAAAATGACCTAAAGAAGTATTCTTATATATATTTTAATTCTGAAACCTCCACAGAGGAAAAAAAAAATCACTGTTTATTTTAAGGAAAAGAATTTTTTTTACCACATCATTTGTGCCGAACAAAAACATTTATTGAGTACCTATGAATGTCTTCTAATGTCAAAATCATTTTTCCCACATGAGATATTTATTTGACTAGACAGTTTAAGACCATCCAAAATAAGGGAAAAAAACAGACTCAATGTCCATTCAGCTACTAAAATGTCTGTATATGTTTTTCATCTCTGAATGGATCTGAAAATATAAGATCAACCTCATAGAAGTCTTCTATTTCTTTCCAAGCAGTAGGTCTTTTATTTCCTTCTAGACATCACGCCCACCATTTTAGAGGCTGCCACCATCTAAGTGGCTGTGGCTGCTGATGTTTAGATGACTCAGAGTAGTTGTGAATAATTGAGAAAAGTGAACATATTGTTGGGGCACCCGGGTGGCTCAGTCGGTTGAGCGTCCAACTTCGGCTCAGGTCATGATCTCACGGTTTGTGGGCTTGAGCTCCGCGTTGGGCTCTGAGCTGACAGCCCAGAGCCTGGAGCCTGGTTCAGATTCTATGTCTGTCTCTCTTTCTCTGCCCCTCCCCTGCTCATGCCCTGTCTCTGTCTCTCAAAAATAAGTAAACATTAAAAATTTTTTTAAAAAATATTGCAAGACATAGCCAATTACGTACCTTGATTTTTCTGTAAAACTATATGATATTCACACAAGTTTACTTAATATGAGATGAAGTAAAACAAGAATTATTGCCTTAATAGGACATATTTAAATCATGACCTGGATAGGGCTAGATTTAAACACATTCCTCAAAAATATTAACCACTTCAAATATATTTACTATGCCCCTGACATATGCCAGGTGCTGCACTAGACACAGAGGATACAACTGTGAATAAGAAATCTACACTGCCTGCCATCGAATGGAAGCCTCGGTGAGACACACAGGCCTTTGCTGTGCTGCACGTGCCTGGGCGGGGTGCGTACCGCAGGGCCCGGCAGAGGGATGGGAAAGCGCTCTGAAGAGAGACCTGCAGTCAGGTGGAAACATCAATGCCTACACATCTTCACAGGGATCATTTTTTCTCCAGCTACTAGCTTCTGGGTCTACTTATAAGTCAACCTTTATTTTTCTCACCAAGGTAGCACAGGCACTAAGCCATGTAGAGAAGGAGGGCTGTGAACGCCATCTGTCCTAGCTCCAGTGTTAACTGAAGGACTGACAGAAAAGGGAAAGATAGGAACACAGTCACAGAAAGCAGAGCACCTGGTTTACAATCACAGCTCTTCTTCTGTGCTACATAACGCTGGACAAGTTTCTGTATCTCTTTTTGTGCCAGTTTCCTCATCCATAAAATGGGAATAATAATAATAGTGCCTAACTCAAAAGACTGTTAACAGGACTAAAGGAATTAATGCATGTAAAGCACTGAGGACAAGGACTGACATATACCATATGCTATAAAAGCCCTGCTATTATTATTTCGATGACAAGAGCCTACTGTGATCGCAGTTGTCTCTTACTGTGTGGGTCAGCAGCTAGCTAACTCCATTTAGAACACAGGAATTGCCCACAAAAGTTAACAGCGCTCCCTGGACCGTGCATGGTTACAGTCCTGGGTCATTCCATCATCCTGCTGTGCATTTTTATCCTTCAGAAACAAGGTCAGAAACAAGGAAAGTGCAGAAAAATGCTACTATTTCTTCATGTCCCTAAAAGACTGTAAAAAACCTGAAGTTAGGCTCCTTCCAAACAGTAAAAGGCTCTTTCTCTATTGATAATCAATTTATAATGAATTGGGCCCAAAGTTCTAAAACTTCATCAACCATAGGCAGACTGTTTCTTAAAGTAGGCTCTTTTCTGGGCATGTGGGTGGCTCAGTGGGTTAAGCATCTGACATTGGCTCAGGTCATGATCTCGTGGTTCATGAGTTCTAGCCCAGCATTGGGCTCTCCGCTTACAGTGCAGAGCCTGCCTCAGGTCCTCTCTCTCCCTCTCTCTCTGCCCCTCCTCCATTCATACTCTCAAAAATAAATAAATAAACGTTTTTTTAAAAGTAGGCTCTTCTTTTACTCTCAGAAGTATTTCAGGTGTGCCTGGGTGGCTCAGCCAGTTGAGTGCCCAACTCTTGATTTGGGCTCAGATCATGATCCCAGGGTCATGAGATCAAACCCCATGTTGGGCTCCACACTGAGCATGGAGCCTTTTTAAGATTCATTCTCTGTCTATCCCTCTGCCGCTCGCTCACTCTCACTCACACTCACGCACATGTGTGTATGTTCTCTCTCTCCCAAATAAAAAAATTTTTTTAAAAAGTATTTCAAACACAATTTGAAAATGGAAACTTTTTAAAGAGAACTACATAATTCCTCCAACAAAATTCTATCTTTGGTTATTTACAAAAAGATGATGATATCAAACCAACAGAATTCATGTCTCTTTATAGACTACTTGAGCATCAGTGGATCTTTTTTTAATTTTAATGCCGGCTCTCATTTTTCATATGAAAATGTGACTATGCGCCCCACCTTTAACAGCAAGTATGCAAACAACCCAACAGAATAGTTGGTAGTTAAAACTGAGGAACTGGAAATATCACACTTTGGAGGAACGAAAACAATAAATGCACACCAGCAACTGCATATCACAAATGTAATGAGTATTTATGATAGCTTATTTTGATAAGGACTTCATGTAAACTTCTGTGAGAGTTAAGGCATATCAGTCCCTGTTGTCTCTGAAAATGAGAGCCATAAAAAATCAAAGAGTGTTTTTCATAGGTTAACTCATTTTGCACTTAAAAAACATTAGTATGTATAAGTATATAAATACGCTTGACCTCATACAGTTCATTTCTCAGACTGTTTTTCAGAATTAAACTATCACGGTCTGCCTATTTGAGAAAGTGTACCATTTTCAAAGCCGTGTGAACTTAATATAATTGTAATTAAACTGGAACTTTGTAATCCCACTGTCTGAGTCAATATCTGAAGGATCATTAAATAAGAAGCACTATGGGGCATCAACTGAAAACTTCCCACAATAAGCTCTCTCAACAAAATTTAAAATGTATTTGCATTAATGAGAAAGTAGGACTAATCTAGACAGAATATTGTTCAAATCTATCCCACTTTATTCTGGCACAGTAAGTTTATGAAAAGCTCCTTGAAGGAGAGATTGAGAACACAAATGTATGGAAATTACTTTCATGGAAGTGACTTCATCATTGCTCTGAACAACTTTGTTGGGACCGTTGTATGACTGTGATGAAACTAGAGTCATTCTCTAGCTTACCCAAATGCTCCTTTGCCATTGTTATTACAAATACCCTGGTACAGCATTAAAGAGATCCAAGAACAGTTCCTGACAATAAACTTCAAAAATTGGTTGGCGAGCCAAATACAAGCAAAACAATCTGATAAACGGTGAATGTCATGACAGAGACCCAAAAGAAGTACCAGGGAAGGCAGGAAAAATTAATTCTGACTGGGCAGCTGCAAAGGCTTCCCTTCTGCAAAGGGAAGCAGTATTTGACTTAGGCCTTGACTGACGAGCAGGACTTCATCTGGTAGACAGGCGGATGAAGAGGTGTGTACTACAGGAGCAGACGGCTCAACTGACCACAAACAGCAGAAGAACTGATCAGGGACAGTCTGAAGGCCAACACCAAAGGAGCCATCTGCAAATAACAGGCGGCCAGGAGTCCCCCTGTGAATAAATCAAAGGCCAATAAGTCTGTCCAGAGGATCAGAAGAGCTGACTCAAGAGGAAATATGGATGGCAGCTTTCCACTACAATTTAGGATAGTATTTTTCAAACTGTAGTTCACAAAATCAATTTAGTGAATACTGATTGGCATTTTCTTTCCAAAACAGAAGAGGGGAAAGGAAGAGGAAGGGAAGGAAAGGAGGAAGGTGGAGGGAAGTGGGGAGAGGGGAAAGGAGAAGATAAAGTGAAGTATACATAGAGTAACTATACTTTAGAAACTTTTCAGTTTCTATCTGTGGGTTGTAATTTTTTTTAAATTGAAAATCACTCATTTAGAGGGCCCTGCAAGTCCAATATCTTAGAATACAGCTCAGTCCCACTCAATATATTCAGACCATTAGTTTGGACCCAAGTGTTCTTGGTCATGAATAATCTGCTTGCAAATCTTATTGCACTAAGCAGAATGTTCTCATTAGGTGCTTAGGAGACACGATCTGATATCTTCATAATGCAAGTAAAGTTTAAAAGGATCATTTTCAAAGTTTGTAGCAATGCAGTAACGATTAAGCTTGATTCCTTTAATCTGATAGATCCTGAATATTTCCATATGAAAGATACATGTATAATACCATTCTCTTTGAGGAAGCATATAATCTCATAAGGAAAGGTAACCTGAGAAAGCATTAAGATCTACAATTAATGCAATAAAGTTAATCATATTTCACCAACAAGCAAACAGCTTAAAATAACAGATGACCTCCTTTCACTTATATTGGTCCTCTGAGCATAAATGTAGATAATAACTGTAGATAATAACAGAAGGGAAGGTGATAGAATGGAAAAAATGGGGGAAGGGAAATGGGAGATTCAGGCTTCCACTTATGGAATGAATAAGCCACAGGGTTGAAAGGCACAGCATAGGGAATATAGTCAGTGGTATCGTAATAAAGTTGTATGATGACAGATAGTAGCCACACTTGTAGTGAGCACAGCATAACATATAGACTTGTCCATTAATTGATATACAATCAATTAAAAAGCTAAAAAAGAGAATACCCAAGATCACAGAGCTGGTTAGGGATAAGGCCAAGGGAAGACACTAAGTCTTTTCAGATCCAATTTATTGATGTTTTTGGAACTCCAGGGTTTAACAAATTATTGGGAGCAAGTCTCCTATTTTCAGTAGTAACAGCTTTATAAATATACACAAATACATAAGTCAGTGGAATGTAGTCTATGCACAGTAAGTCATAGAACCTAAAAAAGCTACATACCCACAATCTGGAAATAAAGGTAAAAATAATCAAATTCTCTATAATAAGACAACAAATACAAATATTAATCAAATTAGATTAGCTAACAAATAAGTTGTGTGTTGTTTAAACTAGTGTTTCCTCAAGATCACTAATAAACCCAGAGTATCTCCCGAGAAAGAGAGTTTGATAGTTAAAATGTAATTAATTCCAATAAACCATATTACTGAAAAATATATTATGTTGGTTCTAATATATGCATACATTCTGATACTGAAAAAGAATTAGATAACAAACTTTCAACGTTTATGTAGAACTATTCAAGGGAGACAAGGTGCCTGACTGTTTTTGTGGTGGGTTGGTTTGTTGGCTTGGAACAGAACTAGGGTGGTTTTCCAGGCTTTAGAGTTTAGAGGAAACATCCTGCAAATCAGTTCATCCCCCTCTATCTGGCTCTAAATTCCCAAAACAGGGTGCCTGAGTGGCTCAGTCACATAAGCATCCAACTCTTGGTTTCATCTCAGGTCATGATCTCACAGTTTGTGAGTTTGAGCCCTGCATCAGGCTCCACTCTGACAGGGGGAAGCCAGCTTGGGATTCTCTCTCTCATTCTCTCTTTGCCCCTTCCTTGCTCGCTCTCTGGGTCTCTCTCGAAATAAATAAACTTAAAATTTTTTAAACTTAAAATTTTTTAAATAAAAAATAAATTCCCAAAGCAATCTTTCTACTACTAATATGCTTCCCCGTGCCTTTCCATTCCCAGAAGGAGTAATCTTACTAATATTCTTGGTTATGGTAAGAAATATTTATATAAAAATATTGAAGACCTATAATATAAACTAATAAAAACTAATAAACTGGAATTATCCAGTTTATTAAATTTATTTACACACTCACCATCTTATAAATTTAAACACTAGCCATCTTATATTGCAATTTAGTGTTTTGTTTTATATCACTTACTCAACTAAAAATTTTATGAAGGTACTATATATATAACAAGCCATAGCAAGCATTCAATATATATTTTTGAAAGGATGAATGAAGTGAATAAGTAAACTCTGCCAATCAAATTCTTGAGAAAGCAATGATAACTAGGTGAGCCCATCAGTGACAGATCTTTACAATTATGATGCCAATGCTTGCTTCATACATTCCTGAACAATTTAGCAGTACTTCTGCATATGATTTCATGAGATCCTTGCGAGCAATCCCATGAAATAAAGGTGCAAATACTATTGCTCCTCAGATGAGGAAACCAAGGTTCAGAGAGAGCGGTCCCAGGCTTACCTGGTGACCACTTAGAACACCAGGTAAATAATGATAAAGACAGGAATCAAACATCTGCTTTGATTCCTGGGTGAGTGCATCCTTTGCTAAAGGTCAGATGGCTTAGCAGTACAGGTGGTGATGCTGCGCCACAGCGTGTTAAGTTGGTGTTGTTTAAACACTTCTCACCCAAGATCAAGACTGGTCCCTATGTCTGAAGCAGAGACAGACTGAAAGGAGGGGGTCAAAAGACTTCAGCCATGGAGAGAAGGACCCAGTTTCAGGAATCTGGCAATGCTAAACAAGTGTTCCAAGATCAGAGCCCTGGAAGACATTCCCACTGGGATGGAAAAGGAGCCTGATGAGAAGAAAAAGAATGATGAGAGACGGAGGAAGAGAGATAGTAAAGAAGAGCATCGAGGAAGTAAAAGGAAGAGGCAAGTAGCCATGGTGTCAAAGGCTAGTTAAGTCATGGAGGACAAGAACTGAGAATTGGCCACTGAATTTGGTGCACACAAATCACTGCCAACCATTAAGGAAACCCTTTTGTTCAGAGTGGGAGAATGGAAGACAATTTGAGAGACATTAAGGGGTTAAATGAGAAAATTCTAAGTTACACACAAACAAAATTCTTGAGAAATCTAAGTACATTTCAAACAAGTTTTATAGCAGCTTAAAACAAACACAGTCAATCTTTGGCAGGGCTTATAAGAATACTAATCCTACCCAGAAGATGAGACCAACGTTAAAAGGTAGATAAGGAAGAAGAGTAGTTACATACAATTTCTCACTGCTGCTGCTGCTGCTGCTGCTGCTGCTATGGGTGCTATCCTATTCCTTAATCTGTCAGAGAGGAAGAATGGTTACCATTTCCCAGAGTGCACAGGAGGCTGCAGGGAAGTAAGTGCACATAAGCCAGCTTGCAAGAGGGCTCAACACAGAAAGCCTTTTCAGATATAAGATTTCTCCAGGAGGCATTTCCACTGCAAGCAAAAGCAGTAGTGGACCCCATTTAACAGAAGAGAAAGGCAAGGCACAGCAAAGCTGAGTGATTGCTAAAGCTGAGACAGTGACTGACAGGTCAGATTTCCTTCTCACTTCAAGTCTGCTCTCTGCTGATCAGATCTACTCTAAATGCCTTTATAAATGTTTCAATGAATCTTATCTTCATGCATTGGATTAGCAAGATCAACTCCCCACTGCTAATGCAAAATAACCCTGAAATGTTTCATGCCTGACTGATAAGCCAGAAATTGAACTTTCTGTCTCCATTTGGACTGTGATGATCTTGATCTTTCACCTCTAGCAAAAATCTTCTCATAGCTATAATTTTAAAGTTAGTAATGACTGCTTCATTTGCTTTCCAAGCAGATAGAAAACCTTTTTTAAATACACTCAGACTGCCATGACCTTCGTCTATGACTTAAAGAGTTCACCACACGTAATAATTTTCTTTGCTCAGGAGACATTCTTAAATTTTCTTTGAAGAGATTTGGGCAATAGCCCCATTGATGAAATTAAACACACACACACACACACACACACACACACACACACACACACACCTTTTAACTTAATTATCTCTCTACTATACCTGAAATCAAAACTTTTCTATAAAATGTATTTGGAATGCTACATGACTACCAAGGGGTTCTAAAATCCCTCAACCCACTAATTACAATACAATAAAAATGCCAACTAAATATGTGTACATTAAAAGGGGCATACCACCTTAACCCCAGACTAGGCAAAGGAACAGCCTACTGTCTAGAGAAGCTAACGTAGTCCAGACTCCTAAACTGAAGTTCTGGCTGTCCTCCATAGGTGAGTGGAGCCCAGTTCACTTGGGGTGCATTTTAGGCTTTTTTGACACAAAAAAAGGTAAACAATAATTTGATAAAGTAGGCCAATATAAAAGCCATTTTACTCTGTTTTACCTATTTTTGTGAGGTTTATAACATGAAATGGAGGTTTTGAATACTGTAATATTACACGAAATGTAGGCTTTTAAAGGCAGGCCTCATTCTCCTTTTTACTCCCTGTGGTGGAAGCCAGTGTCTACATAGAGTAGGTGTGGTGGCTAAATGGGCTGACTCTCCATCGGATGGGTGCCTCCGTATGTGGCTCCACAGTGGGGGTGGAAGCCAGTGGCCCAGAGCTGAAAGAAGCCACCTGACGCAGAACAAAGGAGACAGTTTACTGAGTACACCACAAGGGACTGTTGGGCGGGACAGCAGAAGAGAGGCTGTCTGAAAACAGGCAGTGGGGAGGGGCTGCTTTTAGGAGGGAAGGTGAAGAGGTGTGGTGACCTATGAAATTTTCACTTTTTTGATAACTGTGCCTAGTTGTCAGTAGCCCACTGTCAACGTGTGTCAATGGATATTTTGGGTGGGTCGCCTGATGGATTCAGCCAGGTGGTCGCCGTGGCCTTTTGTGCATTCCATTGTTTAAGTCTCTTTGCCTAAAAAAGTGGCCTCCAGGGGTGCCTGGGTGGCTCAGTCGGTTAGGCATCCAACTTCGACTCAGGTCATGATCTTATGGTTCGTGGGTTCGAGCCCCGCATCGGGCTCTGTGCTGACAGCCAGCGCAGAGCCTGGAGCCTATTTCAGAGTCTGTGTCTCCCTCTCTTTCTGACCCTCCCCTGCCCACGCTGTCTCTCTCTCTTTCTCTCTCTCTCTCAGAAATAAATAAAACATTTTTTAAAAAGGCAAAGCTTAAAAAAAAAAAAAAAAAAAAAAAGGCAGCCTCCACAGGGATGGCTTAATTTCTGGCTGAGTATTATATTCTATTTCTCTCTTTTTTTTTAATGTTTATTTTTTGAGAGAGACAGAGTAGGGTCAGGGAAAGAGCAGAGAGAGAGGGAAACACAGAACCTGAAGCAGGATCCAGGGTCAGAGCTGTCAGCACAGAGCCCGAAGTGGGGCTCGAACTCACAAACCACGAGATCATTACCTGAGCCAAAGTCAGGCACTTAACTGACTGAGCCACCCAGAAGCCCCTAATTCATAATTTTCAAAAGAAGAATCCTGAGGCCCATCTACCACTCATTCTAATTCAACAGATCTAAGGTGGAGACAAGGATATTTTTTTCTCTCCTAATCATCCACCCATAATGTTGGTATGGGTGATCTATGGAATTCACTTTGAGAAAAAAATAAATAAACCAACATAAATAACATGCATGTAATCAATACACTGCTTTCAGTAGTGAAGGTCCTTATTTTCATAGTTCAAATTACCAGGCTTAACCTTAAATACAGGTAAGACAGAGTTTAGTATAAAATACGCTCAGATCTGACTGGAAACTCCTTACTACCCTGCCCTGATTTTTATTCCTTATGATACCTGATGCTTTCCTTTTACTTCTATTTTTTCTTTCAGATATTGGAAGGCAGAAACCCTTAATTATATCTCTCTCCTACTTAGTTTAATGTTCAGGCTCATAAAACTTTTATAAAGTTATATATACCTTTGCAACTTTACTCAGGTATTAAGACCTAATATTTACTTCACATTTTGAAGCAAGGGCTATTAGCTGAATTGTTCTTTCCTCAGTTTGCAAAAGAAGAAATAATGAAGTAAAGGAAACAGTGTAACTGTTCCTCAACTCTACCTTTCTAGCTTTTTTCATTAAACAGCAGCATAAGTGGTAGGGAATTAAAATACCTCTGTAACAACAGCATGAAAACTACATAACTTTCTCCAAACTTGGGAAAATAATGTGCCAGTTTCTTAAAGAGGAAATTTCTTTCATAATCCCTTCCATAGTTATTATGAGGCAGAAATTCCTTGAATTTAAATATAATGATATCTTTAGCCAGTTCCATAAGGTTTTAAACATGTACAAAGCTTTGGGGGGGGGGGCGATTATATTTTTTACCATAGAACTTTATTTACATTTGGAAAGAAATTTATTTATTTCTTTATTTTAAAGTTGATTTATTTGAGAGAAGGGGGGTGGGGGTCAGAGAGAGTGGGAGAAAGAAGAGAATCCCAAGCAGAGTCTGCACTGTCAGCACAGAGCCTGAGGCAGGGCTGGAACTCATAGACCTTGAGATTATGACCTGAACCAAAAAAAGAAAGCAAGAGTTGGAGACTTAACAGATTGAGCCACCAAGGCACCCCTGGAACAGAAATTTAAATGAAACAAATGTATACAGTGGTAAACAAAGAATAAATGTTTATCTCACATCTCCCATGTTAGAACAAAATAGAAAACATGTTGATCTATCACTTTCTTGCACTTGGCAATGAAATTAGAGTTCATCAGGTCTAAATTACTTTTTCTATTACTTAAAAAAGGAAATTAAAGTGCATGCACATGCATACACGCATACACACACACACATACACATAATCACCAATCAGACTATTTCAACAGCACACCCTATAATCTTGCAGTTTTGAAAAGTTGCATTTAAAACACTGGAATGAATAATGATCACAGAAAAGAACCTACCTATATTTCTAATATTTAAATGAAAGTAGTTTAAAATTTAAAAGACACAAAATAAGACTGTCAGTCAGCTATGCCCTTAAACATTAGTCTCATTTTAATACCTAAAGGGTATGCTAGCATTTCAGCATATAAGCATTGTTGTGCACATATGCTGACTTCCTTCTGTTCCTAAAAATTATTATAAACTCTAGTTGGCTTACTGAAACAACAATCTAACTTATAAAAACAGAAATTGTTTTTTAACTTAAACAAGAAGTAACAAGGCTATTTCTTCCCAAAGTG
Source organism: Hyaena hyaena (assembly GCF_003009895.1). Lineage (NCBI taxonomy): Eukaryota > Metazoa > Chordata > Mammalia > Carnivora > Hyaenidae > Hyaena > Hyaena hyaena. The sequence goes on along the minus strand of NW_024081111.1, from coordinate 410,189 downwards.
CAAGCTGTGAGTTTAAGGAATGCACTAATGTTCAACTCATGACAAAACCTTTTGGTAATCAGCAGTTTCATGGCAAAAGCTTTTAAAATGAAAGGTGTATAAATAACAGAAAAAATTTCCTCCAAAGTTATATAACAATTTTGCAAACTAAAAATAAAATCATTTCAAATTATACCACTATATCTGTATTCATCCCCCAAGTCATTAAATACAAATATGCTACACAATCTCACATTTCCTTTAATACAAGAAACATATGCTACCCAGATATATTTATATTAAAGATGAATATATAAATATATGAGAGCATAAACTAATGTAAACAAGTTAAATAACACCAGAAAGAAAAAAGTTTTCTTATATGTCATAAACACTGCAGAGAACAGTCAGTTTGAAAGGATAGTGCAGTATGGAAATATGCCCATTATTTTCCAACCACACTAAAATCCACAAGGGTATATAAATCTGCTGCATATGAGGCAGAGCAAAGAATCACAGAGAAGTAGCATCAAAACCTTTACCTAATGGAACCTAACAGTGGACTCTGCTTTTGGACCTTTATTAAAAAAAACTTTTTTTTTACTGTTTACTTTTATTTTTGAGAGAGCAAGAAAGTGAGAGTGGAGGAGCAGAGAGAGAGGGAGGCACAGAATCTGAAGCAGGCTCCAGGCTCTGAGCTGTCAGCACAGAACCCACAAGCAGTGAGATCATGACTAGAGCCAAAGTCAGATGTTTAACCGGACTGAGCCACCCAGGTACCCTTAGACCTTTTCATTTACACAGACCAATAAATTCACTTTCCATCCTTAGATTAGATATTTTTCCAATACATTATACCAAAGATTAATCTTCCTTTACATTTCCTTTAACAAAATCTTATATTCAGTTACCTTTTAACATTACTTTAGAAAAACATTAAACTTAAAATCATCTAATATCTTTACTTGCAGATTACAATCTGATATGAATTTTTAGAAAATCTTTTCACTTCATATCAGAAGACATGATCCAACTGGATTTTGCAAGCTCAATTTTCAATACCTATGAAAAATCGTAACTTATTCCCATAACTACAAAAATGCTTGATAAGCTGTGCAATATAATCATTTATGTACTAGACCAATGATATTAGAAAACAAAGGAGATATCTATAAATTCAACATTATTAACATGCAACATTAATGTAAATCATTTAAATATCTACTGGGGAATGAACATGTACATACAATTTCTAATGCTATGTGTTAATGTCAACAAAATGAGTGGACTTTGAACTTCTGCCAAAAGTCATCTGAGAACAAAAGGGTTTTTTAGTTTAAAAGCTCTTAAAGGGGGTGCCTGCGTGGCTCAGTCAGTTGGGTATCCGACTTCAGCTCAGGTCATGATCTCATGGTCTATGGGTTCAAGTCTGTGCTGACAGCTCAGAGCCTGGAGCCTGCTTCAGATTCTGTGTCTCCTTCTCTCTCTGACCCTCCCTTGCTCACACTCTGTCTCTCTCTCTCTCTCTCTCTCTCTCTCTCAAAAGTAAATAAACATTAAAAAATTTTAAATAAATAAATAAAAATAAAAGCTCGAATCACATCAGAAAGACATAAATGACGACTTTGAGCCAGTTAACACTGGGTCCTGAAGAGATTCTTTCCTCAAATTCTTTCAAAGCAAAAGAAAGATAATCACACCAAGCACTAGTCTTAAGACTCCTGTAACTCCTCCAGCTCAGGAATGATGTGGAAACTAAAAAGAACCTCCCAGTATAATGAAACGCTAGTTAAGCCCAACTCTCTGTCAACTCCCTTCCTGGACCAAGAAACTAAATGAGGCTAAGAGAAACACATAACCATGAAGCCACCTGGCTTCATTTTAAATGCATGACCATGGGTCTCAGTGAGAGCCTTAGTGTTTCCAGCAATGCTACCACACTCTCCAATGAATTCACTCTCCTCACCTAGATGACATTTGCACACTTTTTCCTCTCATCTCAAACATTAATACCACCTACTCCATCATCAGACTCAGCTGCTGACAAAAAAAAAAAAAAAAGTAAAATCAGAAGGGAACTGAGAAAATCAGAAGAGAGCGCTAAGGAATGAAAAGTCATCAGAACTCCCAAGTACACCCCTTCTACCCATCTTCTTGGGTCTCTATCCATACACTCTTATTATGAATAAACGATCCAACCTCCACTGAAGCTCATGTACCTGATACCATTCTTTTGCATTTGATCCAATAAATTACTCCAGCACTCTCTTAAAACAGCTTCCTCTCAACTATATAATCCCCACCACAATAGAAATATACTGTCATTTCTGTATTTAAAACAATCTTGACCTCATATCCCTCTTTAAATATAGCCCCATTTCCCTCAAAAGGACCTCAAAAGAGTTGTGTATACCTCTGTCTCCTTTCTTCCTATTTTTCCTTGAGCCCATTCCAAACAAGCTTTTGCCCCTACACTCCAACAAAACCACTCTGAATAAAGTTACCAGTAACCTCCACGTAGCTTAATTCAATGGTCAATTCTCAGAATTCATCATATACAACTTATATCAGCAGATTTTGACACAGCTGATCATACCCTCCTCCTTCAAACACTTTCTTCACCTGGCTTCCAGGATACCACACTCCCCTGTTTTTCCTCTTGTCTAATCTCTGTTGCCTTCTCTGTTGCCTCTGCTGGTAATTCCTCACTCTAACCTCTTAATGTTCCAGTGCTCAGTTCCTGAACTTAATCTCTTTTCTAACTATGCTCTCTCTGCAAGTTATCTCATCCATCTTTGCTTTAAATATCCTTTAATAAAAAAAAAAAACAGAACAGATCAATGAAACCAGGAGCCAGTTCTTTGAAAAGATAACAAAACTGATAAATCTCTTACAAGACTCATTGAAAGAGAGAGAGAGAGAGGGCCCAAATAAACAAAATTACTAATGAAAGTGGAGAAATAACAGCCAACGCCACAGAAATACAAGCAATTGTAACAAAATTATTATGAAAACCCATATGCCAGTAAATTGAACAACTTAGAAGAAATGGATAAATTCACAGAAACATATAACCTACCAAAACTAAAGCAGGAAGAAATAGAAAATTTCAACAAACCAATTACCAGCAATCAGTACTTAATTACAACTGAATCAGTAATCAAAAAAATCTCAAAAAACAAAAGTTCAGGACCAGACAGCTTTACAGGCAAATTCTACCAAACATTTAAACAGAGTTAATACCCATTCTTCTGAAACTATTCCAAAAAATACAAGAGGAAGGAAAACTTCCAAATCCATTCTGAGGTCAATATCACCTTGGTACCAAAACCAGATAAAGACATAACAAAAAAAAAAAAAAAAAAAAGAACCACAGGCCAATATCTCTCATGAAAATAGATGCAAAAATACTCAACAAAATATTAGCAAACTGAGTCCAACAATATATTTTAAAAAATCATATACCATGATCAGGTGGGATTTATTTCCAGGACATGATGGTGGTTGTCAGAAATGCAGAAAAAGCATCTGTCAAAGTACAACATCCATTCATGATAAATACCCTCAGCAACCCCCCATCCTTTCAGCTACTCAGTCAAAAAGTCTTAGTCATTCATGACCCCTCTCTTTATCTCAGAGCCCACATTCAATTTCATCAGCATGTTCTGTGCCTCCGAAATACATCCAGAATCCAACCACCTTTACTGCCTTATTTACCATCCTGTTTTTCAAAAGACACTGGTAAGAAGACGAAGACAAGCTACAGACAGAAAATATTTACAAAGCATATACCTAACAAAGACTTATATGCAGAATATATAAAGCTTACAAAGCAAGTTTTTCATAAGAAAACAAACCACCTCAGTTTAAAACAAAGAAAAAAGGCAAAAGATTTGACACTTCATCAAAGAAGACATGTATAACAAGTAAACACATGAAAAATAATAATGCTCAATAATGTTACTAGCTGGGAAATGTAAATTAAATTAAAAGCACAATGAGATACCGCTAGGTACATATTAGAATGACTAAAATTACAAAGACTGATAATGCCAATACAGATGAGACGTGGTACACTGCTGGCTGAGATGTAAAATGGTACAACCACTTGGGAAGATAGGTTGGCAATTTCTGAAAAAGTTAATATACACCTGTGGTCCAAGAAGAGTGCTTATATATTGATAGAAATCGTCCACCTCAGAAGCTACTTATAGATGACTTGTAACTAGGCATTGGTAATTCTTCCACTGGTTGAAAGACACGAAAACATACACTGCCAGATGATTCCAACATTCCATGCCTAAGTATTCCCAAGAGAAATGAAAGTGCACATTCACTTAAAGTTTTGTACACAACTATTCATAGACCCAAAGTGGGAAATGCCCAAATGTCCATCCGCAGGTAAATGGATAAACAAATTATGGTATATCCATAAAAAAAGTAATAATACTCAGCAATAAAAAGGACTGAACTATTGATACATAGAGTATACATGAATCTCAAAATAATTATGCTGAATAAAAGAAACAAGAAAAGAAAAAAGCATATACACTGTATAACACCAATATAGAAAAGTCTAGAAGATACAAACTAATCTACAGGGACGGAAAACAGATCAGTGGTTCCTTAAGGAAGAGAAGCACTAAGCAGGGTGGAAGGGAGGGCTTACCAAGGGACACGGGAGAGCTTTGAGGGTGATGGATACATTTACTTTGTTGATTGTGGTCATGGTATCACAGGTGTATACATACATCAAAACAGTACATTGTATAAATGTATGCAGTTTATTGTATATCCATATTAATTCAATATTCTTTTTTAAGAAGAATATAGCAGGTACTTAATAAATATTTTCAGAATAAATAAAGTGGATGAAAATAAAAACAAATGCTAAGAAAGTAAAATCCTAGGAATGAATTGAAGTAGAAATATCATTTTTTAAAGCAGTAATCCCTTATATCTTCCCTCATTCAACAGTATGCTTTGCTAAATAAGAAAGCAGAAGTGGAAAAGGAGGAATAAGGTATCACAAAGCAAAGTCCCTTAGTATAAAGTGGCAGTACCTTTCAGCCAAGAGGAGCCACCCCCATGTAGTCCCTGAGATGGATGACTGCTGTCTCAGTATGTAAGTACTCTGCCACGGTCCCCAAGCACCTGATAATCTCTTTGAACTCATCTTAGAAACCCTGCCTCATTTCTCTTTTTTACATTACCTTCACTTGCCATTAAATGTATATGGACCCTTCTTCCACAAATGTAGTTTGCTACAAATTTTTTAAGAACTAAGAAATGGCCATAGAGCTATTGTCGTTGGCTCATTAGTCTTAGATGAAAAGTACCTTCACTTGGATTGCTTGTCTTCGGTCCCCAGTTTCCCACCAAGAGGAAAACTCACTATCTCTATTTCACTCACCTCCCTTCCTCCTCTCTTTGGAATTCTCACTTTCACTCATCATCATTAATTTTAGGACCATCCTAATTTATGAATCTACCTATGCTTCTTTCATAAGCTGCTATGGTTATGCATTTTCTGTGACATGACTTCTTCATCATAAAATTAAATCAAATTTAAAAATAAAATAAAATATAAAATAAAAGCACGGCATTTAGTCCTATGACTCACCTCATTTCCACCAACTGCCTTGGTTAAAATCACTGCAGAAGACACAGGAGGAGGCATGCAGCCTACTGTCTGCAAGCTGGAAAATCAAAGAAAATGCTATTTATTAAGTAGGGTTTTTTCCTATTATAAACAGCAATGCTCAAACTTACAGCTCATAAAAAAAACCCATTCATGATCACATACTTCTTGGATTCAAACTGTAGCAAATTCTAGTGCGTATCCTAAGTTTCATTTATATTAAATTATGTGTCTACTCCCCAAATCATGACAAGAAGTCTATTATCTTAGTTTAGAATAGAAAACTCATTGTAAAACTAGGGGTAGTAAATCTAAATACTAAACATTCAAAACAGTACTTATCATCTAAACGATGGATACACATTCTAGATAGATAGATGATACATTCTAGACATGGTGAGCAGCCGGCTCACTAACAGTAGAAAGTTCATACAGGGAGGGAATAGAGGGCACAGAATGCCTGATTACAGATGATTTCTACTCCCTTTTGTAAGAATTTACATTACAGAATGCCTGATTACAGATGATTTCTACACCCTTTTGTAAGAATTTATCATCTAAGCTTCAGGCAATGAATTTACATTACCTCTGAAATAAGAAAAAAAGAAAAAGTTTTAATTCATTTTGACTGAAAACATAGGAAATATTTTTTTAATAGAATTTCCAGCTCAATTCAAATCTTTTAAGGTCTATTTTCCCAAGTGATGCTTAAGTGGTCTGTCCTATTATCGATTCACAGTCTCTGAGCCTTCCTCATGACCATCACTATTATCATCACTGACACTTTACCATTTGTAGTAGATACTACTCTAGACACTTTACTCACTTATTCCTCGCAAGTATTTAAGGTAAATTCTGTTACTGGTGGACTCAACTCATTCTCTCTTTACTCACCTAGAGTCAGACCTATGCCCCTTCTACTAAAAAAGTGGTAACCTTAAAAGTAACAAGTGACCTCTGAATCACCAAATACAATATCCTTTTCCCCATACTCATTCTCCATCCTTTCCTGCTTTTGAAGATACTCTATTCTTTAGGCTGCCATAGTACTTCACCATTCTAATTTATCTTCTGTCTTTTAAACTAGCCCTTTCTGATTTTTTGCTGACTCTCTTGCATTCTTTTCAATCTTATTTTCAAATCTGAATCTATATGAATATGTACAATTCCCAAAATTGTAGCTGCCTGTGACTGCCACCTCTAACTAAACATGGCTAATATTTTCTAAAATACCAAGTTCATCTCTGAATTCACTTATTTCTGTCAATAGGATAGTTTGTTGTTGTTATTTTACCTAATGATCCAATTTGAAACTCTGAAGTTACATGTGGTTCCGCTTGCTTCTCATAAATCAATTTATTACCACAACCAACTTTCCATTCTTCTCTATGACTATTGCCATCATCTCCCTTCAGATGTTTTTTTCCCCAACTTTGGACTTTGATAAATGACTACTGAATGTTCTCTCTACCTCCACTCTTTCCCTTCTACATAGCAAGGTAAGGAGGACATGCTCAACATATTTATTTATTTCAATAACTTAAGTATTACCCTGAGGTAAGAGTCTGCAACTCCCTCAAGTTAACAACACACTGTGTACTCTCAAACTAGGGTGGGAGTAGAGAAAAAGTGAGCTAGGAAAAGCTTTCTGTAGGTGAGTTAGGCTAAGTGTATATTGCTTTAAGCTCAATATCATGAGGTGAGAATTGTAGCTTAGCTTCCTGAGACTGCAAGCCCAACTCTAATAAGAACACCCAGTATAATGCTATCAGATTAACCTTTCTTAATGACCATTTTTAGTATGTTGTTCTCTAGTTTAATACATTTCCAAACTCCTATTAACTACAGATGCAAATCCAAACTCCTCAACCCAGTAATTCAGGCCTTCTGTAACATGGCTATAAGGAAATATTTTATCCTTGTCTCCCACTAATGTTTTATTTTTGAGCTCTCTACTTTAGGAAACACAACCTTTGCTGAACCTTTTACCTTTTAACAGATTACATTACTTATCTAACAAATCATATGCTGCCCCATTGTAGTTGGCTACTGTTTTATATCTCCCACATATCCAACTACCCTGGACGTTCCTTGAATACAAGGAAAATGAGTTAATATCCTCCTATTCCTTGAGTGCCCTTTTCATGGGAAACACTCAGTAACTATTGATTCTTAATATGCAGCATAAAAAAAATTAAAGATATGCATCACACTTTGCTGCTTAAAATGATATCGTACGTATGTGGCATGTTATGCTTTTCAGTGAAAATTTTATGTTCAGTCTCTCAAACTCAATCTGGCCAAGACAGTGGTCTTGATTTCCCCTTCTTATACACTCTACTTCTCCTCAGCTAAGTAAATGATGCCACCAATTACCCAGTAGCTCAGACCCAAAACCCAGAAGTCATCCTTGATTCCTCCCTGTCCTTCTCTCTCTACATCCTATCCACCCATAGGTTCTGAGAGCTCTAATTTACAGCACACTCTCCAATGTCCATCTCTCTCTACTACACTGCTACCTTACAAGACTAGCCTCCAAACTGGTCTAGCTTTCTCTCAGCCCCTCCACTATCTATTCTCTATGCAGCAGTTAGAGCCCTAATTTGAAAATATAAATCAGACCACAACACACCTTCATTTAGATCTCGCCCAGAGCTTCTGTTGCATGCAGAAAAATATCTGAATGCTTTTACCATGGACCTATAAGGCTTTGTGGGACCTGGCTCCTGCCTACCTTACCAGCTCCAGGTCCTATTATTCTTCCTCTGTATCTCCAGGCTCTAGCCATTATCGTCATTTTCTTGACCCTAGAACACACCAGGCTTGTTCCTGACTTAGAGCCTTTGCACACTCTACTTCCTTTGCCTAAAACATTCTGCCCTGAGAACTCTGCCATCTAAATTCATCATTGGCCTGCCTACCTAACCACTTTTAACCATAGCACACTGTGTTTTACTTCCCATTACTGATCTCTATCTTGGTCATCAACTTACTTGTTTATTGTCAATCACACCCAATTCTTCCCAATGTGCAAAACAAACTTGCACTTTGCCATTTTTGTTCACTATTATTTCTCCAACACCAATTATAACTCCTGGTACGTAGTAGGAACTAAACAAGTGACTTGAATAAATCAATAAGTGATCTCAATTAAGATCCTCAACATTATTATCAAGCAGACAGTAAAAGTATGACTATCCTCATTATTTATAAGCAGGAAAATTTAGGTCCAACACTATTACATGACCTCTTCAAAGTCACACAACAAGTTAGGGATAGGGTCAGAAAGTGACCTCCAGGTTCTAAGTTTAGTGTTTTAACTATTATGCCATACTGCTAAACTGTAGTTAGTTTTAAACCACTTCAAATAATTTTTTAAATTCATTAAATCCTTTGAATAAACATGATGGCATTTTTATGGAAGAAAAGTGTCTAATAAAAATCTATTGTTAATTCAACTATCATTTCAACCATAAAAGAGAACAAGTGAAAAAGAAAATGTTTGCTCCTTATATATTTTTTTCTTTCCTATACTCCTAAAAAACTTATATTCAGCTACTATCTGTCTATGTTTGGTAAGATATAGAATATACAAGTTAAAGTACCCAACTGATGGCCTACATTAAACACATGTACACATATCTTACATCTTCTAGTCCCTTCCATCTTTCTCCCAATACAGTTCCTTAAAATTTCCAGAACAGTGTCCACCTCAGAACCTGAATATTAAACACCTTAAGATTGTGTTATAATTAAGAGTACACTTACTTTGATGATCACTGAGTAATATATAGAATTATCAAATCACTGGACACCTGGGTAGCTCAGTCCATTAAGGGTTCAATTCTTGATTTTGGCTCAGGTCATGATCTCATGGTTCATGACTTTGAGACCCACGTTGTGGTCCATGCTGACTGTGTGGAGCCTGCTTAGGATCCTCTCTATCCCTCTCCATCTCTCTCTACCCCTGCCTCTCTCTCTCTCTCTCTCTCTTTCTTAAAGTAAATAAACTTTAATTGTCAAATCACTATACTGTATACCTGCAACTAATACCACACTGTAGGTTAACTATACTGAAACTACAATTACTTTTGTTAATGTTTATTTATTTTTGAGAAAGAGACAGAATGAGAGCAGGGGAGAGGCAGAGAGAGAGGGAGACACAAAATCTGAAGCAGGCTCCAGGCTCTGAGCCTTCATCATAGAGCCCAACAAGGCACTTGAACCCACGAACATCAAGATCATGACCTGAGCCAAAGTCAGATGTTCAACCAAAGGAGCCACCCAGTACACCTGAAATTACAATTTAAAACAATTTACTAATAAAACCCTTAGGAATAAGCAAAAAACAAAAAAACAAATAAAAAGATTGTGTTATAGAATTCTTTGATGAACCTTTTGATGAACACTACCATTTTAAAGGATAATAATTTTTAGGGGCACAGGGGTGGCTCAGTTGGCATGGCTTCATGAATTCAAGCCCCAGATCTGGCTCTGTGCTGGCAGCACAAAGCCTGCTTGGGATTCTCTCTCTCCCTCTCTCCCTGCCCCTCCCCTATTTGTGCTGTCTCTGTCTCTCTCAAAATAAATAAATAAATAAATAACTTAAAAACATTTTTTTCAGGGATAATACTTTTTAAAGTGTTCTTATTTCCTTATAAGATACCAAACACAAGCCCTTTTGTATACAGTTGCCACAGAAACAATGTCACCACAGATGCCTCAATAAAAGTGGATCCTTCAAAAATAGTTAAACGTACCCTTTTAAAAGCCATTCATTGATGGGTGTGATTGATAAAAGCTGAAGAAAAAGCCATATTGTTGCTGGGAAGAATGCAAGTGTGAAGATCTGGATGAAAAGGTGCAGTTTTATATGCACCAAAGCACTGGTCAGCTCCTGAAAAAAATGAAAGACAGAAAATAGCAAAGGTCAGAATATTATTTTTCTGAAGAAAGGCTGCTACTAAAATAACATCGAATAAACTAGCTTTTAATTTGGAATTATTTCAGAGCTAAAATTCTTACCTCTAAGCATAACAGACAGACTTTAAGGAAAAAAAAAGTATTTTTATATAAAATTTCTGAAATATTATAATTTTCTTTTTAATATATAATATACCCCAACAATTCAGATTTGTAAAATTCTGGACCAAGACTGAGCTAAGTACCTTTACAGAAGTACAGACCTGAGGATCATTAACACTATAAACAAATAAACAAATACTTAAGGACCTATCACATTTTAATTAAATGATTAATCTCTAGCAAGGCCTCACTTTGGCAAGATGTTACCAAATCTACATAAAAATCATAATTTTTAAAAATGTTTTTCCCAATAATATTCTATGATTCAAAATGACTTCCTCCCCACCAAAATCAACTTTCTGGATTTCTTTGCTAACACATACAGAATAGCAGCAATGTGCCGTGCTCTGAGCCTGTCACTTTAAGTATGTCATCTCATTTAATCCTCACTGCAGCCCCCTCACTATTATCTTATTTTACTGAGGAGGAACTTGCAGTTGAGAGCTACCGTGGCAAACTCATCTCTGCTCCTTCCATCATGTCACACTACTGCTCCAGAGGGAAGAAACTCACATTAAACATGATACACTGGGCACATTATATGCCTCACAGCTAAAAACAGATAATGAGTTAAACTTTGGGGTTCAAATGTGTACAAATTCAAAGGCATTTGCATTTGAATTTCTTTGAGCTATGTAGTTATTCTGTTGAAATAAAACAAACTCAGAAAGTGGTAGAAAACGTACTACAGTCCTATAAAACATGCAAGAAGTCATTAAAGCACATCAAAGATGCCAGAGACTCTCACCGGTTACAAACATTGCACTGTAACGTCTACCCCAGTTCAAGTAAGACATTCAAGAGCTTCTCAGCCTCAGAGACATTAACCAGAGCTTATCAGTTTAATGGACAGTAGGTTCATGCAGATTCAGATCACCACTTGCCAGGATCTGTCTCATTAGCTCCCACTACCCATTTCCCAAGTGAAGACACACAGCAGTGCCAGTGTGGTCACAGAATATCCCAAACGACATCTAAGGAATTTCTGGCAAATGGGAGACACTGGGTAGACCAGACGCCACACCAGGGCCATGGATCAGACTGAAGATTAAATGAGCCATCCTTATGTTGTATCAGAATTCTTAAAGGTCCACCCCAGAGAAAACTTGAGTACCAGCAGTTCCAAGAATTCTCAGCAGTTTTGAAACCAAATGTCACTTAGATATACCTAGAGGTATTTAACAAATGCTAAATAAATATTAATATTCTAATGTTTAGTAGTAACAAAATGATCAACCAGAATGCAGTAACTAAGGAAGGCATCTGCATATACTTTAGATAGGAATGTGAAACAGCATAACTTTTCTGAAAAGTATATATATATATATATACTATATATATTCTTGATATATATTTGGGAATATATATCAAGGAGGACTACAATACAATTCACATTCTTAGCCTCCAAGAATGTTATGTCTAGGTATTTAACCTAAGGACATAAAAAGTGGTACAAGCATTTACATGCAGAATTGATCACAACAGCATCATCCTGTATAGTAAAATCAGGAAACGAGTTAAGAGTCCAAAAATGGGTGACAAATTAAATAAATTAAGGTATAACCATACTGTTAGGAGATTAAAACTATGTTGACAAGCATGTGGGAACACAAGGTCCTTCCCTACTTAACCAATAGGAATATAAGTTGGCACAATCTAAGGACAGCAATCTGGCAACTCATTCCTTCAGTCAACAAATACTGAGAACACGGCAGTTTTCTAGGTACTTGGAATATCTCTCACAACTTACACTATACATATTAGCAATTCCACTTCTAGGAAGTAATCCTTCACATTTTCTCTGAAATGTGGGAACATGGGCAACCTGTAGGTTATCCTTTGCAGCATTTTTGTAAGCGCAAAACCTTACAAATTACTTAAATGTCCATCAAAAGAGGACTAGTAAAATACAGCATGACACATTCACAAAATGGAATGCTTTCCAGCATACAAAAAGAAACAAGGAGTTCTCTATGTGTTGATATGAAACAATCTCCAAGATATGTTTTTTGAGTAAAACAAGACAGGGTGGCAAGCAGTACAAAACACTCTAGCTTGAAGGGAGCGCAGTACACATATGTTTCACACAGAATATCTCTGGAAACATACACAGAAACTTTTAACATTAGTTATGTCCAGATATCTGATAGAGGGGAGAAAAGAAGACTTCTCATCAAATATACTTTTATACCATTTATGTTCATAAAAGAAAAATGTAAATTTTATATATATGAAGAAAAATTAAATTAAAATATTAAATTATATAAAAATTATTACTATACAGTGCCATATAAGAAAAAAAGATTACATATGTGTATATGTATGTGATACTATGCAGGTGTGTGTATACTTACATATATTTAATTCTTTAAATACTTCATTTTTAAATATTCTATGTATAAAACATGTTTAGGAAAAAAAGGACCAAAAACCACAGAGATGTTAATGCTAGTTATTTTTATTCTTTCTAATCTTCCTACAATGGGTAAATATCAGTTTTATAATCAGAAAAAGTTATAAAAAATAAAATGTAGTTTAAAAATACTAGCTGATCTAATAAATGAAAATTATAAACAACTGCCACTGCCTCAGGACAATGGAACAATAAAGGATCCAGCAAAATGAATCACAAAGGCCGACAATGTTGGGTCATGAAAGGCCTCTTAACAACAGGGAAATAACAGGCATGAAGTATCCCTAAGATTTTCAAGACTATCACAAAAACCCAGGGTTATATATTTTCCATATCTTCTTCATACAAACATAAAGATAAAATAAGGTAACAGGAAAAGAAAAAGCAAGTGAACACTATAACATCCAAAACAGTATTATTCCATACATGCCCATACAGAATTTAGGGCCACGTACTCAAATAAATGACATCATGAATAATTGAAAAGTTGATTCTGCACGACATTTTATTTATTCACATGTAATACAGGTCAAATTCCATTAAAGCAAACTTACGGAGATACTCCAAATACTTATTATACCAGAATTATCACTGACAGTATCGAGAATTCCTTAAAATCAGGGGCTCTGCCTGAGACGTAGAAATATTTTCATTACATACCAATTTCCCTTCTAACCTTTGTTTGACCTTTATTTGATTCACCTTCTGAAAAATCAGCCTCATAGCTCTGGGCTGGAAACAAGCAGCATGAATGTAAAGTTTAGAATTTGCTATATTTACTTCTAAGGTAATAGAACTTCAGAAAATAATCTGTTTAGGAAAATAAGGAAAGACCTGTACGATCTGCCCTACTCAGGACCCTTTCCAGGCCCTGAACATCTTGCTCGTCTCTGGTGCTATCCCGGTACCAAACACAGTGCCTTGTAGCCACAGGCACTTCCTAGGTATTTGTTTAGATGAGATTGATTCTGCCACGGTCTATTAAGTGACAAATCCTCTGGAACTGTAGCTCCTAGTTAGTTGAACATCAACTATATTTCAAATGTGACCTTACTTGACTTGAATACAATAAATTTTCAGAAGATATTTCAACAGATATTTTAAAATCTAGAAATCAACAGCCATAAAACTTAAGATTTAGCATGAAATCTTTTTAGTATTAACAGAGTTCTTTATGATTTTAATAAATGAACAAAACAAATTTTAGAATATACATCATTCCATCAATGTATGGGTTACACTACATGAAATGTTCAATATAAATCAAATATGAATGAGGTCAATGTGAATGCTCTCAAATAAACTCAAGTCAGTGATAACTTAGTGTCTCCTGCATGTAAAAATGCACTATTCTAATAAGGTTTAAATTTAGTAGTCCCAGCTGAAATAAATGTAAGATTATTAACTAGAAAATAAATAACAACAAGATTGCTACCTCCTAACTTTAAACCATTGGCTCGGTTGCCCAGGAAATTAGCAGGGCTTAAAGACGATTTAACACTATACAATGATTTATACAATGATGCAATCTAGAACATCTTCAACTGAATGGATCTTGAAAATGACTTAATGTAGTATAGTGAAAAGGGCCATTGATGGAAGAAATGGCTTTGAGGGCTACTTAGATACCATGATAAAGCACAGGATCAAGGCATTTTATCATTAGATCCAAATTAGCTGGAATACTCTGAAGGTTTCCTAGGTGCTTTTACAGAAGAATTTGGTGCTTAGAGAAATGCTGATAGCTGTGACATTCTTCCTTCTTAAACTCCTGCATCCCACAAAGTTGGCTGCTTTACAGAATCACATTAAGCAAGAAGCTAAGGAGTGAGAGAATCAAGTCTTTTGCCAGATTTCTCCTGGCATAAGTAACAGCTGTAGCCGTTAAGCAGCCACCAGGGGACATAGTTAGAGCAAAGTCCCAAGTAGAGGACTTGGGTAAGGCAGCTGCTCACAAAGGGTATTAGCCAAGACCAGCAGGAAGACCTCCAAGGAAGAACAGCTCAGCACCATGGGGGTAGCAAATATTTTTCTGTATCACTAGACCCCACATTTGAGAACCAGAAGAATGAAGGTGTTGACAGAAAAAAAGCCTGTGCCTTGTAAGCACTGATCATAGTCCTTTCAAGTCAATATAATTTGCAAAAACTAGAATTTAACATATTTAGGAAATTCCATCCTGTCAGTTATTTTCTGACATAGTAATGTCAGAACAGGTAGTGAGAATATTCAGAATTTTTGAGACATAATTAACCAGATACCACACAGGGATCCCATCTATATTTTTAAAATGCTCCAATAAAAAGATTTATACCAACTAGATAACTACAGAATACATAAATTTACTGAAGCCATATTTTTTCCACGTTGCTACTAGGATGGTCCTTGTAACTAAATTTGGTCCTCATTCTAATCACACTTAAAAGAAAATAAGTAAAGCAAGACATGATGCTGAAACAAAATTTTAGCTAAAAAGCTATTTTCCAAAAAAAAAAAAATCCTTGCATAGTAAGATTTCCCTATCTACATAAGAATAAGCATCGTAGAATAACAACTTGAAAAAACCCAAGGTAATTTCTTCAAAAGCAAACAGGTATTTTCTCCTCTTTTTCTTCTCCTTTTTAAATTATAAGTCAAAAGAGAATCATAAATTCTACCCATTCCTCTTCTGAATGTTAAAAATGTCTGATTTCTTTAATTCTGGGAGAATTCCATGTTCGGCGACACATTGATCAATAAATAACATTAACTATATGTCTTCATGATAAATTGTGACATGGTATGAAAAATCCCAATTTTTTTCTTAAACTGTATTAATATTTAATAGATGTACCAGCAAAGAATATACTTTAAAAAATATAAATTGGTTAAAGTTATAACCTAACAGGCATCACCTGAACAGCATGAGTCCTGAGAACAAAAGTTATGGAAACCCAACTAAACATCCATAACTCAAATGTGCTACAGCAGTCCCCACCATATTGACCACCATAATGTGACGAAGACCTCAAGCGGATGCTTCATTCAGTTCAGTTGCTGTATTAAAAACATACCCATTATAACCCCACCCTCAAGGTCCATGTTGTTCTACTACTAAATTTCTTTAATAGGTAGATACAAAACACAAGTCCTTTGCTGAAGTCCAAGTCATCTTCTACTATAGTGAACCTTTTGGACCATAGTTACATACATCTTTACAAAAGGATTCTGATACTTCAAAATAATAAGCAAAAATGGAATTTTTCTCCCTGCTTTTGATATGCTCCATAGGTGACAGTACCTCTGTTTTTAATGATAGTCCACTGTTAAAGAATATTGTTGCAACAGCAATGTAGGAGACTGTTATTTCTGGCTTCAGTGGTCCTAAAGAGAGAGAAATATGTTACTGTTAGATAAGAATTTCCAGTAGATAACATGGTATGAAAGAAGAATCCATTGAGGGAGGGCAAATAGTACTTCAAATCTTAGTGTTGCCCTTACTACACTATGGTTCTGACAGAGTTGAGCATTTGCTGTGATGCAGCTGAACTTCCCAAAGGAGATTTTCCACAAGACAAGGACCATGGCTATCCAGTTCAGCACAGCATCCTCAGACCAGCAGAATAAAAACAAACTGCTCTTACACAGGAGAGCAAATAGGCAACATCCTTCAGTATGACGTTTAATTGTATCTGCCACAGTATCAGTGCTTACAAAACAATCAAAATTCTCCGAATCAGGAAAAAAAAAGAGAGAGAATCAATGAAAGAAGTTACCTTCTCTTTAGAAAATATTATTTTATTCTTTCTAGGATACCAGAAATAAAAACCTGTATTCATGCATACATTCAGGTCAGCCCACGGGTATTCATTCTACAAAGATATACTGAGCATTTACTATGTGAATGAGATAATGCATATAGAGTAATAGAGTACTAACAATATGTTAAGTTTGCAATTATTATTACTTTGTGACAGGCCCTGGCTATACTGTTGTGAACCAACAGGCCTAATCTTTTCTAATCTAGAAAATCCTCTCTGGAGTTAGGCTGGCATCACCCCAAATGCATTAACACTATGAGGACAACAGCGGCAACCCTAATCAATATTTACTTCTTTTGTATACAACTGTCTTGAAGACCTAATATATTAGCCAAAGAACAACATGCTTTTCAAAGATGTAGTTCTAAGAAAATGCCATTTTGTACTTCTATACCAGTGGTTTTCCAGCAAGAGCAATTTTGCCTCCTACAGACTTTTGGCAATGTTTGGAAACTCTTTTGGGTTGTTATAACTCAGCAAGTGGGGGTGTTACTGGTATCTCTAGTAGACAGAGATCAGGAATTCTGCTAAACAATTGGAAGGCACAGGACTGCCCTCCCAGCAACAAAGAATTACCATGTCCAAAATATCAATAGCGCTGAGTCTGAGAAACACTAGGGTACGCCAACTTTTACAATCTGATCATCTCATATTTGACGTTCTGTTCAGCCCTCTTGTGCTGAGTTGAACAGTGTCCTCCTAAATTCATGTCCCGCAAGAACCTATGAATGTGACCTTCTTTGGAAATTGGTTCTTTGCAGATGTAATCAAATCAAGATGGGGTCTTACTGGATTAAAGTGGACCCTAATCCAATGACTGGCATTCTTACAAGTATAGGTAAATGTGAACATGCAGAGGGAAGACGGCCATGTGAAGACAGAGGCAATGCCTGGAGTTGTGTTATAACAAGCCAAGAAACACCAAAGATAACTGGCAACCACCACAAGTCAGAAAACAGGAAAGATTCTTCCCTAGAGCCTTCAGGGGGAACATGGTCCTTAGCTTCAGAATTCTAGCCTCCAGAATAATTTCTGGAAAATAAATTTCTGTTGTTCTAAGCCACCCAGTTTGTGTTTCTGGTGTGGCAGCAAGGGAAACTAACACACTCCCTTAAGCAAAATAACAGGACCACAATCAAGGCTCCTCCACTCCCTGCAGCCCTTCACCATACCCACAGATACTGCTCAATAAGGAAGACCAAGCTCAAGAAAAATCACCATTCAGTCAACAAATACTTACTCAGCATCTACTATATTTTAGGCCTTTGTAGTACATCAATGAACAAAAAAGAAACAAAGATCTCCTCAAACAGGCAATAAATTCTTGCATATACGTGGCATTACACAAATTATTTTGCTGAGATCTGAGAAAAGGGAGCAAAAGGAAGAAGGCTAGAGGAAAAGGCATTACCTTTCAGGGCAGTAAACGTGTTCCAAAACTTAAAAAGAAGTGCATTTTTTATACTTGTGAGTGAATCTGTCTCTGCAGCTCACACGTAGAAATATTATTTCCTCTACAACTGAGGGAGGAGATTCAGGAACAGATTTTAAAGTCCAGGAATCCAACTGGTTTTGGAAGTAAACGTCTTCCCGGAATTTTAAATACCTTGTTTGTTCATTTGTTTGAACTCATTTTTATGTTCCCCCAACTCCCTGCTTTTTATGAGACCTTATTCTTATCAACTACACCTCTGCCCACAGTGGTACCCCAAAATTTCTATACAGGAGGGGTTAAAATTAGCAACGTGGTTGCAAGGGAAAGCCAGGGAACATGTCTAAAGATTATCTCCATAGCAAGTGCATGGCGTTTACTTAGATCACATGTTTCTTTGGGGTAGCTAAAGCACCTACCTTAGTTGGCCAACAACTATACTATGAGCAACTGAGATACTATTAGATTGTCCAAGTTAGGAATGAGAACCTAGAAGTAACACAGGGCTGAAATAAACACTTGGTAAATATTTGGACAGAGGTGAGTGATGAGATTACATATAAAAATGAGACATGAAAAAAAAAATGAGATGTGGCCCCTCTCCAAGACAATGATTATATTCTCTGGGTCACCAAAGTAGATCGGAATAAGACCTGAATCTTCAGATGGCTATAAAGTTCAAAGTTGAAATATAAGTTTTAACTTTTCCTTTAAATAAAAGCAAAATAATAATAATAATGTTGATCAGTAAAAATGGAATGGGAGAGCAAAATCAGAAGAAAAAATAGCCAGAAAAAAAAAACAAGGTAATTTTTGGGCTCCCCCACATCCATGGGGAAGATAAAAGAAAATGATCTGGAATGCTTAGGAATGCAAGGAACTATTACCATGTCATAAAATCTACTCATCACCAAGTAAATTTCACTTCTAAACCTACTCTAAGATATTCATGCTAACACACTTAAGCTTTCACATGTTTCACCTTATGTTTTTTTAATGGAAAAATGAAGCAGTTTCCTTTTAGGATTTATGTCTTATTAATGTCAATCTAAATTAAGATGCAGGTAGAAATGAGAAACTTACTCTGTACTTCCAAAGAAGTAAACCTTTCTCTTCCCGGGAATGAATAGCACAGTGTTAGTCTCTGGTATATTCTAAGGTGTGCATAGCTCCGCACTTCCCTGGGCTGCACTGGAACAGATTATCCACACCTCAAACACATTTACATTTACCTTGGCTTTTTATTTTAAATTTTTTCTACATATTTAAAAATGAAATGTACTGAGTAAAAACAACAGTGAACTAAGAATTAAATTATTGAGGCTAGTACATGTTATACTTTTTCTCATTTGGAAAGTCATTCAACGTCTCTAATTTTGGGGTTTCCATTACCTATAAATTTCCTGAAATGTATGACTCACCTACTAGCTGTATAGATTGTTTTCAAAGGGAGGTCAGAACAAAGGTATGATACTTTAAGTGTAGAAATCTTGCATGTACATGTAGACAGTATAGTCATTAAGGTATTGATCCAGTTAAAGATGAAGCAAACACCTTAACAAGTTTAAGACTACTAAAACTTTTCCTATTTAAAAGAATATCTAGAAAACCATTCTACTGAAAATCATTCAGGAGTGCCTGGGTGACTCAGTCATTTAAGCATCTGACCCTTGGCATCGGCTCAGGTCTTGATCTCATAGCTTTGTAGGTTTGCGCCCCACACTGGGCTCAAGCCCCGCACTGGGCTCTGAGATAATGATGTGGAGCCTGCTTGGGATTCCTTCTCCCTCTCTTTCTCTCTCTCTCTTGCTACCCCTCCCTCACTTGTGCAGTCTCTCTCAAAATAAATAAAATTACAAAAATGTTTTAAAAAAGAAAACTGTTTAGTCAGTATGAATGCACTAAAAATCACATCCCCAAATGTACAGAGCCCATAAATGGAAACTAACTAAAAACTACAAGTACACACAGGTGCTTTAGACCATTCTAAAGAGCAAGATGCAATAAAAACATTTTCAGCAACTCTTCCTCTACTGTTCCTAGATTGTTGTTGTTTTAACTTGTGAAGTGAAAATGTTATTTGGTACTATTTGGAGGTTTATTTCTATTTAAGAGGTTTCGCAGGTGGGAAGGTCAATTAAAAGCTCTACAGAATTATCAATCTGGAATCTAGCCCCACGTTGGGCTGCCCATTGAACACGGAACCTGCTTCTTTCTCTCTTTCCCTGGGCCCCTCTCCCCTGCTCATGCTCTCTCTCTAAAATAAAATTAAAAAAAAAAAGAATAGTAAACAATCGTTTGTTTTACTTTTTTGGAAAAAGTAACTTTTATACATGAACAATTATCAAATCATCTGAGTACACTGTTATTCAATATTTGCTGATTCTGCTCTGCTCTTCTGGGCTAAGAACTGAGGCATGGAAAATGTCTTCATTGCATAGAACCCTTCTTTACAACAGTTACTCATTTTAAATTATTTTTTGCCAAGAAAAGGTGTATGGATTTTGCAACTAGTATGAAATAAATGGAGAGCCCTTGTGTCCGGTCCTTCTTCCTTGAGTCTAACTAACCAAGGATGAGTCACCTGACCTCAGGTCACAGTATCTTCATCAACTGTAAAAGTAGCATGTTAGCTTAAAATACTTAAAGGTTCCTTTTAGTTCTTAACATTCTACTCTTTTTGTTTAATATTTACTTTTTTAATTTTGAAAGGTGGGGGGCAAGGGGAGAGGGAGGAAAAAGACAGAGAGAGAGAGGGAGACAGAATCCCAAGTAAGCCCTGCACTGTCAACTCTCAGCCCAGATCTCCACACAAGGCTCAGGGAGCAGTAAGACCATGACCTGACCTGAAATCAAGAGTGGGACACTCAATCAACAGAGTTACCCAGGTGCCCCTTAACATTCTACTCCTATAATTAATCAGAGAAATGAATTATCCTGGATTAATGGCACAAGTATTGGTAAAAATGGGAAGCATTTCTAAGATACAGTAATATACCAAAACTTCAAGAAGCAGAGTCAGAAGGAATAAACAAGATTACAGAATCCATCTTAACACACGCCACTTTGAAGAAGCCCTAGGGAAATGATTCCATGTTCAATAACCCTTCTTCTCACAGCATCCTTGGAATGTAAGATAAAAAGTATTTTACCAAACCAAGCGCCTGCAGATTTAAACTTGAAGATAATACATCACCTGTAATTACACCTTAACAATGAGCAAATAAGAGATCTAACACCATAAACTACAAAGTATGCTACTGATGCTAGTTAAGTGTGTATTCCAGATCACCACAAAGACACTCTAACTTGAATTCTGCCTCTCCAGCTAGTTCCAGAGACAGAGGGTACTCATTTGACAGAACTTGAAATACCAGCATTCACAAGTTTGCCATAAGCTCCCAGAGAAGCCAGGTCAAAGATCTTCAGAAGAAGAAACCATGATGAGTATCAGTTTTATTCTCAGTTACATATTCTACACTTTTTGTACTAAGTTGACTACAGAAGGAAAAAAAAAAAACCCATAAAACACACAAAAAAGTTTTAATCCTTACAGTCTTTGTTCAAAAAATTCCTTTTAAAATGTTCCCTGAAGCTACTTCTAAATGGTGGAATTGAGGGTGGATGCTTGAATGAACCACTGTTCTTTTTTTTTTTTTTTTTAATGTTTTATATATTTCTAGGAGAGAGAGAGAGAGACAGCGTGAACACGGGAGGGTCAGAGAGAGAGGGAGTCACAGACTGAAACAGGCCCCAGGCTCTGAGCTGGCAGTCAGCACAGAGCCCGACGCGGGGCTCGAACCCACGAACCGCGAGATCATGACCTAAGCGAAAGTCGGACGCTTAACCGGCTAAGCCACCCAGGCGCCCCCGAATGAATCACTGTTCTAATAAGAGATCATTTTACTAATTTCCATCATGTTTTAACAAAAAGGTACATATAACTTCAAATATCCTTCTGAGCACTTCCTAAAAAATTGTGTGTACTCACTTCGGTCCTTATTTGTCCCTGTTGTATGACTGACTGTATTAAAACTGTTAATAAAGGTGGAAACTGACAAGGTCAAAAAGACAATGAATTGGAGAAATTCAATTAATGTTTATGACTGTATAAGGGTGAAACCGCAGGGAGGGGAATAGAAGACTAATCATATTTCCACCAATGCCCACCCCCACATTACAAGGCTCCCACTATTCAGAGATCTGCGTATGAGTTTAGCCTGCCTACATTTCCTTGCCAAAATACACACTGCACATAGTCTAAGACAGCCTGTATCTGTTAGAGTACTTGCAACTGAGTCCCGGCAGCACACGGAAGTAGTGTCCAGTAATGAAAAAGTGCAACGTGTCAGTCGGCTTGGGAGTTTCTGGAGCGGTGGCAATTGCAGCAAATCATCACTCTGCAACATGTGGGCCACAAAAGTATGAGTTGGAGAATGAAAGGGTGGGTGTCCCTTTTTCTTCCCCCACTCCCACCCCCGCCCCTTTTTTTTTAAACTTGGGGCCGGGAAGGAGGAGGGATCCGGAAATAGACAAGGTAATGGTGGCCACTCCACGATAGATAAGGAACTCCTGGCAACCTAACTAACGTCCCTTGGGATAGGATGCTACTCTGAAGGCAAATGGAGTTAAGTTTCATTCTCAGTAACCTCACTCCCTAACACTAAGGATACTCATAGATTGTTCGCGCAAAAGGTAACCTGCGTTCAAATTCATTTGCCCCATTCCTAATTAGTCTCCGAGGTTGGCAAATTAAAACATCAGCAGAATGGGCCAGAGGACACCCTGAGCTGGTCAGTGCCCTTGAGAGAAGCAGACACTTCCCAATTACGGTTTCCTCTCCTTTCCAAGACGCTGAAAATTAGTTCTGACGTGGGAATCGCGATGGAGCATTCAGAGGTGCAGCACTTACCCCCATTCACCCCTACGGACGGCTCCAGTTTAGCTCCGGCGATCGCCAGCACTATTCCAATCATGAACCATTCTTTCCTCATTCTCTCCAGCAGCCTCATGTTTGTTAGGGTGGGTGGGTTTTGTTTATTTGTTTGGCTTTTTTTCTTTTTAAGCTACGATCGCTTAACCCCCGAGGCGTTTCCACACTTTCCACGGTCCCTCCAGACATGCAGCAAAGCAAGTCAAATTGCCACTTGTAAACTAAAGACCAGGAGGTTGCTCCGGCGGCTTTGAGGAGGGCTGGGAGTAGTAGTATCCAGTGACAGGAAAGTCTCACTGAGGGCCGCCATCACTACCACGCGCCTCGTAATAGACGCGCACACTACCACGGCGGCTCTAGCCGACGCTCCCACGTGCAAATGCTCTGAAACGGACACTTGGGCCAGGTGGGCCAGCGCAGGCGATCGTGTAAGGGAAGCTGGCTGCCTGGTAGGGCTGACTCGCTAAACGCCAGGACCTGCAGAACCTTAGGAATGACTAGTACAGGGAGAGACGTTAGGCTCCACAGCCACTTAGCCTTATCGAGGGTCCCGCTCCGACAAGCCTTTAGGCGCAGCTGCCCGATCTCCTCCAGCACCTCCACGGAGAAACTTTGTTTTGCTTCGCCGTGAGCCTACGGGAAGGGCTAGCGTGCGCTCTCATTCAGCAGCTGCGGCAGCGGAGTGCGAGGTGGTTTTTCTTTCTGGCGCGCTTCTTCGGGGCATTACGGCGCTTCCCCGGCGCCGGCGTTGACGTGTGCGCCGGGGGAGGGGAGGCCACTCGGAGTCTCCTGGTTCTCTGCTGGAGTCGCCTGAGTTAGAGGCGCTTCGACCTCTGCCTGGAAAATCGTCTCCCTCTTTAGGGGAGCCTTAACCCCGAAGAAGAGTCGAAAACTGGGCGCGTCGAGCTGACCCCCAAGTCCGCAGGACCCCTGCCTTCCAGTATCCGCTACATCCTGGGAGGCCTGGCTGGTCCGAGCCCACTCGCCCACACCGACCTCCCGGATCAGAGAGGTCTGTAAGGTTCATCCCCCGCACCCCCACCTCCCGCCACCGCCCAGGCGCGGGGGACCAGGTCTTCCCTGGGGGCACTGGTGAGTGCTCAAGCTCCCTCCTAGAGAAGCTGACGAAGGGCAAAGTGAGGTCTGGGCTAGGGAGTCTGGAGGGTGAGCGAGTGCACGCTCTTGCTTGGCCCTCAGGGCTTGCCCACCCACACAGCAGGACTAGTGTGGGAACGGGGTCAAGGGCCTCAGGGCAGACACGGAATGGAGGGGAGCTCCTGCCCTTTTCCATTGGCCCTCGGGTTGTATTCTGTGCCTTCCCCAGTTTCTCCCTGGAGGTGTGTTCTGGCAACCAGTGACATTCATCGTTTCATGAATGGACTTTTTATTCCTAGACCCAAGAGGAACTTCAGCTGCTCCCCAATATGTACCTAAAGAAATGAGCAAATAAAATACTATCCAACATTTTGAAGTGGTGGTGTGTCTGATGCTTAAATGGGTCACTATGGAACCTCAAGTTTGGAAGAGACTTCGAGGATTGTGCAGTGATGCCGGACTTTAATTCTGAATTTATTCGGAGATTGAAAGAGACTCATTTTGTAATTTCATCTACTTATTTAGCTTTGTCTTGATGACATCACTTGCAGTCCAAAAACGAAGCCCGTTTTTGCAGTTACACTACCAGTTTTGGTTACACAGAACAGAGTGTCTTCTAATTACACATCCGGCAGAATGACAAAAGGTGAAACTCAAGATAAAAAGAACTTAATAGGAAGACACAGATGACATTAAACAACTGAAAACACATGAGATGTGATAAAATCTGATGTTCATTATCAGGCAGTCACCAGATAAGTGGAGATGAAAGATAGTTTACAACACAATTATTTTCTTATAGTAATTTCTTACTAGGTTACAGAGTCCTATATTCCAGTCATTGAAGGTGTGATCTTGGTTTTTTTATTTTTAAACTCATTAAGCATTATGCTTACAGAAAATTGGCCCCATTTAATTTCATCGCTGTTTGCAAATCCTTATTTACTAAGAACTCTTTGATCTGTTTAAAGCAGAATCTAACTCATGGAAGTTTTTGTTTTGTTTTCAGTGGTACTTAAAGGAAAACAGTGCTCTGTTATTTCTGTTCTGTTAGTGTAAGACCTAGATTAGTTTCCCATGGTTACTGTAACAAATACCTAAAACTGGATGCCTTAAAATAACAAATCTATTCTCTCAGAGCCCTAGAAACCAGAAGTCCAAAATCAAAGGTATTGGCAAAGTCATATTTCCTCTGGAGGCTCTGGAGAGAGAATCCTTCCTTGCCTCTTCCAGCTTTTGGTGATAGCTGGCATAAGTTGGCTTCCTTGGCTTATGGCTGCATCATTCCAATCTCTGCCTTTCATCTTCACATCATATTCTCCTCTGTGTGTGACTGCATCACTCCAGGCTCTGCATCTGTCTTCAAATTGCCTCCTCTCTTCTGTTTCTGTGTTTCCTCTTCTGTGTTCTTCTTATAAAGACATTTGTCATTGGATTTAGGGCCCACCCAGGTAATCCAGAATGATCTCATTTTGAGATCCTTAACTTAATTACACCTGCAAATATCCTTTTCCCAAATTAGGTGACTGTACTGTTGAATAGTGTCCCCCAATGTCCACCTTGAGCCTCTGAATAGGCCCTATTTGAAATTGAGTCTTATGGATATTATTAGTTAAGACAAGATCATGCTGGATGAAGATGGGTCCCAAATCCAGTGGCTGATGTCCTTTTAAGGTTATGTGGTGACACACAAAGAATATATGAAGAAGAAAAAATTGTGAAGGAGTGATGTGTCCACAAGCTAAGAAATGCCAAGGATTCTACCTTGGAAAAACCACCAGAGGCTAGGGGAGAGACAGAACGGATTGTCCCTCAGAGCGCCCAGCAGAAACCAAGCCTGCTGACACCTTGATTTCAGACTCCTGGCCTCCTGAGCTGTGGGAGAATAAATTTCTCTTGTGATACTTTGTTCTGGCCACCCTAGGACATGAATAAAGGAATCATTCACAGATTCCAGGGATTTGATGTGGACCTATCTGGTCTGCCCACCATTCAACCTACCATAAAGCCCTTCTTGCCCTCTCTGTCTTCCATTACTCTTTCTTCAATAATTGCATCACTCTTCTCTTTCCTTCACATTTCCCCTGTCATTTTTTCCTTTCAGTATCTCTTCAACCTCAGTTTTTTCTCTTTATTACCTGGGCCACTTCCCCTGACACCATCCCAACAAAAATGTACATGTGAAAGCAAACTTCTCTAAAAGACACACAATAAATGCTCTTTGTTTGATAAATACATTTGTTTATTGAACAAATATGTAATGGCCTTCACTATGAGCTATCGTGTGAGAGTGTTGTTCATTCAGTTATGAGTAAAAATGACAAAACCCACCCTCAGAAGTTTATAATCTAATAGAGGAGCCAGATGTAAACAAATATACCATTACAGATGGCTAACAGGAAGGAACGGGATATTGTGAATAATCTAGATGGGAAGGCCTCCCGAGATCAGAAGTATGAACCGGCAGGTGTGAAAAAGCTATTGCTCAGCAAGGAAGAGCTGGACACCATGGAATTCCAAGACCAGGATAGGTAGGTGAGTCAGTGCAGGATGTAGGAAGGGTAGAGAGAGCTGGCCAGGGTACAGGTCATGTGTGACCTCTCATGTCATGGTCAAGGATTCAGATTTTATTACATACTATAGGAAGCCACTGAAGGATTTTAGGCTGGCTAGTGATGATATGCACAGTCTTCTGGACAGATTCCTTTAGAAACGGTCTCTGTACAAACGGTTCAGGAAGAAGTGACCAAGTAAATGGAGCTGAGAAAGGCAATTAGTATAAAAACTGTTGAGCAGAAAGAATCAAAAAACAAATGACCAGTCACCTCTAGGGAAATGGCGAAGCAGTCTAAAATGACACCCAGGATGTCTGCCAGGTAGATACCAGTGCCATTCACTTAGCCAGGGGATCTTTACAGAGTAGATATGGAGAGGAGATTGTAAATTTAGTTTATATCTTGTGCGCAAGGCCACTGAAGCATATAAAAAGAGAGATGTCCAGCAGAGAGCTAAAATGAAGGGTTTTTGTTTTTTTTTTAAGTTTATGTATTTACTTTGAGAGAGAGGGAGTGTGAGTACATGAGCCGGGGAGAGACAGACAGAGAGAGAGAGAGAATCCCAAATAGGCTCCCTCTGTCAGTACAGAGCCCATTGAGGGGCTTGATCTCATGAACCATGAGATCATGACCTGAGCTGAAATCAAGAGTCCAGCACTTAACATACTGAGCCACCCAGGTGCACCCCCCCTTTTTTAAGTTTATTTACTTTTTGGGGGGGCAGAGAGTAAAATGAAGATTTGAGCTCATGAAAACAGAGTTGCTATAGTTCTTGGATTCTTCAGCATAGCTTATGGACAGCATAGGCATTAATGTAGCAAATATTTACTTTTAAACTTTGTTATCTACATTGGTTAGGTGGCCCCTTTGAACACAGTTTGCTTACATACTTACTTGTTTATGAATGTTTACTATGTGCCAAGAACAGGAGTACACCTTATGATCACTCTCATGGGCTTGGTGTTTAATAAAATGGTGATAGGAAGTCTAGCTCATCAGGCTGTTGAAAAGATTCGGTGGTGGTGCCTGGGTGGCTCAGTCAGTTAAGCCTGTGATTTTGGCTCAGGTCTGACAGTCCGGAGCCTGGAGCCTGCTTTCAATTCTGTGTCTCCTCCTCTCTCTGCTCCTCCCCCACTCGTGCTCGCTCGCGCTCTCTCTCTGTCTCTCTCTCTCACTCTCCCTCCCGTCCTCCCTCCCTCAAAAATAAATAAACATTTAAAAAATTTTTTAAAAGAAAAGAAAAAAGTCACAATAAAAGAAGACAGGTCCACTACCACCCTCCAGAGGTCACATCCTCTTTTCAGACATATGGCCCTGCTCTACTCAAAGATCTTCAATGACTTCATATACCGGGTAGAATAAAATTCACATTCCTTAATCTAACATACCACAATTAACATATCAAATATGTCAGAGTGGATGACTTAAACAAAGGTAATTTGTTTTCTCACAGTTCTGGAGGATGGAAGTTCTGGAGCTGACTTCACACAGTCTCTGTACAGTCTTTGTGGGTATCCACTTCACCCTGGTGTCTTTTTCTCTTATAAGGACGTGAGTCATGTAGGATTAGAGCCCCACCCTAATGGTCTCATTTTAACTTAATCACTCTTTAAAGACCTTAACTCCAAAGAGGTTACATTCCCAGGTCCTGGAGCTTGAGAATTCAACATATGAATTTTGGGAGAACACCATTCAGCCTGTAATAGTAGACTTCTAGAATATGACAGAAATGATTACATGGCACTTTTAAGACTAGATTTCAAAAAATAAAAAAACCTGTGGCTTCTGTCTGGCATCTCCTCTTCTGCTTGTTTCTTTGCAGAGGGAATCCAGCTGCCATGAGGTAAGCTACCTATGAAGAGGCCCAGTGTCAAGGAGGTCATCTCTCCCTCCCAGAGAGCCTAAGGCTTGGATCCCTTGGTGGAGTCTCAAGATGGCTGCAAGCCAGGTCTCCACCTTGACTGCAGCCAGTGGCACCCAGCTAAACCCTGCCCAGATTTATGACTCATAAAAACTGTAAGGTAAATCATATTGTTTTAAGATGGGAAATTTGAGGGGTAGCTCATTACATAGTAATAGACACCTAATACCTACGTCAAATGGAAAAAAGTTGAAAAGTGGCTACAGTGAGCATAGAAAACTCAGTCCAGAAGTTCTGCTATGCTGTTGAGCACAGGAGTTACCTGGGAACTGTAGAGAGATGTGGATCAAAAAGGAGTCTCTTCTTTTGAAGATGAGTGATATTGGAGCATTTCCACATACTGATAAAATGACCCATTAAAATGGGAGATCTTAATAATGAAGAAGAAGTAGGGGCTATGAGAGGCAGAATAATGACCTCTGCCGAAAATGTCTACTTCCTAATCTCTGGACCCTGTAAATGTGTTACCTTACATGGCAAAAGGAGACTCTACATGTAATTAGGGTAAGAACCTTAAGACAGGAAGAATATTCTGGATTATCCAGGTAGGCTCAATGTAATCACAAGGTGTCTTTAAAAGATGGATGAGGGCTGTATGTGTCCAAGAAGGGATGTGAGATGGAAGTAGAATTTAAAGTGACGGGATGACTAGAAGGGGAGCATGAGGCAAGAAATGCTGGCAGCCTCTGGCAGCTGGAGAAGGTAGGAAAATACACCCCACCGGCCTCCAGAAGCCAGGCAGCCCTGCTAACAAGTTAGCTTTAGCCCAATAAGACCTAGTTCAGGTTTCTGACCTCTAAACTCTAAGATAGTAAATTTGTGTGATTTTAATTTACTAAATTTATGGTAATTTGTTACAGCAGCAATAGCAAATTCATTCATGCAGTGGCTAACTTGAGCACTTGAGAAGGTAAATATTGACGCTTTCTATAAAGATGGGAGGGAGGATAGAATCTTTTTGCCCTCAAGTAGCAGAGGCCTGGAGGAATTTAGAGCACAGGCAAAGCCTCTATATCCCCAGACCATATTAGCCTGGGACATGACCATTTGTCCTTTAAAAAGATTGCTTCTAGGGCACCTGGGTGGCTCAGTTGGTTAAGCATCCAACTTCAGCTCAGGTCATGATCTCACGGTTCATGGGTTTGAGCCCCACATCAGGCTCTGTGCTGACAGCTAGCTCAGATCCTGGAAACTGCTTTGGATTCTGTGCTTCTATATTATAAGTTAAGATTTCTTTAAGGGATACATAAAACAGTATATACAGACAGATCTGAAAGAACAGATATTGCATTGACTGGGTGCATATTCTGATTATCTATGGCTGGGAAACAAACCAACCCAAAACACTAGAGTCTTAAAACATGAACCAACTACTTCTATATCTTTTAAGAGTATAGCTAGCTTTCCAGTTATCCACACTCTGACCACAGTGTTACCCTTCCTTTCTTAGTCTATAGTCAGTAACTCACCAAGATTAGTTTGTTTGTCTTCTTCTTCAAAATTGTACTTATGTCCAGCCCTTCTTATTTGTTCAATTTTTCATTTTCTTCTACCTGGACCATTGCAATTGGCTCTATGGAACTGATCCCTCCACTCTGTAACTCTAATAATACCACTTCTCTGCTCAGGTAATATTTAATATCTTCCTACATGGTACCTGGAATACAAGAGGCTTTGTGTTCATGAGAGCCTCCCTGAATGTGGTTAGCACTGGGATGCTGACAGAGTCAGACTTCTGAGCCTATAAAGCTGGGAAATAGCCCCTGAATGGTACTAGCTTCTTAGTGATCATCCAGGTTGTCTTTTCCTGGTAACTCTTGAATGGTAGTTTACCATTTAGACTATAGTAGCTATTATTTTCTTCATATTACAGATGCGAAAATGAAGAAAGATAAGCTATGCTTTCCCCACGACTAATAAGTGGCGGAGTCAAGCTTCAAACTTGACCTCAGAACTTCGGGCAGTGGACCTCAGTGATTAAGAATATATCGCCAAGCATTCAATGGCCCAACTTAAAATTCTAACTCTATTACTTACTTACTGCTATTCTCACATGACTCTGGGAAAGTCACTTGACAATCCTTAGCCTCAGTTTCTACACCTGAAAATGGGCAGGGGGGAGGATGGTAATTGTAATACCTACCTTTATGGGCTGTTATAATAATGAGTAAACATATCAGAAACATAACCAATGTAAAAATATTGTGATATTATCTCCTTTATATCTTGATCCACATCAAAATTGTACAACTTCTATGAAAGCTTTTCCTGCTCTCTTGAACCAGAGATAATGTTTCCCTCTTGTGCATTCCCTCTCTTGTTGCAGTTATTAGTTATTTATCAGTTAAAGGTATTTGTGTACATACTTTCCTGTACTATACTAGAAGCTTCTCAAGAGCAAGGATTGTAGCTTTTTTCATCTTACTGTCATCCACACCAGCTAACATCAGACCATGAAATATAATAAATATTTGATATATTTATTGACTTGAATAGTTGGTATAGAACCAGAGGGTATAATGTAGAGAGACAAAAACAGGATTTACTGTTTTGTTATTATCACACCATAAATCAAAAGTTAAAGTTTTCCTGGATTAATTTTTTTTGTTTCAATTCCATGTCACCCTGTCAATTCAATTGTTAGCATATGTTCTGAGGGTTTACTATGTTGACACAGCCAAACCACGTATTTCAGGTCACATATGCATGAGTGTTTAGTGTAGACATGGCATAATGTCTCCCGTGGTAAGTTTGGGCTTAAGTAACAAAGTATATACCAGACAAATGAGACCCTGAACCTAATGAATATGTAATAACATGAAGGGAGTGATAGGTGAAAAACAAATGAAAAGGCTAAAATTTAACTTCTATTAATTCTTTAGGTTCATAATCAAACAACTAAGTCCTTCCATATGCTTCAAGTTGGCTATCTAATCTGTCATACTTCACCCAAATCTTACCAATCTTTCCTGTCTTAATGATTCTTTTAATTCAGCTAGCTCCCACACTCTCCACCAAGAACTTCTCAAGTCTTGGTGCACCTGTCTGACTCAAGTGGTGGAGCGACCAACTCTAGATCTCAGGGTTGCAAGGTCAAGCCCCATCTTGGGTGTAGAGATTACTTAAAAATAAAATATTTTAAAAAGCCAGAACTCAAGTCTTAACATAGACTTAAAAGCAAATTGGAACTGTAGAACTCCATACAAACAAGTTAAATAAAAAGCCCCCTGGAGATGTGTAGAAACATGATTTAGATGGGAGTATTGGTTCAATAGTCAACACATGTAATTCATTTATCACTGGTGGATCATTTGTAAAAATTACAATGGCCTGATAATATTATCTTATATTTTTATTTTGAGAAGTTAAATAAGTTGTATGTTTGCTTCTTTAATTATTTGAAGAAATTATAATTTAAATGAAAAGATCCGTAAGGGCATAATTCTTGACATGTCATGTAACCTTCAAACAAATATATATTTAAGAGCAATTGTTTTGACTGGAGAATACTTTTATGCTAGTGAATATTTTTAGTCCCAAAATGTTACCTTGAAAGGAAATGCTAAGTTATTTTGCTGTATTCTAAATATAGCAAAGATAAAGATACATAGTTGCCACGCCAATTACAACAGAATACCACCAATACAGCTTAATTTGAAAACATTGTAGCTAGCCAGCTAATTTTCAAAATAAATATCTGGTGATGAGCTTCTCTGAGTGTTGCTAAAATGCTTTATGGAGATAGAGTTCTATTTTATTCTTTGATAAAGAACAACTCACAGACTAATATTAAACAGTTATGAAAATTCCAACTCAAATATAAGAGATCATGTTTTACATTAGAGTAGGAGTATAACCTCTTCTCTTTTCTCTGCGCAAGAATTTAGGCACTTAGCTTCTATTGTATTTGTGTTAATGAGAGTTACGCATGTAGATTCCCTCAATTCAAATGCCATTATGCCCTCCTCACACTGATAGCAACTAGGTCTGTCAGTGTGGAAGATGTAATGCTTTCTTTCCTTAACCCGTAGCGTGTGAATGTGTCTCTTTGCAGAAGACCTTATGCTCCCGTGGTTTGTGGAAACTCTCCATCTAATAGTTTCTCAGTCTCTTAAGTGGAAATCTGTCTCAGGAAATTAAGGACAAAGAGGGGAGTAGACAGCAGTGGATGATAAGCTATTGGGAAGCACAGTAAATAATGGAGGGAAATGCAGCCCGAAAGAGAGGGATCATTTAAGGCTATTAGATGACAAATCCACTTCAATGCAGTTATTATACCTGTAAATATAGAAAAATGATAATGTTGACAACTCTTCATCACACAATCTGTGTCATTAATAAATGATGAAGGATAGAAAGAGTCAAAGAAAAATAAAGCCAACACTCTGTGCATAACAATATCACAGAAGCACTTGGAAAAACTAGCTAAGCTAAAAACAAAGACATAACTTGGCACCATTAATGAAGAAAGACTGAGATAAGAAGGAAAAATGCAGAAGCATATGTATGTAGAAAATAGCATGAATAATATAGGTTTTGTTGCATAAAAATATATAATTTTACCTTGCAATTATCAGGAAAAGTTAATGTATGATAATTACCTGCGTTATTATTTTTTTTAATGTTGGTTTCTAGGGAACAGATAGTGCCTGCATTCCTTTAGGGCAGGTCAAAGATCATTCAGAGAGTGGCTGTCCACTTTCTACTCCTGAGAGAAATGCCAAACATATTAACCTTCTCCAGAGGTCATTTTTATTTCCTCCTAGAAAATGATATATAGCTATATCTCTGATTGTCCTGTAAGATTGGGCATCAACTGAAGTAAGAAGTCCAATTTAAGAACAAACAAAGATCTAAAAGAAACTTGGAAAGCCTTCTGTCTCTGTAATTTTGAGACCTGTGTACGTTCTGCTAGGTTCTTCATGCTCCCAAAGGCTGCATGTTTCAAAGACTAGATTGGGATGGCTGATGCAAGTACCGTGTGATCAGAATGGGTGGTAGGAATGCTGGCTGTCTCCCCTTATTCATTTTCTCCCCTTTTTTTTAGCTAGGCATACACTGCCAAAGAAAGATTGCAGTTTCCCTGACAACTGGTAAACGGGCATATTACCAAGTTCTGGCAATGAAATGGAATTAGAAGGGCTCGATTTCTAGGAAGAAAGTCAAAGGAAGGGGGCATTCACCTCTTTGTGGCCTTCTCTTCCCGCCAGCTAGAATGCAGTTATAGAATCTTAAATCCCAGCATCTATCTTCCACCAATACTGTCAGAGCACCAAAGGGGAGCACCTTAGAGCTGCCCTCCTTGCTCTAGACTGCCTACCCCCAGATTGTACGTATATAAAAGAAAAAAATCAAACTTCTAGCTTGTTATCAGTATTATTTTGAGTTTTCTTATCATTTATAGCCAAGCCTCATCTTCATTAATGTGTTAATAAGCAATTTTGAAAACTAGAAAAGTAAGTAGTGATCTCTTGATCTAAAGAGTGATCAAAAACTGAATTGCTAATGCTGAGTAATGCCCAATTGTTGCTTTCCACTCATAAAATGTTTTGAACTTTTCCTACTACTTTTTCTACTACTTTTTACCTTTTCTGCTACTACCCGTAAGTAGAAACAGAATCGTTGGTGATAGATTGATTATTTCGTGCGTTTTTTGTTTTAATTTTCTACATCATTTATTGTGAGATTATCAATGTCAAATAAAATATCAATCTTCATCATTTTCTTTTATTCATCTCTCTTCTTGATCAATTCTTCATTTGTCCTTCCAAATTGTTTCATGCTACTCCTGACTCAATGAAAACTTTCTAAACCTGAAAATTCACCTATAGCTACCTTACATGCTCATTACATGCTGCTGTGGTCCTGGTGGTTTTTTCTCAGCTATCTTGTATCATGAGTTCTTAGAAAACATGTATCACATGATCTTGGCCCATCTTCAACACTCATAGGCTTTATGGTACCTCAGAGGCCCCACCACTGCCTGGCCAGCTGGCTAACAGTGCTTCATGTACTTTCCTCCCTTGACAGCCTTGAAGAAAAGTGATTGATTAGTAAATAGAAAACAAAGACCGGAGTTTGCTGTTGTGACTGGACTGCTTGTCTTGGTAAATTCAATTTATGCACATTGGGAGAAAGAAAAAGTCGGGCCTGGAGGCCAGAAGCTGTATTTGAAGACACCTTAGAGCACACCAGCTGGGCTATATCTATAAATATTTTTAATGTTTATTTTTGAAAGAGAGAGAAAGAGAGAGAAAGCCAGGGTAGAGGAGGGGGGCAGGCAGAGAGAGAGAGGGAGACACAGAACCTGAAGCAGGCTACAAGCTCTGAGCTGTCAGCACAGAGCCTGATGTGGTGCTCAAACTCATAAACTGTGAGATCATGACCTGAGCCAAAGCCAGACATTTAACTGGCTGAGCCACCCAGGTAGCCCAATATTATTTTTTAATAAATCACATCTCTGAACATCAGTGGTGAGGCTGGCTCATGAATTTAAATGGCCCTGGGTACTGGGATTGAAACTCTTGAACAATGAGGAAGGATACAAGTACCACTACCCTTCTCCAGGGGAAGTGGAATTTTCTTCTATTTCAGGGGCTAATGTAATTGTGTTTCACTGGAAAGGAAAAGTTGAATAACCAGACCCATGGCCTTTCCTTATCTGTATAGCTTATCAAAGCAGAGTTGTTAAGTTCACATCTCCAAATTTCATGCCTAGTATTTGTATTATACCAGCAATGGGCAAACTAAAGCCCTTGTTTTTGTAAGTAAATAAAAACAAATTCTGTTTTTGTAAATAGTTACACTGAAACTTAGAGCTGTTCCCAGTTTTTAGTATTGTCTATAGCTCTTTTACTACAATAGTAGAGTTGAATAGTTGCAAAGTGATTTTATCTCCCAGTGAGCCAGAAGTAGTTATTATCTAGCCCATTATAGAGGTTTGCTTCTATAAAAGAAGTTGGCCTTCCGATCCCTAAACTATAAAACCTTAAATAGGAAAAGTTAGGTTCTTAAGCTTCATCTTTGACTTTTAAAATCTTTCTACCCTAAGATAACCCCTGGAGCTGTCTACTCTTGGGTACAGCTTACAAGCTTTGCTAGGGAATAAGTGGAAATTGATTACTAAATCTTACTCGCAAATTTGTCTGCATCAACCCCAAATAAGAAACACTTTTCTGAAAATGCAATATAAAGACCTGCACCCCAAAAGTATATTGCTAGAAGTTAGTACCTTCATCTAGTAAATTATGTCCTGGGGTAGCCAGAAGTTGTTATGACATAATTTTTGTTCTTTTCTGGAATGTAGGAAAAATGCAGAGGAAATAAAACCAACGAAAGATCAAGAACACAAATAGAAAAAAGATCCCGAAGATAGATATATGGCTGAATATAAGTAAAGTTAAATTAAGACAACTTAAAACAGCATAGAGGAAAAGCAGTCTGAGTGGATATGGAGGTAGGCAAAAGTAATTCAGATAAGACAGTCTGACTTTCCTGGTTGAGTCATTCATTTCCAGCTGAAAGTTACTCGTGTGTTTCTGCCATGAGCGCTTAACCAAAAAGGTTGTTAGATTCTATTTGAATTTGTCTAGTTAGAATTTTAGAAATTTAAAGCCAGAGGTGAACTTTAAAATAATTTTAGCCCAATATGCCCATTATACCAACAAGAACCAATTGTGCTCCTAAAAAATCACACACTGGAAAGTGACAGAACTGATTCAGGCAATCACGGTTCCTGATCACAGCATTCTCTCTATCTGTACAGTACACTAAGACCCTCCCAGAAGAGCTGTTTGAGTGGTAAAGATTATTAGATACAGAACTCAGTTTGGGGAAAATGTAAAACCTTTTGAGATTTAGAGTCATCTTAAACAATTGGAAGATAAGTGTTTAGAAGTTCACTTGAAAGATACAATGAAATTCTTAAATATGCAGGTACTAGCTGCAAAATGGATGTAACGTAACAGCACGTTGATAACCCAAATATACAATATGCTCACCACCCCCACCCCCACCCCCACTTATTGGCAGAGGATATTTTCCAAAACCCCAGTGGATGTCTGAAACCACAGGAGTATAGTACCGCAACCTATACATACTGTTTTTAGCTTCACATACACTCCTATGATAAAGTTTCATTTATAAAGTAGGCAGAGTTAGAGATTAACAACAATACCTAATAAAATATAACAATATACTATAATAATGTTATGTGAGCATGGTCTCTTTCTCAAAATGCTTTACTGGACTGAACTCACCCCTCTTCTTGTGAGGAGGTGAGATGATAAAATGCCTACATGATGAGATGGAGTGAGCTGAAAATGTTGTAGGCGTTCTGATCTAGCGTTAGGCTACTACTGACTTTCTGAGGGTATCTGGAAGGATCATCTGCTTCCAGACTGGGGTTGACCTCAGTACCTGAAACTACATAGAGCAAAACCTTGGGTAAGGAGGATCTACCATATCTTTGAATTAAGACTAGCAAAGGGAAAAACTTGACTAATATTTTTTCTCTTTACTTTTGTGGTAAATGAATTAATAAACCCTCTTGAGCATTTCAGTTATTGCATCTTTTTGCTATATTTTTCCATGAGTTGTGCGCTCTCTTCCTTTTACTGTTGACTTCCAGTAATTAAATTTGCTCATCATTCCTTTATTTCCACATTCTGAAGTGTCTGAGCATTTATTTTCCTTAGAGTGATCTCAACTGTATTCCATAGTCTCTCATGGAACTTTCATTGTACAGAATGTGGAGACTATTAGAGACAGAAGCTAGAATAAAATGTGAGCCCGACTACTAGATATTTAAGAATAGTAATTAAGTCATAATAGTAGTTCTATTTAAGTGCTTCTTTGTGGTTGCAATAGCACATCTTCCTGACAAGTTTACTTCTGTGTCTTTCCTTGAATCACAGATAGGTTTTTTTCCATGTCCTCTTCAGCTGGGTACCAGCTGCATTGTCTCAATGGCTTTCAAAAGGAGACTAATGGGCCTAATCCATAAATACTGACTAGAAGTCAGAGTAAAGGCAAGAGGCTCTGTTTATTGGCCATTACTCATCAATAAATGATAGCAGTGTTAAACAATAAACACAGAGCTCTGAGAATATCATTAACATGACTTACAAAATAAATGTTTCTACAATATATCAGCGTTTGGAAGCCAAATCCACCGATGGCTCTAGGACTAGATTTGTCATCAGCTGTGTTTTAAACTAAAATATCTTTTTTAAAATATTTTTTAAAATATTTATTTATTTTTGAGAGAGAGAGTGAGACAAAGCGTGAGCACGGAAGGGGCAGAGAGAGAGGGAGACACAGTATCTGAAGCAAGCTCCAGGCTCTGAGCTGTTAGCAGAGAGCCGGATGCGGGGCTTGAACCCACAGACGGTGAGATCATGACCTGAGCCGAAGTTGGACGCTTAACCACCAACCAGGTGCTCCTAAAATGTCTTCTTAAAAAATTATTTCTGGTTCTCTTCTCTGATGGACTTATAAGAAGACTGGGATTTTCTCAAAGAGGAAGATCATCATTTCTGCCTTTTTTGTGTGGGTCTTCATTGGGATAACTTCATAAAGAACTGAGAATATCTGACAAATATTTGAATGTCTTGGTAACTTAGGTCCCTACACCTGAGGTACATGTAATGTAGGAAACATGCCTACACCCACTGACCACCTAATCCAAGAAAGAAAAGGGTAAACCTTGAAACTTTAAGAAATGAATAACCACAAAACAAAATAAATCCGTTTTTATATTCCTTTCTAGAACAAAGGGGAAAGCAATTAAAAAAGCTTTGTAAGCAGTCCGTTTGTGCACACACACACACCCTTTTTTTCCTGTGAAATCATATGCCTCCTCGCTTGGCACCACACTGCAAACAGCTGGAGTCCTTCACATGTCTAGTATTATTCCCACTTGTTGAATTTCCTGAAACCAAATGCTCTAAAAACAATAAAGAAAGAATAAACATGTTTTAAATGATCCCATTTTCATGCTTTATCACTTTCTCACCATCATGTTAGCCATCTACCTAAAGATTTATTTTGAAGGCTAAACGGTGATTGCAGATGAATACACTTCTAAAGCTCATTTGAAGTGCCTTACTTTAAAACAATTAAGAATGCGAGAGTGGGAAAACTTAGAGGCTTCAGAGTCCACATCCAACATTTGAGTCAATTACCTAACCACAGTTACAGGCCTATGTCTTCACTGATAGAGCAGAATTGTCGTAGAGTCTTGTTGATATACGGTAAACTTTTGTTGTCAAAAATCACAAGACATTCTTACTTTCACTGATTGCATGAAAATCTCAAACTACCTCATTAAGAGGCAAGTGACCCCTCCACTTGTCATCATAAGGATGTCAT
The DNA here is from genome assembly GCF_003009895.1 of Hyaena hyaena. NCBI lineage: Eukaryota > Metazoa > Chordata > Mammalia > Carnivora > Hyaenidae > Hyaena > Hyaena hyaena. Next base: position 370,964 of record NW_024081111.1, on the reverse strand, counting down.
GAGTGTTAAGTATAGATCAAGCACCAGGGAGTAGTTAATGGCCAATACGTGTTAACTCTTTTTCCCTTTCTGTTCTGTCCTTCCTCCTGTTCTTTTCTTAATTGAAAGGTTTTCTTTTTAAGTTTATTTTGAGAGAGTGTGAAAATGGGGGACGGATAGAGTGAAAGGGAGAATCCCAAGCAGGCTCTGCACTGTTGCAAAGCCTGACACAGGGCTAGAACTCATGAACCATGAGGTCATGACCCAAGGTCAGACACGAGGTCATGACCTGAGGTCAGACACTTACCCACTTAGCTACCCATGCACCCTTGTCCTTCTCCCTGTTCTTAAAGAGAAGAAAAATCAATAGTGTTCCTAAACATTATTATTTGTGGAAGGGACTTAGGAATGGGATAGGATAAAAGTCTCAGACTTTTAACGAAAAATGTAAAATGATGATAAGACATCAACGCCTTTCTAGAATCTCTGCTCCTGGCACATACCATACAATTTTCCTCTCATTAAAAATTTTTTTTATTTGAATATAATTGATATACAATGTTACATTAGTTTTCAGTGTGCACATAGTGATTTGACGAGTGTATACATTATGCTATGCTCACAAGTATAGCTGTGTCTGTCCCATTATATTGTTATTACAGTATCCTTGATTAGATTCCTTGTGCTGTGTCTTTTATTCCCGTCACTTATTCGTTCCTTAACTGGATGCCTTTATCTCTCACTCCCCTTCATCTATTTAATTTGTCTCATTCTGAAAACACAGAAGCACCAAAATGTTTACACCTTCCTTAAAGTTACTTAAAGAACAAGGGCACTTGGGTGGCTTAGTCAGTTAAACATCCAACTTTGGTTCGGGTCATGATCTTACAGTCTGTGAGTTCAAGCCTCGCATCGGGCTCTGTGCTGACAGCTCAGAGCCTGGAACCTGCTTCGGATTCTGTGTCTCCCTCCCTCTTTGCACCCTCCCCCCAACCCCCTGTCCCCCGCTGGCACTCTCTCTCTCTCTCTTTCTCTATCTCAAAAAGAAACACTGAAAACTTTTTAAAAAGTTACTTAACAGAACAGATCCAAAAAGAATATCAGAATCTCCACATTCGAAGTTCAAATTGCTTGAAAAACAAGCAAATTATTTTTGAGTTATTATTCTGTGTATTTGTTTGTGTATCAGCAACCAGTAGTGAATTCACTAGTTATGTTTAGGATGTGAGTTTTCAAACAGAGGCCCCATTACATGCTCAGATCAGGAAGGCAAACAGCCTGGATGAAGACTTCACGGTGGAAAACAAGGGATGAGTTTGTAAATGAGCAAGTTCACATGCAGTGGCCATAGCTGTGGTTTGTGGATGAGCTATTTTTTTTCTCAGTGGCTGACATCATTGTCTTCTGCCCCTTACCAAAATCCCTACGTTTCCACTGCTAAATCTGTGAAGCTTCATTGTATGCTATTCTAGGGGCAGGTTCTGTGACATAGTCACCTGGGATATCTACCAAGGCTGCACATCCCAGCACTCCTCTGCTTCCTAGTTCCCCTCTTGCATTTGTTGGTTTGGCTGTCTGCTTATACAGGCTTCACCACTGCTAGGTCATTGCCCTCTGCACTCAGGATGCTAACTTAGTGTGTGACCTCTAATGATCCTAGGCACCTCTTGCTTGATAAGAGTACAAAGCTCATTAGTACCCTGTGATGATGTTGGAACACCCCCCCACCCATCCGTGTACTATGAATGGGTAACTTACAGCACATGCATACACATAGCCTCAAATATGTTCCAGAAGCATGGCCCTGTTCTCAGACCTGAGAGGTCTGGCCACCTGAGAGATGACAGTTTTGCTCTTGTCTGTAGGTTGAGTGCTTTTCAGAGAGTCACTTTGATCTGGTTTCAGAGAAACCTCAATGGATGGCTTTAGCGCCTTCTAAGGGACTATCGTTAATCACAAGAGCAGGCTTGGATCCTGCTAAAATTCAATGTCCTCAAGATACCTCTGATCTGAGCTTTCTTGAGATAGACTGCAATGCCCTTGGAGGTTCTACAACACTTCCAGATGTTCCTGGATCACAAAGAAAACAGGACCAGGTCATTGCCTTTAGATGCTTCCAAACAGCACAGCAGGATGAACTGTATACAGTGATCCATGCTAACATTTAGCCTTATTTGCAATAAGAACCCCAGATATGTGAACAGCCTGCTGCTACCTGGCAAAGTGCACTTCAATTTCAAGCTGATGTGTTCACTTTCCAGGGTTGAAATTGTTGTCAGCAATTTTTATTTTAAATAGAAGTTACAGTCACTGGCCTTTTAGAATACTTCATATTTACAAAGGTGCCTTTTATAAGAACATCCTAAAGTGCCATATGAATATCATTTCATTTATCCTTATAACATCTCTGTGAGGGAAAATAGCCCATATTGCCCTCCCCCATCATCACCAGACCCAGTGTTCAAATGAAAGCACACACAGATGGTTTCTAGAAGACCAGGATAGAACTCAAGATGGAACCAAGAATAGGTCTATTATGGTTGTATATGAATGTTCACACTGGCAAAGGGTTGAGAACATAATTCTATCACCCCAAGAGAATAACATTTTCTTAAGGACAGAAAAAGGGGGTAAAGGAAGAGAAGTTTCCTGAAGTGAACCTGTTAAAGTAGGAGCATACTACAAGAACTATAACTTTGGTCTGGTAATGAAGTGAATTTTTGATGTATTATGTCCAGCATTCATTTCATTAAAGTGAAATTGATTTGGAAATTATCACTAAATTTAATCTTTCTCATTCTAAACCTGCTTACATATGTAGAGATGTTGTTAAAGCCTCCATTTTTGTGTTCTTAAAGTTTTACCACAAAATGATATGGTATATAAAGCTATATGTAGTACATTACAGTCATGAAAATCCACATGAATTCATTGTCTTCTTATCATCCTGTAGCATAGATGGAGCAGGTAGTATTACCCCTATTTTACTGACAAGAAAACTCAAGGTGGTTTCCAAGCACATTTACCCAGAGTTAACGTTGGGTTCAAATACAAATAAAGCAAGTTATTTGATTCCTGATAAGAGCTTGTACATAGGCAGTTACAGAACGTTCATTTTTCCTAAGAAGAAAATGTATGGAATGTAATATTTTAAACCTGATGAAACATTTTTTCAATTGTTAAAATCTAACAATACAACCAAGGAATAGAAAAAATGGATTCAAACCATGAGATCATGACCTGAGCCAAAGTCATACTTACCAGACTGAGCCACCCAGTCACCCCACACTGGTTTTTTTTGTTTTGTTTTGTTTTTTTCTTATCACATTTTCCTACAACTCTCCATCCTTTCACCTAGCCTAGCATAAAAAGCACTCAGGTTTTTCCACTTCTTCAGGTCTTACTTCCTTATGAAGTCCTGTGTCACATAAAACCCACATTAAGTAAATTGGTGTGCTTTTCTCTTGTTAATCTGTCTTGTGTTGTAGAGACTCTGAGCAAGAACTTAGAAGGTGGAAGAAAAAGGACTTTTTCTCCCCTACAGTAGATGTTGCTGTTATCTCTATAGATGGCAATGAAGATATTCATTTCACCATATTCAAAACCAAGACAAATCCATGGTGTTGTGATACATGCATATCTTTAGATGGCTTTTTGGTGTTTGTTGGAAACTTTGGACTTGCGTGTTTCACGTCCTTGGAAGAAATTGGGACTTAACTCCTGTTGCAGGAGAAACAAACACTGTTGTACATTCTGACTCCCTGTATCGAACCTAACTTTTCTAAGCCCTAATACCTAAATTTGACAGTCTTCTAGTTGGTATTAAGGGCCCATAAACAGGAGTAGAGTTTGCAAATGGTCTACTTTATGTACTTGAGGCATAACATCAGCATGATAAAGTTCCTTTATTCAAAGTTTTAAGAATCTGCCAAGTTAAAAAAAATTACCAGTTTTCTGGAGTATATACTAAGCCTCATATTTGGAAACATTAATTTTCAAACTCTTAAAAACCTGTTTATATACTCTGTATTTTTTAAAGTGTTTTCCTTAAGTGTTACTATAACATTAAAATTGTTATTCTACTGATAATTCTCTAAACTTCTTTTTTATCTTATTATGCAAATAAAATATGCTGTATTGTAGTCAACCAGAACAAACAAAAGTTTTAGAAAGAAACTAAAATTCACCCAAAATAACCACTATTAACACTCTGGTAACTCCTATAATCAGACTTTTATACGCAGACCTATATATAAAATTTTGAGTGACTAGGATCATATTATACACATATTTCATTGAGAATACTTTTAAAACATTTTGTTAAGTTGTTTATCTCCCTTCTCTCTCTGTCTCTTATCCATCATTCCTCACCACTACAATAAAAAAAATGTTAGGGTGCCTGGGCAGCTCAGTTGGTTGAGCATCCAACTCTCCATTTCAGCTCAGGTCATGATCCCATGGTCATGGGATCGAGCCCTTCGTCCCACTCCATGCTGAGAGTGGAGCCTGCTTGGGATTCTCTCTCTCTCTTTCTCTCTGCCCCTCACCCTCCCTCCCCTACTCTCTCTTTCCCCGCCTCCTCCCCCGCCTCTCAAAACAACGACAACAAAATGTTAGAAATCTATTTTTCTCACATAGACACATAATGTAAAAATCCCCCCAATCAGCTAATATAGATGTAACACATTCTCTTTCATGGTATAGATGAACCACAGTTTATTATCTGTACCCTTAGAGATGACCACCCCTTTGTGTTTCGATTTTTGCCACTATGAACGAAGATACGGTAAACATCCTTGCACACATCCCCTCATGTGCTGTTAAGTTTATTTTTATGGAGTTGCTCAGGGGAAGGGTGTGGGTAGTTGAACGGTAGTAGTTATGTCCAGAATTGCATTCTCAGAAGATGGTATTCCTGGTATTTTAGTCAACATTTATTTTTAGTATTTATACACACACTACATACATACATTATGTATAATTGGGGTAATTACTGTAGACTTATTACATTATTCATTAATTACTCAGGTTTTTTGGCTTGCCTCATTGATCTTGTCATCTGTGTTTTAAAAGTAAGGAAAACAGGCTTTCAATAACCACGTTTCCTAAGCAATGCCGGGCAGTCAAACAGAACTATTGCTGACAGTTCTGAGAGCCATAGTGGGAACTTATGCACTTAGTTCCACCAGTTCTTAAAGTTAAGAATGCTCTCTGAATTGCATTTAGCAGAGGAAAACAGCTCCATTATGCCCGCGTGGCCTTCTGATTTTTATATTGCTTCTAGCACCTGAAATCAATATAAAAATGCATTTTAAATCATTGAGATTCCTATACTCAGATTTGCGTTGTAAACTTAAACTAATTGGGGTGCCTGGGTGGCTCAGTGGATTGCACTTCTGACTTTTGACTTTTGCTCAGATCATGATCCCAGGGTCATGGGATCGAGTCCCTGCATCGGGCTCCCCCACTGAGCATGGAGCCTCCCCTGTTCACTTGCACTCTCTCTCTCTCTAAAATATAAATATATAAATAAATAAATAATAAATAAATAAATAAATAAATAAATAAATAAAATCGGCTAGAGTTATGAGTCTCGGATTCTTGGTAGTATTCTTATTTTTAAGTGTGGTGGGGGGGAAAATCAAGATCACCCATCGAAGAAATGTAATGGCATTAACCCAATGTACTGATACATGATAAATTATTTAAAATCTAAATATTATACTTAGGGGTAACATACCAAACACATTTAGGCTCAGGTTTCATGGCCATGTTCTGATTGATTTTCCGACCTACATCGTAATTGGCATATATTTGCACAGGTGGAAATTGGCATCTCCTCGATTACACTCCCAAGTACACATGGGCTGCTATCCTTTGACTCGTAGGCCACATTCTGAACTGTAGACTGGGAAACAGTAAGACATCACACTGTATTCAGCATCACCCACTGTATTGTCAGTCAACTCCTCAAATTACAAAGAAATAAATTATCTTCAACTGTGATCCCAGGAACAATGTCTCAAGATGTCTCAAATAATTTCTTTAAAACCTGCTATTGTGGTTTTTTTGATCCACATCATAAATTGCTATTCATCCCCAAGTATGTTAGAAAAACAGTCGAGATGTAAACAAAGCTCAAACTGTGTTTTCTATCTCCGGTCCAGTAGCTGTGTAGAAACAGCTGTGAGTGAGCCTCAAGTGAAACACCCAGCAATATTTGCTGCACTGATGCCAGTCCCCAGTGAGCTGTATATTAATGTCTGGCTGGTAATTTAATGGCACCTCTAGGCATAAACAAAGGTTTATTAAAATAGTAAGTAAAATATTCCTGAACACTGGTTTGCTTTTTAAATTTTCCTGTTCTGCTTTTGGAAATTAAGAAAAAGCCTGTATTGTGACATGGAAAGACACTGATTGAATCAACACTTGCCATCATTTTATTTGGGTTCTATATAGCATGGCCCACAGCAAATCACCATCCTATATTTATATTCAGAAACTTATTTCTGGGAGAAAATCTGCAATGGTGATGAACAGAGTCCCCTCTTCCGGGTTCTTCTCTTATATACCCTTATAGTTTCAATTCCACTCTCTTCCTGAACAGCTCTCCAATTGCTTCACAATGCCAAAATCCCTGGAAGCTGTTTTTTTTTTTTTTTTCAGGAAAAAAATCCAATAGTGAAAGCAAATTACTCTTCCAGAGACTGCCTCATGAAACCATCTTGGATGAGCAGCTTTGAAGTTCTTATGGTCTCCTTATAACAATTGCATCAACATGGCATCTGGTGGTCCATAAATCAGAATCATTTTTATATTTTCAAAGAAAATAGTCTGAAGCTACTGGCAATCCCACTAGGCATTTCTTTATAGAATCCCAGCAGGTAGACTACACTGATATCTTGGGAAATATTGGCTTCAAAGACTGTGATATGCTTTAACACTACACTCAGTTTAGGATCTTTTACCTAAAAGAAACAACAAAACTGTATCTGATGGTCTTTTGTATTTCATCACCTTCTACAAATGACAATACAACCCTTTTTCAATGGACTAGAGCTCATTATTGCAAACTGTCTCCTAAATCGCGATCTATCTCGTCTAAAGTTAACCCAATATAATAAAACGAGTGATTTGTAAAACTCATCACCAAGATCTTTTTATGTGGATTTTGACTTAAATTATGAAATTCTCTTTGGTACCGATGCTTTACCAATGGGTAGTTCTGAGTGTACAGCTGGCTAACACTTCAATAACTGATAAGGATAGTTAATCATGAAACTTGAAACCCTCTTTATAGTAGAAGTTCATAGTGACTTCTATTGCAAGTCTATTTTCCCTGCGGATATAGAAAACAGGTAGCAATTTTAGCTGTGGGTGTTAGAAAGTCACTTGGACTTCCTCTCATGAAATGGTTTTAGCAGTCATGATCAATTTAGGAAGGATTTTCTGACCAAGGAGGATATATTTAAGGACCTCTGGGGGACATCTTCCTTTAGCCCTAGGAGTTAATATTTTAATCTGAAATCTATTTCATATAATGTCTCCAAAAGCAAACATTGTTTTTCTATATTAAAAGGGATTTTTTTCTAATCTTTATACAGAAACCTAGTTTAAAATTATAATCCTGGGCACAAGCTGCTGCGATGAGCAATACTTGGGTGATTTATTTCCCCTCAAAAGTATACACTTATTCTTTATATCTTTGAACAATGGAGAGCATGGGCAAAACAACGTCACTTTATGAGCTCTATCCACTGGATTTAGTAAAAATAATTGCTTTCCCAATAAGAAGAATGACAGGAAGTTAAGAAATAAAGGATAGGCTGATCTCAAAAAGAAGAAAATTGCCCTAACGTGAGGATAAAGTTTAATTAGGGAAGCTCTGTGGTGCCCCAACTCATAAAACTCATTTTATTAAATTTATGTTCCATATTTTTGCCACACTATATTGCTTTCTGCACTTAAAATCCAAGCATGAGGATATGAAATTATTTTCCCACTCAGTCATTGGCTTCAGGGTACAGGGTCCTGATTTCACCAGGGCCTTTGGGTCACTTGCCCTTTTCTTCCTTATTCAAAAGTTTCAGCAAATTTGACCTCTGAGAAGATACCCTTCCCTGTTAGCCTCATAGTTTGACATTTCTATTTGCATATTAGGACTCTGCTCGGAAGTAGAAAGTGTTACAGCTGAGCTCAGGAGCCAGAGCCAAGGTGAAGTTTTATTGCCAACCTATTTCACAGCAGGGCCAGTTTCCTTATTCAGGACTGAGCATCTGAATTCTACTTCTTTTAGTGTCTATTTAAGATTGACTGATGTGTTTGTCTAGCTCTCTCCAGCACCCACTCCAGACTTCTATCCGGTTCATTCTGCAAAATGTGTTTGTCTCCAATATTAAATCCTTCTCTTGAAGGAAAGAGCTCATGTGTTTCAGAAGTCCTGGTTATCTGCAGGGCTGCCCACACCGATGGCATCTAGATAAGGGATCGACTCCCCTCTCCCTCACTTGCAGCAACCCCGCCTGACCAAAACATTCCTGTATTGAATTTGGTCCTATGTGAGAAAAAGAAATATTCTCAGTTTATACTTGGATTGTGTTTCATAGTTCCATCCATTAGCCAGCTGCTTGGATCACGTTTTCTGAACTGTTGACAGAGGCTGAAATACATAGACAGGCATATTTTGGGATCATGCAAGTACTACTAAGAACGAAGAAGGCAGGGTGGAATATGCATGATTTTTTTTTTATTTATTCCTAGGAGAGAGAGAGAGAGAGACAGCGTGAGCAGGGGAGGGTCAGAGAGAGAGGGAGTCACAGACTGAAACAGGCTCCAGGCTCTGAGCTGGCAGTCAGCACAGAGCCCGACGTGGGGCTCGAACCCACGAACCGTGAGATCATGACCCAAGCGAAAGTCGGACGCTCAACCGACTAAGCCACCCAGGCGCCCCGAAATATGCATGATTTTTAAAACCTCCAGTGAAGCAGAAATTCCTGGGCAATGAAAGTGCTGCCCTTTATCCCCTATCAAGAGGCAGTGCTGAGGAATAAGCAGATAGTGCGCACACTGAGCTCGCCCTCAGCCTTGTGTTAGAATTCTCCCCTTGTGGGAATAGTGCAGGGTCCAGACAGGACTCACCCTTTGCAGGAACAGCAGAGGGTGACTCATTACTTGTTTTCATAACTGGGTGATGATTCAGAGATGAGCATGAAAAGGTAGAGTCAAGGGGTTTGTTTCTGGTTCATTCTACTTAACTGGGGCAGAGATTACAGCCCAATGTGAATATCCAACACAGTTCTTCCTGTGTCTGGGGATACTTAGGGGCAACAGTTTTCCTGTTTGTTTATGGAAACAAGCAAGCAAGAAAGAAACAAGCCAGATTCTTAAATAAAGGGTCTTTAAGCAGAGGATTTGCAAACACAATGTGTTTTCTTTCCGTGTGGTCTGTCTTCTGGAAAGTGGCACACTGATTTTGGTCTACCTTGTTTAGGAAAAATAGACACTGATCATAATTTATTAATCCCATCTGCTTCCTATAAGAAGAGTCACTATATTGATCCTGTTTGGGGGTCTGAGGCCTGATAAAAGGTCCATAAAACATTATGTACTAAATACTAAAATTCACCAAAAAAAAAAAAAAGTAGAAAAGTAATTTTATAAAATAGGTCAAAATGGCAATAGTGAAAACTTAAAGAAAACGCTTCAAATGCTAGAGCCTGAGGAAAAGTGGATTTAATTTAAGATAAATGAAGTGTTGGAGAGAAACATGAAATTTTTCCGAGAATGACTACTGTGTATTTGCATGTTGCCAACTTTCATTTCAGAATTTATGGAGTTCATTTTCTTTACTACAAGAGCTACATGGCACTGCCAGGGCAAGGGTGGCAAACGCATGGCTTGCAGGCCAAAGCAGAGATGAATTGTTGCATCTTTTAAAATTTAAATTTGAATTTGAATAGTTTGGGTGGGTCAGACACACTCAACCAGACTTGTACTTCTACACTCAGCTGCTTTACACAGTTATCGTGTACTTGGGTCTCGAAGGTGTTGCTGTCATCGTTGTCCTTGTTGTTTTCCCCTAGATTCTGCGATTTTAAGAAGTGTTAGGCAAATATATGTTAAGAAAAGCAATAAAAGACAGAGTACCAGGAGATGAGAGATGAAGATGCAAGTTAGAGAAAGAAAAAAAGATTTGTATGGCAGTATTTATTTCGTTCCCGTTATGCACTGAGCCATGTCCAAAACACTAGGTAAAAACCAATAGATAAAACAAATTCCCTACTCTCATGGAGTTTATATATATTATATAATATAATATGTATTATATATAAATACAATAGCTTATATTATATTCTAGAATAACCCTTCAAGTTATTCTTCTAGGAGAAGTATAAAACAAACAAGTATTGACAGTGGAGAGAAGAAACATGAAGAAAAATAAAATAAAATAGGGGATATAAGTAATGGGGATGGAGGGAGGAAGAAACTCATATGTAGGGTGGTCAGGGAAAAACTTTTTGGAAAGGAATGACATTCTAGGCAGAGTAAAAGGAAGTGCAAAGGTCCTGAGACCAGAGTATGGGCAGTGAGTTATAGGAGAAAGAAGACCAGGTTGGAGAAAAAAGATAGGAGTGAGGATGTGATAAGACATGGCCATGGGTCAGATGATGTAGGACACAGTTATACTAAAAAGTTTGGAATTTCCTGTAAGTAGTTTTGAGCAGATTAAATGCATTACAAGTGTATGATCTTACATGAATTCCAGAAGAATGACTGTAATTGTTGTGTTGAAAATACAGAGGGAAAGACAGAAGTTAGTGGGGCTGTTAGGAGACTCTTGGAGTCCTAATGGTGGATGGATGAGAGTAATAATGGTGGGGATGCTGAGAAGTGGTCTGTATATACTTTGAAAGTAGAACAAACAGGATTTGTTGATGGATATGGAGCATGAGTGAAATAAGAGGAATTAAGGTTCAATCTACTTTTTGGTATTTTTAAAGTGTCTGTAACAAAAGTAACAAAAGAGTGAGTCAAGAATGACTCAAGACGTTGGACTCAAGAAACTGGGAGAACGGGATTGCCATTTATTGCCAAAAGCAAAAACAGGGAGAGGAATATATTTGAGGGGTGTGACCATAAGTTCAGTTTGGGATATTTGAACCCTATATTTGAGATGCCTGTTAGACTTCCATATAATAATACCAAGTAAGGGGTTGATTATATGAATACAGAGGTCAAAGAAGAAGTCTGAACTATCAATAGAAATTTGGAATAATCTATTGATAGCTGGCATCTAAAGTTAGAGGACTGCGTGAGATCATGCAAGGAGTGAATGTAAAGAGATCTGAGGATGCAATCCTTCGGCATTGTCAAGTTTAGATGTCTGAAATATGAGGACAGACCAGCAAAGATATGATAGGGGGAATGACCAGAGAAATAAGAAGACAAAAAAGAGCCAAACAAAGAAAGCATTTTAAGAAAGGTGGAACAATCAATCGACCTCAATGTTAGTGATGATGGAGGACAATGAGGACCGAGAAATAACTTGGCTAGGCAACCTGGAAGTCATTGTTGACCATTGAGTGGTATGACATGCAAGCCTAATTAGAACTGGTTCAGGATATATTAGAAGAAATGAGAAATGCAGACAGCAAATGCAGCTCACCTTTTTGAAGATTTTTGCTAGGCAGGGGAGCAGAGGAATGGAATAATAACTGAACGGCCACGTGTGGTCGAGGTTGGGTTTTATTTTTCAAGATGAAAATGATCCAGTTAGAGAGGGAAATACAACTGATGCAGAGAAGACAACTTCAGGATGGAAGGGGAGGTCCATTTATATATTGAGGGGCTGTCCTGAGGTGGGAGCAGAGACAATTTATTCAGTGTATTAGAGGGGAAGATAGGACGGAAGCATAGAGGGAGAAAAGTTTGTGGATTTAATATTGGGAGCACATGGAAATTTCTTTTAATTGTTTCTATTTTCTAGTAAAATGAAGAGCAAGATCATTAAAAGTGAGAGTGAGAATGAAGGCTGAAATGCTCTATGCTTGAAGACAGAAGAAAGGTGCAAAATAATTGTCTAGAAGAATAAGAGAGGAGAGAATGATTGAAAGACAGTAGGATTTCCTGGCAACAGTTTAAGGGTCCACTTGATATTAATAGTCAGGAACTGAAGCAAGATCTGCTAGCATAAGTGTATTTTCTTTCAGCCACCTTCTACAGTTCAGGGCCCGAAGGGAGTGGAGCCAGAGTTTGGACTGGACTAAGAACAAGTCATGGGAGAGAAGAACAAGGGAATCGGGACATGTATAAGGTAATGATTATCATGCTGAGCCAGAGTCTTCATTGATGAAAGAGATAAATTAGGACATGAGAAAGTGAGGGACAAATACTAAGGTCAATAGGGAGGTATTTCTTCTGGGGCTAAAAAAATGTTTACAATGAGATGGAGAGATAAGATGTAGTGGTGGGAGTGTTTGGTGTCTGAAATTGATATTATGAAGGAGGACACAGTTACCATGAAGGAGGATACATTACCAGTAGTGATACATCTGGAGTGTGACCATAAGAGCTGGTGGCCGAATTGATGTGCAGGATAAGGTCATGGGAGGAGAGGACATCAAGACCCTGAGAGGTGAGATTATTGCAGCTATTTTGAAATCACCAAGAAAGCGGGAGAAGAGTGCGATGGGGGAGATTGGCGGTGGATCAGGCATGAGAATCTTCAATGGTAAGAGTCTATGAAGGCTGTAGGCTGACACATGAAGAGGGCAACCAACAGCTGAGCTTTAAAGGAAGCAAGAATGTTTAGGGAGAAGGGGGGGCATCTGGAATTGGCAGTGAGCACTCACAACTACAAGAACAGGTTTCACTCAGAATAAAGAAGTGGCAGTAACATGGAGAGGATCTTGAGGATCTAGAAAATTTTGCTGGTGCCTGTGAGTTCCAGAGGGCACAGTGGGGAGAGTCTGTGTTGTGAAGAATAATGTGAAATTGGGTCATACAAAGGGATGGACAGAGATGTTTGGGGATGTATGTGATTTAAAACGATAGAGACACCTGGGTGGCTCAGTCGGTTAAGTGTCCGACTTCGGCTCAGGTCATGATCTCTCAGTGTGTAGGTTTGAGCTCTACCTTGATCTCTGTGCTGACAGCTCAGAGCCTGGAGCCTGCTTCGGACTCTGTCTCCCTCTCCCTCTGCCCCTTCCCCACTTGCTCGCGCTCTCTCTCACTTGTGTGCTCGCGCTCTCTCCCTCTCTCTCTCTCTTTCTCTCTCTCTGTCAAAAATAAATAAACAAAAAGAGAAATTTGCAAAGAAAAAAGAAATTTCCGAAACAACTTACAAGTTTCAAGTACAGAAAATCATGGGAGAATATGATTGTGCATATACTAAAGCAGTTTTATTAGACAATTTACTACCATGACCAGTAGGTGGTACTGTTGGCCCAAGATAGTTTGGTTGCTGTTTGGCATAGAGAAACGGGAATGAGGTCACAGATAGGGAATAATGGACACAAGGCAGTGGATCTGCCACTAGGTAAAATATAAAGCATGCTGTAGATTTAGGAGATGTTCCTTTATGGCTTAATCATTCTTATACAAATTTAATGTTTCTTAGGATGAACAAACAATCTCTAAGTTTCAGAAAGTTTTTTTTAGAACTTGAGCATAAAGACAATTATGCAAACACATAAAATACACATTATGATGCCTTTGGTTTAAAAAAAATTTTTTTTGGACAAAAAAATCAGAAAGAAAGGGAGAGAGGAAAACTGCAAAAATTTACAGGTTATTTAAGACAATTCAAGATGCCAAGCCGTTGTGATTTCTCTTAGTTTGCTCTGGGATGACCATGTGCACTCATCTCAGTAGGCAAATGCATGGGACGTCGCTAGCAATATTCTGATATTTATCTGAAAATACATGCTCTGTAAAAGACAAATTCAGTTTTTGCTATAAAAACAAACAAACAAATCCACTCCATCTCCTCTCTTCTCCGGCTTGCTTTGGGGATTCAGAACACATAGCTCAGAAAGCCAGAGGCACAGGAACCTCCTTTTCAGGAGCGGCTGAAAGAGGCAGATGCTGATCAGTGTCTATGAGTTTTGCATATTCATATTCCTTAGTTGTTCAGCATTAGAAAATTCCGGTAATGAGCATGTGAAAACTCTAGCAGCTTTTGTATAGCTTGGGGGTTTGCTATTCTCATGTTCTCTGTGTAGAACTGACTCTTATCAAATGAGGAGGGTGTCCCCCCCAAGTTGAATCAGTGCTTGTACATTGAAGTTTTCAACATCACCCACAAGATTTTTAAGGGCTTGTCAAAAGAATCTTCATAGTCTCTAACCATGAATAAAAATGATTTCAGATATTATCTCTATTGCACATTTTATTTCATGGGATTAATTTAATTGATTGAACTGAATAGTTAAGAGTTTTTAAGTGGTTGCTAGTAATAAAGAGAAATTTTTTAATTTTTAGGAAAATATACCAAGTACCTGCTGCCATAGTGATTTTATTTGAATGGTTGAAACTCTTCTTTAATGTTAATACAGTTACACCTTTATTAAACAATCTTCTAAAGTAAAAACGAAAAACAAAACAGAACAAAAAACCCAAACCAATAAATTCCTTTCTAATGAAATCAGCTTTATTAAGAAAAAACTCTGAGGACACCTGGGTGGCCCAGTCAGTTAAGCGTCCAACGTCAGCTTTAAGGTCATTATCTCCTCTGTCATGACTTCTGAGCCTTGAGTCAGATTCTGTGCTGACAGCTCAGAGCCCGGACCTGCTTCAGATTCTGTGTCTCCCTCTCTCTCTCTGCCCCTCCCCTGCTCACACTCTGTCTGTCTGTCTGTCTGTCTGTCTTTCTGTCTGTCTCTATCAAAAATAAATAAACATTAAAAATAATTTTTTTAAAAGAAAAAAATCTGCAGCTATCACATGAAGTAGATCTGCTTAGTATTTGCACATTTGAAATGCCATATGATCCAATTCATCTGTTGCCAAATGTAGTCAAAAGTTAACACTTAACTCCAGGAAAAATTAATCTTTTCTAAGTTTCTCTTGGATACATCATCTTGGCAAGGTATTCAAGGGCCACGTTTTTGTTTAAAATTTTGTGTAAGATTCAAAGGCTAGAGTTTGTTTTTTTTTTTAATATTTTTTATTTATTTCTAGGAGAGAGAGAGAGACAGCGTGAGAAGGGGAGGGTCAGAGAAAGAGGGAGACACAGACTCTGAAATAGGCTCCAGGCCCCGAGCTGGCAGTCAGCACAGAGCCCGACGCGGGGCTCGAACCCACGAACTTCGAGATCATGACCTAAGCGAAAAGTCGGACGCTTAACCGACTAAGCCACCCAGGCGCCCCTCAAAGGCTAGAGTTTTTGAGCTGAACTCCAGGAAGTTTTCTGGAGACAATCGTTATTTCTTCTCTTCATTAAGAATCTCAGCAAAAGACCAAAGATCTCTACTTTTCCCCCAGCTATTAGGTAGCCAGTGGACCTTGAACTACATTTTCCTAAGGGTGATTGGTATTCTAAAATAATGGATATCTTCAGTATTTTGTTATAATACAACTTTCTCTCTCTGGTACTTGAGCAAAGCCTGTGCTTCAAGAGGCAATGCCTTCTGTCTTGAATCAAGAGCACCTCTAACTGTCGCTACTTGTGTCTATCAATAGTGTCCGTGTTTATCACAGTGTTTATCACAGTGTGCAAAATCACCTACAGTATTTGTTAAAAATTCCTGGACCTCATCCTAGACCCAGTGAGGCAAGATCCCTGGAGTGAGCTGAAACTATGAGTTTTATAAACTCAGAGTTGAATCTCTCCTACTGGCAACTAGGATGTAACTGCGTTCCTGAAAGAGTTTTTAAACAGAACTACTTCAAATGCCTGTAGAGCTGCATGAAGACAGGAAAACAAAATGAAATACCATACATTCATTTGACAGATCACAAGCAGGCTCAGAGAAAACTTTTTAGTGATCAATCCAACTTGTAGTAGTTCCCCAAACCCTTCCTGAACCTTCTTTGCTCCTCCCAGTCTCAGCACTTTACTTGAGTCCTATTTCATCAAGTAAATGGGGGTGCTTCTCTGTCAGTCCTATATTTCCAGATTTCCTGAAAAATTTTCCTGACTTTACTCTTCTCTCTTCCCTGGAATAACTTAGTCCTGCTCGAAGTCTCCAGACAATTATGGCTAATACAGGCTGCTTCCAACCTTTCCTTCTATTACAAATAATGATTTAAAAAATGTTTATAACAATCTGGATTTAATGTCCCAAACTCTTTCATCCGGTATCACATACCCAACTGTTACGTGACATTTGAACTGCATTCGTGTATAATAGGATTGAGTTCCTGATACTCCCCACAAAGTCACCTTTTATTCCCCTACAATCTTCACCACCTCAGTTTCTGGCAATCTCCTTCCCCCAGTGTCTCAGGCCAGTCACTTTGATGTCATCTTTGACTGCTTTATTTTCCTAGCTACTCACACAAGTCCATTTGCAACATCTGGCAGCTCTACCTTTAAAATGTATCTAGACATTGGGGTGCCTGAGTGGCTCAGTCAGTTGAACAGCTGATTCTTGGTATTGGCTCAGGTTGTGATCTCACGGTTTATGGGTTCGAACCCCGCAGTGGCTCCAGACGGGCAATGCAGAGGCTGCTTGGGATTCTCTACCCCCCACCCCGTCCCTCCCCTGCTTATGTGCACACTGGCACATGCTCTCTCTTTCTCTCTCTCTCCCTCTCTCTTCTTTCAAGAATAAATAAATAAATAAAAAAGTACTTACATATCTAGGATAAGAACACTTTTCATCACCTGCTTGTACCATCTCTCCCACCCAAACCACTCATCTCTTATCTGGATTATGAAAACCCTTGCTCTCTGCTGCTCTTACCTCTGCAGTCTGTTCTCAGCACAGTCATGTCATGTCATTTATCTGCTCAAAACCCTCCACTGGCTTCCCACTACATAGAGCAAATGACAATTTGTTCACTGTTACCTGTAAGGCCCTACTAATCTGCTCCTTGTTCTCTCTAACCATCACCTCCTACTCTCTTCCATTGTTCTTTCGGGAGCAGCCACGGTATCTCCTTACCGGTCCCAGAACATGCCATCTATGCTTTCTTGATCTTTGCATATGATTTTTCACTTCCCTAGCTCTCTCACATCCTTCAAAAATTACTTTCTTTTTCAGACATTCCACAGTCACACTATTTATGTATTTATGTATTTATTTATTTTTGAGAGACAGAGAAAGCATGAGTGGGGGAGAGGCAGAGAGAGAGAGAGAGAATCCCAAGGAGTCTCTGCACTGTCAGTGCAGAGGCTGATGCGGGGCTCAAACTCATGAACTGAAACCGCTAGATCATGACCTGAGCTGAGGTCGGCTGCTTAACAGACTGAGCCACTCAGGTGTCCCTACAGCCACCCTATTTAAAGTTTTAATTTATTTAACCCTGATACTTTGTATCTCCTTTCCTTAATTTATTTTTTCCTTTTAGTACTTAACATTATCTCACATTCTATCTATTTTATGTATTTGTCTTATTTATTTAGTCTCTTCTTTTAGAAGATTCAAGAAGGTAGGGTATCTTTTTGTTTTGCTCAATGTTATTTCTCCAGCACCTAGAACAATGGCACATAGTAGGTGCTCAATATATATTTGCTGGGTTTTGATTAAATAATCCTTTGAAATGCAAACACTGACAATTCTTGTCATAGTTGATAATATTTCTGGGAAATTTCTCATTAAAGCAAGGGAATAAACACAAGCATAAAAGCAAGGGAATAGCATGTGGAGAGTCAAAGGAAGTGACAAAGAGGCCAGTTAGGAAGTCATTAGGAAGGCACTCATCAAGCAGAAGTTGATGATATTTGTGAAGCTAGTAAAAAGTGGTAAAGTTTTTGGAAATATCAGAGTCAACAGAATTGGAGATTAGATGTGGAATGTGATAGAAAGACAATACTTAAGATAACTTCAACATTTTGGGTTGAGTGGCAAGAAGCATGGAGTTGCCACTTTATAAGAAAGAACAGATTTTGGGGGTGGGGTGGGGTGAGGGAATAGCTAAAATCAAGAAACTTTTTTTTTACATTCAGTTTGAAATTCTATTAGGCATCTGGTAAGGAGTTTCAGTGTGCAGTTGATTATATGGATCTGGAATCCAGAGGAGAGAAATGGGCTAAAGATACAAATTGGGGAGTCTCAATACATAGTATTTAAAGGTATGGGGTTGGGCTTTTCCACATTCCTTCTCCACCCAGCCAGAGACTGTAAAGCTGATGGGTGCTGGTGGTGAATGCAGGCTACACCATGGTCCAGTTCACTACTGTCCTCTGCAAGGCCTACCATGGAGGCCACTTACCCGTCTGTCTTGCACTGTGTGGTTTTCTACCACACTGTGGCTTTCACAAGTGTCCCAGGGATGGCTGTTTTGTGGAGCAGCTGGATTCCTATTATCCACTGCCCAACAGTCACGGAAAGAGAATCATTGCTCTCAACCCAGGCCTGATCCGGCATTGGATTGCCTGTGGAGCCCATCTCTGTAAGCCTGTAGAGTAGCTTTTGGGTCTTTCTGGCTTTCCCCTCTGCATCCCATGAAGATCATAAATGTTTAGAGGCTGCAAAGAAAATGGGAATAGGAGTCCTCTTAGCATCTCAGAAAAAGGATATAGAAAGTACAGAAACAAAAATGAGCTGACTTCAGTGAGCAGAGCATTGGAAAAAAGATCAAAGTCCTCTTAAAACACTTGTGCAGAGCTCTTATTTTTATTAGATTTGGAGGTCAATAAATGGAGTTTTCTAAGTAAAAAAAAAACTAAATAGATAAAGCTATGGGGTTGGATGACGTTTTAAGATAGCGAATATAATAGAGAAGAGATCTGAAGAGATATCAAAGATAAGAGGGAATCAGCAAAGGAGCCTAAGAGAAAGAATCAAGAAAGGGTGAAGTCCCACAGACCAAGTGAGGAAAGTATTTCAAGGAGGGAGTGATTTTCTATGTCTGATAGGTAAGACAGGCAAGAGGAGGACTTTGAAACACAGAGATCATTAGTGACCTTGACAAGATAAGCTTTCCAAAATGGTGGAGACAAATGTCTGGCTAAAGTAGACTCAGGAAAGAATGGGAAAAGACGAAGTAGAGACAGTGAGAATAGACAGCTTTGTCTAAGAATTTTGCTATAAAGAGGAGAAAAGAGTGAGCCTATAACCAAAGAGAGATTTGGATGGAGCTAAATCAAAAGAGGTTTATTTCTGTTTTCAATTTGGACAGAAATACTAACATGTTTGCATGCTGATGGAAATGATCTTGTAAAGAGGAAAAAAGTCAATGATGCAGGAGACCACTAGATGAGTAAGATCCTTCAAGGAAAGAAATAATGGAAATGGATTTGAGGATTTGCCTTAAATGGGGTAAATGATGGGATTTTTTCTCACAACAGTAAAGAAAGCATAGTAGGAGTGCACCCTTACAGGTAGTTTTATAAATTTGGTTCGAGAAGCAAATGGAAAATACTTTCTGATTGTTTCTATTTTCTCAATGAAACAAGAATCGAGATCATCAACAGGGAGTTGAGGAAAGGCACGGTAAGGAAAGAGGAATTAGGTGAGAACTAATGATCTAGAAAGCACTAAGCATGATTGGATCATGGAAGTGAGGTGAAATTACAGAGCAGTACTGAGTGCATATTGAGATGAGTGGGATGAATTTTACAGGAAGACCAGGAGAGGAGGGTGGGGTTGAATTTAACCAAGTGGGAATTGTTTCACATAACCATTACTTGAAGAAAGCAAAGTGAGATTTGATGGTATGCACAAGGAATAAGATTTTTGAGAGAGAGCAGGCACACGCGCGTGCACACACACACACACACACACACGCATGTGCACAAAAGTGGGGAAGTGGCGGGGGGGAGAGTGAGAGAGAGAATCCCAGAATCCCAAGCAGGCTCCACGCTGTAAGCAAGAGAGCCCAATGTGGGGCTCAGTTTCACAAAGCTTGAGATCATGTCCTCAGCCTAGATCAAGAGTCAGATGCTTAACCAACTGAGCCACCCAGGCACCCCAGAAGAAATAATTTTAATGAAGGAGAATTGAGTCTAAGCTGTGTCAGGAAGGAAGCAAAAACACAAGGGCAGTAAGTCTGAGTGAAGGGTGGTCAAACCCATGGATCTGAAGGTTCTGGTGAGGGTGAAGAGTCTTTGATATCAGGATATCAGAGGGAGTGAAGTGGGGTTAGAAAGAAAAGATCTTGAAAATGAGTGATAGGAAGGATGCTGACAAGGTCTAGATGACCTTTGGAGTATGTGATAAGAGAGGTCAAGGGCCTGAGGAATCACATAAATGGTAGGATTGTCTCAGTGATAATGACATGGCTGGAGAGATTGACTGTGAGCCAAGAGCTATGATCTTGAAGGACTGATGGAGAGGTACCTTAAGGGCTGTAGCTGGCTGCAATATGGAGGGATAGTCCATGGACCTGACGAAAAGCATGGGCTTTGAAGGATTTGGTAGGTGTAGGGAAGAGGAGAAAGCATGCTCTAGAAGTGGCCATGAGGGACACAGAAGACAGCTATCACTTCTGGGCACAGTTGTAGGAGACTAAAAGAGTCACTACCTGAGGGAGCCATCAGGGAAACAGTATCCTCAAGGGAGAGACAAGTAAGACTTATGGCAGGATGTGTTTGAGGATATAGGAGATTCTGTTGATTACGGATGTGAATTCCAGAGGGAACAGTGGAAGGGACTGTGGTTGCAGAGGGAAGAAAGACTGAATCAGATTATTCTAGAATCAACAGAGCCTTAGGGGAGGAGTACTGGAGTAAAGAGACATGATCTAGGAGTCTCGACCTTCTTGAGGTTGCTAAAGTAAACAGGGATGGAGAATATGATGGGATTATTCCTGGTGGGTCCTTGGGCAGGCAAAGGTGAAGAGGCTGTGAGTGCATTCCAGAGGGAAATTGAGGCTCTTGCCTGTAGCCAGCAGAGCTCTAAGGTTCATGGTTCAGTCATTCTGATGATGGCTTTGAGGCTAACACAAATGTGGTAGCACCAGCGGCTGGTTGGCACTTTGACACAGTCAATTTGTACAATGAGGCCTCACTTAGTAATGAGCAGAAAGAAGTTCTAGGTGGCCTTCCATCACTATGGACAAATGGGTTTTCTCCACCTAAAAGGATAATGCAACACATGTTTTCTCTGGTGTTTTCTAACACATTACTCTTAAGAATATGCACATCACTGTACATATCTGGATGGGAGGGTCAGATTGATTTCTTTTTAGTGAGACAATGAATGTTACACAAAGTAGGCAATGGAGGCAAACTTAAACAAAAATTACTTACAATTCTTAGTGTCATTGGCTTGCAATTTGAGAGATGAATTAATTCTGAAGTTACTTTGAATAAGTTTCATTGAGAAGGAGATGACTTTTCATGGAAAACCTTCACTGGCTTATTAAAATGAAGCCCATTTTAAGGGCCAGTCTTGAAGTATGTCTCCCAATACAAGAAGATTATTTATATTGCCCAGAGACCTCCCCACAGGGCATAGATACTGATTGGGTCATCTGGTAGTTTTCTACCTGTTATATCTCCAAAGAAAATGCTAGTAATAAATTGAGGAATTTAAGGCTATGAATATCTTTTTTTTTTTTTCAGAGAGTGTGACATTTCGAGGGGAAAAAAAAAAAGAAAGCACTGGAGGGTAAGGGAAAATGGGTTGTGCTTCTCTCCTTCTTTCCAAATCAGAAACTGCATCAATCTGCCTTTTCTTCATGACTCAGAAAAATAAAGTGATACAAAATCCAGTCTATTCCTATGCCTTGAGGCATGACTATAACTAAACCATTAGGGGATGCAAATTGAATCCTCTCTGACTAAAATTCAGTGTATAGCATACTGGTTTGGGCCACTTGCAGAAACTACCTATTCATAAACGGGCTTTTCCTCAGAACATTCATGGTTGGTCTCTTACCTAAGCATGGAGAAAAGTTTGATTCACAAGATTATTAAAAGTGAAGTAATACTTAAAATGTTTTCCTCAAATCAACATTCTAATAAATTGAGAATGGTATCAGATTTAGTCACTCAATTTTTATTTATTTATTTTTTTAATATTTTTATTTATTTCTAGGAGAGAGAGAAATAGCGTGAGCAGGGGAGGGTCAGAGAGAGAGGGAGTCACAGACTGAAACAGGCTCCAGGCTCTGAGCTGGCAGTCAGCACAGAGCCCGACGCGGGGCTCGAACCCACGAACCGCGAGATCATGACCTAAGCGAAAGTCGGACGCCTAACCGACTAAGCCACCCAGGCGCCCCGTCACTCAATTTTTAAAAAGAAGACATTTTGGGACACCTGGGTGGCTCAGTTGTTTAAGCATCTGACTTCAACCCAGGTCATGGTCTCATGGTTCATGAGTTCGAGCCCTGCTTCAGGTTCTGTGCTGACAGCTCAGAGGCTGGAGCCTGCTTCCAATTCTGTGTTTCCCTCTCTCTTTGCCCCTCCTCCACTCTCTCTCTCTCTGTCTCTCGCTCCCGCTCTCTCTCAAAAATAAACATTAGAAATTTAAAAAAATATATAAAAATAAGACATTTCACTAATTTTAGTGCTTATGAAAAGCAGTGCTAATGTGGGAGGTGGGGAGGAACAGGAATATGTTGCTTTTCTAAGATCATACTGTTTGAGAGCCTGGAATTACTACTGTCAGGCAGGTTTGGCCTGCCTCCAGGTAAATCACAGAATGGAAGCATTCTCTTACTGTAAGCTCCTGTGACTACTTACAATGGCTAGTGACAATAGTACTGTGGTTCCTTGGAAAAACTAGAAACAGAATTACCATATGACCCAGCAATTCCACTTCAGTATATGTATCCAAAAGAACAGAAGGCAGGACTAGAGATACTTGTGATATGTGTATACTCTTGTTCATAGCACCGTTATTCACAATAGTCAAAAGGTGAAAGCAACCCGTGGCCATGGACAAATGAATGATACACAAAAGGTGGTATGTACATACAGGGGACTATTATTCAGCCTTTAAAAGGAAGGAAATTCTGACACATGGTGCAACACGAATGATCCTTGGAGACATCATGCTAAGTGAAGTAAGCCAAACACAAAAGGACAAATATTGTGTAACTCCATTTGTGTGAGATACCTAGAGTGGTCACATTTACAGAGACAAAAAGCAGAAGGGTGGTTGCCAGGAGTTGGGGGGTAGGGTAAATGGGAAGCTATGTTTCAGTGGGAAGAGTTTTAGTTTGGGATGATGAAAAAGTTCTGGAGATGGATAGTGGTAATGGGGGAACAACAATGTGAGTGGTTTTTAAAAGAATTATTTTAATGTTTATTTTTGAGAGAGAGAGGGGAGAGAGAGAGAGAGAGAGAGAGACATAGCATGAGTGGGAGAGGAACACAGAGAGGGAGACCCAGAATCTGAAGCAGGCTCCAGCACAGAGTCTAACGTGGAGCTCCAACCCCCCGCCCAACCATGAGATCACAACCTGAGCTGAAGTCAGATGCTTAATCAACTAAGCCACCCAGGTGCCCCAATAAAATGTTTTTTATTGTTATTAACCATCTTAAAAGTGGTTAAGAGGATAAATTTTATGTTATGTATATTTTATTATAATTTTTTTGAAAAGCTAATGGCTCCACAGATTTGCTTACTCTGGGCATTCCATGTAAATGGAATCCTACAATGTGGTCTTTTGTAACTGGCTTCTTTCACTTCCCACAATGTTTCAAGGTTCATTCATGTTGTAGTATGTGTTGATACTTCATTCACTTTTATTGCTGGATGATATTCCGTTGTACAGATATACTGCATTTTTCTAGGGGCTAGAGGGAAGAAGTAATGGAGAGTGGCAGTGGATATAGTGTTTCTTTTTGGAATGGTGACAATGTTCTAAAACTTGATTGTTGCTAGAGTCGCACAACTCTGGGAATATACTAAAAACCACTGAATAGGATGCCTGGGTGGCTCAGTCAGTTAAGCATCTGACTTCAGCTCAGGGCATGATCTGGCGGTTTGTGGGTTCGAGCCCCGCATCAGATTCTGTGTGGACAGCTAAGAGCCTGGAGCCTGTTTCAGATTCTGTGTCTCCTTCTCTCTCTGTCTCAAAAATAAATAAACTATAAAAAAATTTAAAAACCACTGAAGTGTACACTTTAAAAAGGTGACTTTCATGGTATATGGATTATATCTTAATAAAGCTGCTATAAAAATGAAAAGAAGATAAAAACACCAAATGATATCTTGGATGCATTAGCAAAAGTACAGAGTTCATACAAATATGGTGAAAAGGGCACCCATTTAGAGTCCAAAGGCCTAGGTTCAAGTCATGACTCTGGCATTTACCGGTGTGATTTTGGTTAAGTTTTAACTTCTCTGAACCTCACATTTGTGATTTGTAAAATGGAAATAAGAAATTAATGCCTACTTTGCAGGACTTGGTGGGGATCAAATAACATTATGAATATGAAAAGCTCTTTATAACTGAATTGATGCATTAATATTAGCATTAGTTGGAATGCAGGGTGTATGTGGATGTGGGTAGAAGATAGATAGATGTCTTTTGTTCAAAGTGCTGTTGAGTAGAAGACAATTGGATTTATTCTGAATTGTCTTAAAAAGTAAAACTGTAAACATAATTTTTAATATGACTTAACTTTAATTTTAATTTTATTATGTCTTAACTCCAATATTTTTCCAAAAGTCTGTCTTCTACATGATGATCAGTCTTTAAAAAAATGTAACCACTTCTTTCTCCCCTGCCACTGCCATGTCTTTTTCCAGATGTTTCTATTCTTCATATCTTCACTTGCAATCATTTCTAATTCCAACCAGCAATGAAGCAAAATTCCAAGGGTTCTAGGCAACAGTTCTCAACCTTAACTGTACATTTCAGTCACCTTGGGAGCTTTACAAGCTGTTAATGCCTAGATCTCACTCTTAGAGATTCTTGGAGATCTAGGGCATAGATTGAATGTCAGGATTTTTTAAGCATCCAGGTGATCATAATGTACAGGCAAAACTGAGAACACTGATGTCAAGAGAATGATTGTGTGGCCCCACTGAATCTCAGTTGGGGATGGTGGGGGAATGGGATAGAGAGATCCAGTTCTCCTAACTCCTTGTCTCACACATCTTGTGTTCTGCCATGTCACCAGCTGCCTCTAAGTAGGCAAGTAACATCTGCAGGTGAATCTGGAACAGATGCCAAGCCAGAATTTCATTCCAGCAATTACTAACCCAGCAAAGTCTTTTCTTTCTGTTAAAAAGGAACTCTCCTTTACATTGATATAACTGAAGTCAGGTAGGCCTTAATTGTGCTCCAGTCAATCATCCTGGGAACATAAATGTCCAAGACAGCACTGGAGGGGAAGGGCATGATTACCATATATGGGTGTCTAAGGAAAATGCAAAATTGTATGCAAAATAGATATTTCTGCTTTGCATATATTGGCTTTTGCAGAAAATTTCTCTTTCCTCATCCCAGTCCCCTATGCTCTAAAATCTTTCACTGAAATTTCCTTATCAATTCTCCTTGATTTCTGAAATTTTTGCAGTTTTATTTATTATGTCACATCAGGTCTTGAAGAAGAATTTGAGCTTTCTTTCTGGTCATCTCTTTCTAATCATTCTCTTGATCCCTACAGGCCCAAGAAGCAGACTTAGTCTTTAAGATAAAGTCATTTCCTCTGTCCCACCTTGAAGATGCTCTACAAAGACAGTGGGAAAGTGCCACTCAACCAGTTCTCCAATTTTCTAACCAACATGTTCTCACCAGCATTTCATATTCTACTGTGAGCTATTATTAGGAAAAATTGGTCAATGAAAGAATAAGTGACAGTTCCCTTCTCTGAACTTCTTAGGGAAAGCATAGATGCACTCCCTGTTTTCTGTACCTAAAAGAAAGACACTTCAAGTGTGTGCTCAGAGGATAAGCCTCTATTATACATCTTGATTTAAGAGATGACTAATCATGGTAGAGCATGGGATTCTTGGTATCAGGGTCATGAGTTTGAGCCCCACATTCGTTGTAGAGATTACCTTAAAAAAAAGAGAGAGAGAAATGACTAATCAAGTAACCAGTCTTGAATTAAGATTGAGCTATCCAACCATTCCACAGAGCCAGTGATTCCTTAACTAATTAAACTATAAATTGAGTATGTGGGATATTATTATTCTTATATTTAAGCATACTGAATTGGTAAGAAATTTAGTGTTCCTATGACGGTACTTGGATTTCATACTATGTACATATATTGGAGATATTAAAAAGAACAAAAGTGTTCAGTAAGAAAATTTATCCCTTAGGTTTGAGGAATTGATTACACAAAAGGAACATTTTAAGGAAAATTTAGTTTTGGGTCTTTTAATGTGAGAAACTTCAAGCATATTAAACTGCTGACACCTCAAACTTTCTGAGGCCAGCTGCTCAAAATATTTATCTGTTTTTGAAAACTCCTTCAAATAGAGTTTCAATTCAGGTATATTTGCAGAGGTGAATAATAATTCAATATGCTTGTAAGAGCCAAATGCTTGGCCTATGGCCTCAGTGGGGGCAATGTTATCATGCTCCCCCCAGAGAAAAATATCTATTTTGCTTTAAAAAAGAATCATTTTAGGCTCTCTGGAAAAGTTTAAATAGAGAAATATTATTTTCCTTAGAAGGCCTGATAAATAATTCAGACTAGCTATAAATCTTAATGAAAAAAAAACTTTTTTCTTTTTCAGTCAGTCTTAGTCCTCTGTCTATAATAGAACATAGTTGTTCTTTGGCTGTTCCATGTCTAAACACAATACTTTCTGGAAACGGTCTCTGATTTTCTTTTCTTTCTCATTCTCAAACTTTGTGGCTCTGGTGCAGTTTATTCCACCCCTGATGCCAAGGGTGGACATGTGACCCAAGTCTGGTCAATCAGACCAGGAACAGTGATTGGTTCAAGAGGGACATATGATCCAAGTTGGGTCAATTAGAGATGACAATGAGGTTAATTTCAGGACATTGGTGTCAACTAGTACATTTTCAAACAAATTGCCATTATAGGTAACTGGGTCTTAATGTCGCTTTGAATCCTAGGAGCAAATGTAGGACACATGCCTCTGAGTAATCCTACCCTAGGGGCAAAAGAATTGGATATCTATACCCCACCTCCCATTAGTCGTTGGTTGAGGGCTGTTGATAGTGGTGGGAGGGGGTCATTACTTGCCTTGCATTTTGGTCAGAGAAAGCCCTCAAGCAAAGAAATGCATTTGGAAGTTGATCCTGTGTATCCCAAAACCTTAAGGGCAAGGAGCATTGTGGATGGGACACTGACTCACATCCATCTACTCCAATAAATAATGGTCTTAGTACAATAGCTTATTCCATTACCATAAACTGTTAGTAAATGTGAGTCACCAATAATAGTTATTCATTCAGTAAACATCTATTAATCCTTGTACTAAGGCACATACACTGTGCTCATTGCTGGGAATAAAGCAAGACAGAGAATATTCCATCCCTCAAGAAACTGATGACTTATAAAAGATACAAACAAATAAGCAAGAGATTATGTGCTAATGAGAGGAGGAGTATGGGATGCTGGGAGCAGATAAATGAGAGGAACCTTCCCAGATTTCAGCAGCAGGGAGGGAAAATGGAGAGGGGTAAAAAAAGTTAATAGATGACAGAGGTTGAAGGTAAGCTGAGAATTTTACTGCACATCCTTCAGTATTGTTGAACTGCTTACTATGCGCATGTATTATGTACATTAAAAAGTTAACTTTAAAAAATGATCATTCCATTTTAAAGGAGTAAATTTAGTAAGCATTGACATAATAAATAGAATAACCACCTGGGAGCACTTGGGTGGCTCAGTCAGTAGAGTGTCTGACTTCGGTTCAGGTCATGACCTCGTTAGATGTGATCTCATGTGAGTTCAAGCTTCCAATCAGGCTTTGCGCTAACAGTATAGAACCTGCTGGGATTCTCTTTTTCTCCTATCTTTCTGTCCCTCCCTCACTCATGCTCTTTCTCTCTCTCTCAAAATAAATAAGTAAACTTAAAAAAAAAAAAAAGAATAACCAACTCTAGTAGTAATCTGAGTGACTGTGAAGTGTAGCTAAAGAGATATGAGGATACAACTACAATCTGAATGCTGTAAATACATGCCACATAAAGGCAGGGCTGGAATGCAGTAGCATCTAGAAAGTTTTAGCTTCACAGATTGCACCCTGGCTGGTCCGAGGAAAGAACCATTAGGGTGTGGCAGTAGGAAGCTCAGAGCAGAGAATTGGAGAGCAAGCATCTGTCATTGTGTCTCCAGGGCTTTGGGTACAAGACTGTACAAACCAGGCATCACAGTTGCTGGGTTCTCCTGGCAGGACTTTGAAGGATACTCAACAGACAATTGCTGAAACTAAATTAATTCTATTTGAAATGGATACATTAACTTATCCCAACTCAATAGCACTAACCATTAAGGATATCCCGGGCTTTGATTTCACACTCACTAAATAATCCTTTGATGATTATCTGGTTTCCTATGTGAACAATCATACAGAAGCAGAGTAGGCTATTGCAGTGGATTTTCTGTCTGCATTGATAGTTACATATTTCTTAAATGGATGAATTGGCTCTTTTATGCTTGATTAGTGTGACTCAGATCCTAAATATGATGATTACCTTGGGGTAAGCCAATGAAAATCATCTTTCTTGACCTGCAGAGCCAAGTGCAGGACTTGAAGTACACTGGCCCCACCAAGATATGCACTCTGTGACACTCTCCACCTCCCAGCCCCTTCATCATGCCCCAGTCATATTGGCCTCCTTGCTGTTCTTCAAGGATCAGGCTGTCTCCTGCCTCAAGCCTTTACAAGTCTTGCATCTTTCTAGAACCCCCTTCTCCCAGAGAGGCCTTCCCAAATTAACTTGCTGATATTTTCTATCTTCTTACCCTCTTTTATTTTTCTTCATTGAATTTAAAGATCTCATTTATACAACTGCTAGACCATTTGTTAATTACATGGCCAACCCACTAGAAGGTGAGTTCTGGAGTTTATCTTCCTCACTATTGATTCCATAGCATCTAAAAATGATATACATAGCAGGCATTTGATCAAGTGAATGACTGGAAGTTTTTTGTCTTACAAAGTATGTACAGGTGAATGACTGGTATAAAGAATATATAATACTTTAAATGTCCATTTTTCATCTTCTCTCCAGTGCAGGTCAAATTGAGAATGTTTTAAAACATAAATCTGTTCTCAATATTTTAAAGTATATCTGCATTTCAAAAACCTCTATATCAATCATCTAATATTAAACTTTGTAAGATGCATTCTACTTCTGAAATAAGATTTCAAGCAAAATTCTTTTTTTTTTTTTGTAAAAGACATAGATCGTGTCACTAATGATCATTTCTGTACATATATCCAGCAAATTCTCCCCACCATGGAAAATGTTTCCTGAGCAGGAGTCTTTAACATGAACAAGAAGAAACTAAAGTTTCAAGAATGGGAAAAACCTTCTACACAGCTCTAGGTTTAAAGATTTCTTTCTTTCTTTTTTTTTTTTTACCTATAGCCATGGTGGACTATAAAACTCCTCTCTGAAAGAATGAAATTTTGCCATTTGCAACAATGTGGATGGAGCTGGAGAGTATTATGCTAAGTAAAATAAGTCAGTCAGAGAAAGACAGATATCATATGTTTTCACTCATATGTGGAATTTGAGAAATTTAACAAAGACTATGGAGGAAGGGAAGGGGAAAATAGTTTCAAACAGAGAAAGAGGCAAACCATAAGAGACTCTTAAATATATAGAACAAACTGAGTGTTGATGGGGGAGGTAGGGAGAGGGGAAAATGGGTGATGAACATAGAGGAGTGCACTTGTTGGGATGAGCTCTGGGTGGTGTATGTGAATGATGAATCATGGGAATCTACTCCTAAAGCCAAATCCACACTGTATGCACTGTATGTTAGCTAACTTGACAATAAATTATATTAAAACAAAGACAAAAAAAAAACCCCTTTTTGTGTTTCAGGAGGTTTATGAGAGGAGGAAAAAATCATGTACAATGAGTACCACCCAAGAGAGACTTTCTCTTGCATATCCTGAATTGTTTGCATGTGAACAAATTTGCATGTGGAAATCAGGGGTGCCTGGGTGGCTCAGTCTTTTGAGCATCTAGTGTTGCTCAAACCAGATTTCAGCTTAGGTCAGCATCCCAGGATGGTGAGATCCAGCCCTTTGTTGGGCTCCAGTCTCCATGCTCATCATGGAGCTTAAGATTCTCTCTCTCTCTCTCTCTCTCCCCGCCTCTGCCACTCTCCTCCACTCATGTGCTTGCTCTCTCTCTCTCTCTAAAATTAATTAATTAATTAATTGATTGATTAATTAATAAAATGAACAGTGGAAATCAGGGACAAGATTAGAAACAGAGAAGTTAAAAATTAATCAGCTCTGCCAAGAAACAGAAAGCATAAGGAAAGAACTTAGAATGGTTGCAGACAAACTGACTCCAGAACTGACTCAAGTTATCTACAATAACTAAATAAATATTAGTATTTGAAAGTGGCTAGACAAATGTGGATCAAAGAAAAATGAGGAATACACGGTGGGTCAGAGACACAGAAGTAGGACAATGGACCATGAAGGGGATCCTGCCAGTCACTGGTTCATGACCTCGGGATGGCAGCTTGGAAGTAAACTACAAACCAACACTGGGCATCATTCCTTATTATTTAAATTACTTGAAAATAAACTGCTCATCTTGAGGTTACAATCAATGTATTCATTTGTTGTCTCAGTTAAGAACTCAGCAAACATAATAAGGAGGTGAGCTGAGAGGTCTGGCCTGACATTTTCATCCTCAGATACAGAAAGGAAGCCATGCTCTATGTAAAATGGGTTTCTAGCCATTGTTTCTGTTTAGGAGATTATTCCCTTCAATTGACACGCACAGTAAATTGTGGAAAGGAAACAGACTGAGAGTATATGTTGACTTTTTCTGAGTAATTACCTAAATTTCCCATTTCCCATGTTATTATATATGGCTGTATATTCAGGCAGAGTTTCCTCAAATTTAAGTATATAATACATTTATTTTATTATTTTATTTTATTTTATTTTATTTTATTTTATTTTATTTTATTTTATTTTATTTTATTTTATTTGAGAGAGAGAGACAATTCCAATCGGGCTCCACACTGTCAGTGCAGAACCCACACGGACCTCCATCTCACCACCTGAGATCATGACCGGAGCCAAGAACAAGAGTCGGATGCTTAAGCGATGGAATCACCCAGATGCCCCTATAATACATTTCTAAAGTCCAAAAAAGTCACTCTATCAAATTTTAATGTAATGATTCTCAGAAAAATGTTTAGCCAAAATACATTCTATTTCTCTTTTCACTAAAAAACTGAGATAATAGTACTGCTTTATAGCAATGGAGATGAATAAAAATTAGTTGCTTAAAATTAATTCTGTATATAAGAAGTCTGGAAAAAAAGACTCCATAATTCCAAAGGTAATTTTGGCATTAGAGTACAATTACTTAAAACAGAATATATCTGTAGTCCATATTTACTTTTTGAATATACAATTATTGTTATTTTAGAAAAAAGGAACCAGAAACAAAGTATCTTAGAATCTCCAAAATGTTCCTGCATTCTGTCCATAACTGACACCATGATTTTCCCTACCAATCTGACAGCAGGAATCTGCATTTAAGCAAGGTATTCAGAATTCTGTGTTAATAAGAGGTAAGTGAGGTCCAGAGGCCCTTCACTACTTTGCCCTCCTCCCCACAGTTAAATTTTATAAAATACCCTGCAGATATAGAGCACAGAGAGAGAAAAAAGGAGAAACACCATGTGGTATAAGCTAATAATTATTTATATTCCTAATCAAAGGCTCAGCATTTTACATGCATGGTTCACTACTCTGGCCCACCCAGGCCCTGAAGCTATTTTTCTTTTTTCAAATTAGGAGTCCACTGATCAAATCAAATGCTGATTCTGTATCTAAAGTGATATGTTTTCTCTTTGTGCAAGTGATTAGTTCCCGCTAAGAAACTAATTGCTGCCATTTCAAATTGCACAAGTAGCAAGAGTGCTTTCCTTAAGAAAGAATTCTAACTATATCCCTCATATTTTTTCACCATTTTAAAGTCATGTTTTTTTCAACTCTGTTATTCGACCCATAAAAATGGTTAAGAGTAATTGGATGAAGTAATAAGGCCAACATGGGTAAAATTTTAATATATATATGTTTCCTTTTGCAAGTGTGTTATTGCTCCTCAATCTTCTATGTGTGTAGATACATATATGCATGTTCGATTATTGAAGACAATACATCAATATTGTCTTCAGTTTTTGATATTGTCTATTCACAGGTTTAAGTTCACTTGGCAGTAGGTCCGCTCTCTGCTTGTTTTACCAAGTGAACCTAAGTAGTTTGGCTTCTTTTTGTCATGTCCACCCTAATGAGTACATAGAATAAATGACAATTTGCATTATATTATTTTAAGTCCACTTCTCTTTCTCTACCATTGATCTCCTTGCTCATGTGGAACACTCCACAGCTAGAAATTCATCTTGAGGAACTCTCTTAAAACACAAAACTTCCCAGAAAAGTTGAGTCTTGATGATTGTTATAGCAGCAAGTCAATTACACTTTAATGTGAAGAATGTTTCAGAGCTTTTCTTGAGAGCTTGTTTTGAGGAGACTGGGAGTGGAAAGGCTCTGGGAAAAAAAGAAAGAATTGGGCAATCAGGAGAAAGAATGAGAAGAGGCAGAAGATCCAAACAGTTCTTTTCAAGAAGTGTTCAGGCCTCCTTTCTACTGAAAATGTCTTTATAGGGAAATCTTCAGTGAACAAGATGTGCTGCCCCTGAAATCTCCTTGTGGACTCTTGTTACTGGAGAATCATCGAGAGCTGCCAACTGCAGCAACCCCACATGTCTGGTCTCAGAAAGAACATCTCCAATGATTTTCCTCTCTTTTTCTGTTGCCAGAAAACAACTGGGCCAATTGATGGGGACAGTTATTTGGCAAGAGACTCAAGTTGCCAGAGGAATGAAGAATGTAAACAAGCAAAATTAAAATGAGTTCACCACCAGGGACTTTATAACATCCCGTCTGTAAGATGAAGGAAAATTTAAACTTGCACTTAAACATCTAGTGCCAACTGCAATTGAAGTGTGTGTGTGTGTGTGTGTGTGTGTGTGTTCACTCTAGTAGAGCTTTATTCATTCATGACTTCACATACCCAAGTGATTTGCTTACAGGTTTTAGGGTTGTACAAAATAACCTGAGATTCTAGAGAAAATGTTCTTATTTATATTGCTATATAATAATTCTATATTCTATATACTATATAGAATATATATTCTACACTATAGTACTTTTCAGAATTATTCCATTCAAAATAGTATTTTAAAATATAACAGTAGTACCTATTTGAGAGCTAAAATAACTTTCAGGGAGAAATAAGTAAGAACATAAAGATATTGTCGAATATATTTTAATATGTTGGTAACCTGGCCCTGAAAATCATCTCTATTCCATGCTGTGTGGTGACACTGTTTCTAAGGACACATTTTTAATGCCTAAATTATAAATCTCCGACAATGAATTTCAATGTCCAAATGATTCTACCTAAAATTCTTAATCCAACATTTGAACCTCAAATAAAAATTCACGGCATTATCTTATTATAAATGGTTAATTTAAAATTTTTCTTCTGGGATGC
This sequence comes from Hyaena hyaena, assembly GCF_003009895.1. NCBI lineage: Eukaryota > Metazoa > Chordata > Mammalia > Carnivora > Hyaenidae > Hyaena > Hyaena hyaena. The sequence goes on along the minus strand of NW_024081111.1, from coordinate 337,220 downwards.
CTACATGGCTCAGTTGGTTAAGCTTCTAACTCTTGATTTTGGCTCAGGTCATGATCTCACAGTTCATGAGATAGAGCCTTGCATTGGGCTCTGTACTGACAGCATGGAAAATGCAAAACATTAAAACCTTTTGAAAATCTTTGTATATTGATCTCTGTATATTGATCTTTAATAAACATCTAAATATTACACACCAGCTAATAAAAATATTAGCCTGTAATTTGAACAAGAAACAACAACTTCACTATATAGTTGTGTTTGTTAACACACAGAAAATGTTACTAATAGAGCTAAGAATAGTTTTTACATGTCAAAGATGTATAAACAAAAACAAGGGAGAATATGGAGCTCAGACATATGTAGCTCTCAAAGCTTAAAACAGTTACTATCTGGCCAATTACATAAAAGTTTGCTAACCCCTTGTTTACAGGATGCCTGTTTAATTGCAATATTTAGTTCATTCATATTTAATGTAATTACCAGTATATCAGAGTTTAAATTAACCATATTACTATTTGTTTTCTGCTTGTTGGCTCTGGTCTTTGTTTCCTATTACTTACTGTCATACTTCTTTTAGGTTAATTAGGCATTTAAAAATTCTATTTCCCCTTTGTATTAGAGTTTATTTTTCTTTTAGTAGTTGTCTAAAGATTATAACATGCATCTCTCACAGGATTTACTATACGTTAGTATTTTATCACCTCTTGGATAATGCAAGGACTTTGGAACGTTTTAAACCCATTTAACCCCTTCCAACTCTTCTGTGCTATTGTCATATATATTGATTCTGTATACATTTTTATTTACCCTATATTAATACTTTACAATGCTCTTCATCAATTTATGAAGTTTAATGCTAATTTCTTGGATTTTCCTTTTTCCAATGAACTCTCAGAATTTCTTTCAGTATAAGTCTGTTGGTTACAAAAAAAAAAAAATTAGTGTTCGGGCACCTGGGTGGCTCAGTCAGTTTAGCCTCCGACTTCGGCTCAGGTCATGATCTCATGGTCCATGAGTCTGAGCCCCACGTTGGGCTCTGTGCTGGCACCTTGGAGCCTGGTTCAGGTTCTGTCTCCCTCTTCTATGCCCCTCCCCTGCTCATGTTCTGACTCTCTTTCTCAAGAATAAACATTTTTAAAAAATTAGTGTTTGTCTGGAAAGTCTTCATTTTACTTCATTTTAAATCATATTTTCTCAGTTATTGGGCTATATATTGGAAGCTACTGCTTTTCCATGCTTTAAATATCTCATCTCCATGTTTTTCTTGAAAAGTCTGCTGTAAATCTTACTGTTACTCTTTTGAAGTTCATATATGTCTTTCCTCTGGTTATGTTAAGACTTTCTCTTTGCTTTCAAGAGTTATACTATGAAATGCTTAAGTATTTTTTTCTTTGTATTTATCCTGTGGAAAGTTTGTAGAGCTTTTTGAAGCTATAGTTCTTTTCTGTACACATCATCTTTTTTCCATTCCAGATTCAGTCCTGATCCACATTCTAGGCCAATAATCCTCTCTTCTGCTATGTCTAATGATATTAAACACATTTGTTGAGTTTTTAAATATCATTATTATTTTATACACTTGTAGATTTCTATTTGAATTTTTAAATGTATTACAGCTGTCATCAATATTATTAAAGCATATTAATTATAGTTTAAAGGCCCTGTCTGATAACTCAAGTATCTTTATCATCTGTGGCATCCATTCTATCATCTAGTTTTTCTCTGATTCTTGGTCATTTGTCCTGTTTCTTGGCATGATTGATATTTTTTTCACAAATGCCATACGTTGTTTTAAAAAATTATCCATTCCTAGACATAGTCTATCCAAGCAGTACTGCTTTTATTATATTTATTTATTGTTTTTGCAAAACTGATGCTTCCTTTTTTATTTCCCCTCTGCCCTCCCAACCCCATCCTTGGTGATATCCATTTGAACATTTCTGAGCATAGACCATAAGTAAATCTTAATATAGAGGAGGAGAATTTTGTCTAAACTGTAACAGAGGGTATTAATGGCAAGAATAGCATAACTGTTGTGCAGTAACAGGAGCTGCCCAGATCTTGGTGGACAATGCATAGATTTAGAATTATGGAGCACCTGTTCCCCCAACCACTTTTTCCCACCCCCACTCCCACTCTCATTCCACCTCTCATTAACAGTGTTCATAAAAACTGAATATTCATTCCAGTTCTAAAGTGTAAATGATTTGGATATGATGGTTGTTGCAACAGGTCTGGACAGAAAAACAATGAAGTCCTCTCTATCTATGCGATATTTCCCAAAATATAAAAGATGAGTCCCATGATGATGGGCTCTCACTGAGCTGGCAGGCCCCTCCACAGATCACCAGCACCAAAGTGTTGTCCATAGTGTTTATGTATTGCAAAGGAAGGGGTTGGCCACTGCTCCCTGCTTGATAGCCAACTTGATCTGAGTCAAGTGTCATTTGTAGTCCTAGTTTAGTCATTCCATCTTCCTTCAGAAGTTCCAGGTGAGGACAGAGATCAGGGCAAAAAGTCTTGGCTATACGCTCAGTCAATCAGCTATGATTTTCAGGATCATTCAGGCTACTGTGCTGGTCAATTTTCTAGGAAACAGACACCTCTGTCTATCTGATGACTTTTCCATTTGCTTTGTACTCTGATCCATGGCATATTTTCACACTTGTTATAGACTCCATGGACTTCCCATATATAGCACTATAACACCCTTGGTGGGGTTCTTGTTGTCATCCACCTACTGGATATTAGATGTGCTCCTGGGGATTCTTAGCATCTGCCTTGCCACAAGTGCTAGTGACATGACATTTCTTTTAAACACTTCAGGAGTCTGGTGCTTTGGAGTACCTTCCTTGAAAATTTTTAACTCATTCTCTGATGACTTGAGTTAGCCAAGATCAACAGGGCAATCCAGACAGGGCTTGCAGAGCCCAAACCTGGTCTTGCATGAATCCTAGTTGCTAGAAGCACTCTAATTTCTATTCTGTTGCCAAAATGGTACTGGACCATTCTCAGGCTGCCTGAGAAGTGTATCTCATGCCTACACTAGGACCTGCATAACCCTTGGTCCTTGTTTTCTTCTCAGCTAGCTTTCAGACCCCCTATATTACATGTGGGTTCAACTGGATACTCCAAAGAAGTCCAGAACTGAAGCCCTTTCTACAGGTGTTATCCTGGGTTATTGTGGCAAGATTCCTATTCCAGGAGGGTGCCTCTGTAAGTGGATTATTACTGCTGGATAGTGTAGTATTTCTTTCACAGAATGGTATCTAGCTAGAGCACTAGAATGCTGATAATTCTCTGATTTGTGGCTTTAGCCTTGATTTGATCTGGGCCTATGTATTGACTTTTGCCCATCTGTCTTCTAATCACAATGTCACCTGTAGTCTACAGCAGTTGAGGGCAGCGCAGGAGGAAGGGTATTAGGCATCTTTTACTGTTTGTCTTCCACTTGTGGCACCAGAGGTGGTTATTCCACCTTCTTTACAGACTCTATGCCACAATCTCAGGCATCCTGTGGATAGCCCTGTCTTCTTCCTCTGAAAACTTTTGAGACCCGGCTCCACAATGCCAAAACTCTTCTGACCAATGTCCTTTGTTGTTTCTATTCCCAGATAGATGTCATATTCTCCTGGATCAGTTTCATGCCATGCTGAATTAGGGATGTATATCCTTGAGTGAATGACACCACACTTTTTCTCTGCCCATATGGGTCTCACCTATCCTCCCTACTGGTAGTGGTGTGTGGAAGCATGGGTACAATCAATACTGAAAAATATCACAATCTAGGAGGGCACAAATTATGGCCTTAAAAAGTTCAAGGGAAAAGACGGTTGGGAATATGCTGTTTTGCTTTTTATTCTATAAAATTTTAAAAGGTAAATTTAATATTACCAGAAACAAATTCACATTTTTCTGAATATTCTGAGTATGAGTTGCATTTGAAGTCATCATCAACGAAGCATAATGACAATGTTTGAGAGGGTGATTGGAAGTCAGTAATTTATGAATGGCAGGATAGATGATGCAGAATCATGAATAACCAGCATTAAATAAATGGTAGTAGGATATTGCAGAACAATAAAACCTGTATTAAATCAATACAAATTAGATTCCAAACAGTTAACTTTTTCTTATGGTGGATGATATAAAATCATCCAGAAGCAGCATAATTAACAATAAATAATGTGAAGAGACGGCTCCCAGACATGAACAGGAACAATTGGTACTCATACAGTATAAAGAAAGAATCTTCGATGCACTGATTAGGCAATAAACAAGTATGTAAGTACCTTGTCTCTATCAATCATTCTACGTCTTCATCAACAAATCTTTCTATCTTACATGGGCCCATGAATCTTATATTTCTTAATCAAATGATTATACAGACAAATACCTACATACAATATTTGCTAGCGGCTCCCAAGTCTCAAAACCAGTCTTGCAGGCAGAGTTTTTATTGAGAGGACATTTCTTTCTCTTTAGCCTTCAGTGTTCTACTTTTCAAAGGTTTAAAACTTAGCTCTCGGGTCTTCCACCCAACATGGGTTTAAAATTTAGCAGGATTTTTACTTCTAAATTTTGCAAGACAACAGAGGATTTCATTCTACCTGTCTGGCACAGTTGCCCTGCTTCCTGACTACCCCAGAACCCAACTAATATTTTGTGCAGATATAAGCCATGGGTTTGGTACTCTTCTGTGCTTTAACCTGTCATGCTAGGACAAGAGGTCATGAAAGTTCTTCTGGTTTCTCTACCCCAGAGAGCCCTCTGCCTATGCTAAGCCTTATCTGCAGCTAATGCCCTGAATCAGCAAATGTTCCTAAAGAAGAAAAAAGCCTTTGATCTCAGTTCAACTAGGAAGGGTTCCTTTTATTTAGAATTGTAGTTCTTCTAAAATTCATTACTCCCATGGTCCTCTAGTATCTTCAAAAATGTCATGTTTTGTAATTATCTTTTTTGTTTCAGTTGCTGCAATGGGATGACAAAACTACTCGAGAGGGTATTTTAGAGAATTATAAGATATTAGATTCAAAAATATTATCAATATTCTTACACATAGTACTCCTGAGGGCTCCTCCAGTAAGATTCCCACCTTCTGAAATCACCAAATAAGTAGTCACTAGTTTTTATGTTAAAAGTATCCCAACTACCCTCAGAAAGCTTTTCCAAAAATTCCCTCACCTTACCTTTCAACTGGGGCCTGAAAATTCTGAAGCTTAGCAAGTATCCAGCCAAGGGGTGAGATAACATTCTTCTTTTCTTGTGAGATCCCCGTAGTTAGCCATGAATGATTCTGTAGTAGCCCACCAAATACAGCAAACTATTTTTAGTGTTACAGGCATACACTTATTCTCTCTCAAGCTCTTCTAGCATAGTGCTTAGTAGACACTCGATAAACACTTGCTTAATAAACAAGTGGGATGGATAAAGAAACTCAGTTTACCTGCCTGCCAACTGCATGGTAATGAAATTAAACTTCAACTATGACTGAAATATAACTTCAGATTTTATCTGGACTTAGCACACTTGGTTTTATATTGAATGGTTGTCTTTCTAGAATCAGTATAAATATATTGATGGGGAAACTATTAGAATAAATAATTTGGACAATTAGGTTGACAGTTTGAAAAAATCATTTGTGTTAATTTAGCAAATTCAGTTACAAATTAATTTTATGAGAGAATTATATAGCTCTCCATTTTATTTTCACTATAGATTTCCTGTGACCATTCAGTTCTAGCACCAAGAAGAATTTTCTAGTCTTTCAGTTTCTTACATTATGAGTTTCAAATGAAGAAATATTTGAACTTCAATTAGTAACTTATAGTGAATTACTAAGTAAAGAATATTAAGAGATGTAAAGAGAAAAATACAGATAATATGATTCCTGCTTTAGATTAAAAGCAACCAATCAACCAATCTTATGTGTATAGTTCACTGTCAAGGCATTCATTGGTTGCTGGCGAAATATAAGTCCACATAATAATACTTGAACCCTTGTCATGAAATGTGGTGTGATTCAATACGTGTGTAACTGAATCCAATGTTCTGATCAAAGAACCAGAAATCCCTTCCTGGACAACTGTGAGTAACTGCTTTGCTCCCTCCCTGTCACTGGTTCTTGTTCATCATGCCACTATGGGTTTTTCTTTTTTTATATTTTCTAACTTTGTCATATGTTTGCAGCTAATGGCATATTCAAAGATTGAAGTTACTGTACCACCTGTAGCATTAGTGCAGTCATCATTGTGCATGTTTTTTTTTTCAACTAAAAGCAATGATAACTAGTTTACAAAATTCTCTAAGTAGATATATCATCTAGGAAATCTAAGGTTGAGAATGTAATGGATCCTGCCTCTGAGACTAGGAACATTATTTTAATTCTTTCTTAATAAAATGACTTTTCCCCTTAAACTAACTGTGTATTCTTTTCTCTAATAAAGTATTGGAAAGAGTGAAAATCAGGAGTCTGATAGTAAACCCCTTTGTGTCCCATTTCTTACCTGCCTAAGAAGCATCCTGGTCCAGCCGTAGGCAAAGAAAGCCGATATGGATTGCAGTTGAAATGATTTAGGCCATATTTAGAGGATCTTGTGTGGGATCCCCAGGCCAGTGTTTAATAGGCAAGTACATGTTTCAGAGATGTACTATAAAACTCAGATGGCTGAATACATCCTTCTCAAGTCAATTAAATACCATTTCCAATCTATAAATATTCACTGCAGCTAGTGATAGTGAATGAGTTCAGTTGATGGTTCAGCTGATGGATCACTTAGTTACAGCACTTTAAATAAGAGATGCAATGAATCTTATATGAAAAAGTGGGCAACCTGGGAAAGTTATATCTATAACCGTATCTAAATCTATACACACATGTAATTCTGGTAATAAGAGGAATAAAATCTCATTGTAGACAATTTGGAAAATTTAAATCTCTCACAATGCAACACTTAAAATGAAATGCTTATTTTGTGACTGTTTTTTGTGTATCTATATACTTCTTCTGAACACAAAGAATCATTGTTTTGTATCATGTTTGTTTTTGACATTTGACAAAAAGTGTACTTTCCCATGTCATTAAATATCTCTGAAAACATGATTACAGTGGTTAAACACTATTTAATGATATGGTTGTATTTGTTTATTAAATGATTTCTCCATTATTAGATATTTATATGTCTCCAATCTTCACTCTTATAAACAACATTGCCTTTCATTTTTTGTTCATTTTTTGTTGTTTTCTTAAGAGAGATTCCTAGAAGTAGGGTTCATAGGAGGAAATGAACTCTTTTAAGGCCCTTGATATGTCTTAATGAATTTATATCCCGGTTACATTCCTACTATCCAATAGTGCTTACTCTATTGAATTGAAAATCAAGGAGATACGTATACCTCCTTGAAAAAGACACAGCTTTTTCATTGTAGAAAAATTTCTTTGAGGTATAACCCAGCTGAGGAATTGGTAGGCCAGATGGTTTCTGTATGGACATTTTTACTAAAGCTTGCCAGTTTGCTTTTCTAAATGGTCATCTAATAATCATATTTCTATCAATATTATGTTATGGTTTCCATCCCACATCCTTAATAACTTTTGGCATTATCTAACTTTCCAATTTTATGAAGACTATAGTTGTAAAGTATTATGTCACTGTTTTAGTTAGCATTTGTCTTGTTACTTAGTGAGATTTGGCATCTCTCCAATCCTAGTTAGTGCTAGACTTTGACAAGCTATAAATTGCCTATTTATATCCTTTGTCAATTTTTCTATCAGGTTTCTTTTCATGTTAGATTTCAGGGGTAACTTGTATAATCTGCTTTTTCCTTTGTGGTTTCTGGCCAATGCAAATATTTTCTCTCAGTCTGCCATCTACCTGTTAACTTTGGATCAGGTACTGAAAAGATTTAGAAAGGAGCAAGCATTAGTGACACTGTATTGTATAACATTATATCACTTGCTATCATAATGATCATCCATTCAATCAGTGAATATGTATCAAACATCTGCTCTAGATAAGATGCATAAACATTTTGGGGCCACAGGAGAAGTTAAACGTGGATTCTGCCTTCAAGAATCTCACAGTCTCACATAGGAAATCTGACAAAAGAAAACAAGAAGTATAGAAATGGACAGTAATAAACTCTATCACTGAAATATTGATAAAGTGGTCTGAATCTGTAGGAGGTGGGTTTGAAGAAAAAGCAGGTATCCAGATGGAGAAATCCAATAAATTGTTGGAATGTGAAATATCTTTCAGAAGAGATCAGAGGAATATAATTTGAGGTGACAGGAGAAGCTACGAAATTGATAGCATTAACAAGGAAGAAGCAAAAGTTGGATCCTTATTCTTTGATGGATCCTTAATTAATCAGTATCTTTCAGGAAATGGGAGAGTAGCCAGGTTCGGGGGGTGGGGAAGAAAACAGTGTCTCAGAAGGTAGATGTGCAGAATTCTCTTGACTTGATAAAAGAAGCTATGCTGAACATGCTCAGATGTAGATATTGCATGAAATTTATTAATTTTCAGAATTTGTTAATTTCTCTGGAAATAAGTTAGAAATGCTGTTATATTGGTAGGGAAAGCCTCGTCACAAAAATGTGTGTCTCCTGAACAAGATAAAGCATTTAACCAATAATAATTAACCCCTTCCTTCTCTGAATGTGTTTTTGAGTTATGAATAAATTATATATAAGCCCACATTTTTTATAACTGCCTTGGGGAGCTGGACCATTGGGGAGCTGGCCCTGTTTTATGGACAGGAAAGAGTAGGAAAGTATATCAAGAAAGGACAAAGGTTGCTTTAAACAATGATTCTACTAAGGCTGACACATTCTGCCTTTACAACTCATATGCTGAGATCCAAGCCAACCCATTTCAAGAATGAGAGGGTCTCCAGCCCTCATATTTTTTAGAGATTATTATTGATCATGTTGTATTAGTAGGTGCTTATTATGTACAAAGAAATATGCTAAGACCTTTATACAACAATATGTCATTTAATCCGCTCAATAATCTGAGAGAAGAATATGTTATTATTATGTACATTTTTCAGGGAAGCAAAATGAGTAGTGAAACAAATAGCTGGTAGAGCTAATACAAAACCCCACGTTTGAAGGTCATGCTCTTGGGATGACTGTCCATATCCTAAGGGAGAGCACCATCAGTAGAGAGTCAAGGACACAAGTACACTTTCCAGAAGTGAAGAAGTGATTGGATGGTGAGAAGATGGAAGTAGAAAATGCAGCTATCATTTCCAAAATTAGGTAGCAAACCTTTTGAGAGATGTTGGATGAAAGAAATTTAAAGAAAGTTTTTGTTTTGTTTAAATTTTATGGCCAAATCATCTTGAAACCAATTGTGGTATAGAAGAGAAAGACTGGAGAAGTGAAATTGAAGATGCAAGAGAAAGAGTAAATTGTTAGGGCAAGATTCTGAAGGAGGCTAGAGGGTAAGAAATCATGAGCACATGGAGGGTTAACTTGAGGGGACGTGGCTAACACTTAGGGAGAATCACAGAAGATGTTGGGTGAAAACAGGAAAAAATGGTTGGATGGCAGTTGAAAACCTCAGGGAATGTGTGGTAGTAATGTATTTTCTTAGTAAACTGTGAGGCAAGTTATATGTTCCAAGTCAAGACAGAAGTAGAAAATGTCTGCAATAAATTCTGTAGGAAATGAGATGGAGACTCAATTAAAGCTGAGCAAAAAGAATACCAAGCAATAGAAAAAATAATGTTAAGGTTGGCATATCAGTCATGGTTTTGTTGCAAGTCGCAAAAGAAAGTACTTTACCTATTTTAAGCAAAGAGAGATTTAATACAGGTAGATGCTTACAAATCTTTGGAAAGGCTGAAGTAGGCAACTCTAGGCTGAACTTCTGGGAATGACTCCCAGAACCACAGTGCAGCATTAGCTTTCCAGGAAAGCTGTGAGCTCCACAATCAGGAAAGAGGAGAATAAGGAGAACATTGGTAAAGCACAGACTTCAAGAATGTACCATTTCTGCAGCATACAACTGTTGGTTATAAAGTAGCACTCTTAGATTCACACCAACAAAGAATAAATGATCCATGTCCCTGCATCTCAGTCATAGCCAGTACCTGAGCTGTAGGAGAGTCTGAGAAATGTAGTGTTTAGCTTTACAGACTATAGCAGAGGAAGGAACACTAGAAGAAGATGGGAATGATGTTGAGTACCAAGTTATTACAGATATAAATAATACATATTTATGTAATAATATACATTTATCAGCAAAATATAGGCAAAAGTGGAGAAATAGGTAGTATGATACAGGAAAGATAAGGGAGCAAAGAGATTAAGGTGTCTAGCAGAGTTACTACAGAAATGACTAATCATCTGGTCCAGACTAGTGAATGGAAGTCAGGAGAAACCAATGAAATATGAGGATAGGAATATGACAGATAAGCACAATGTTGATAATGCCTACTTTGGGCTCTTGAAAGGCAAAAAAAAGGGGTGCAATGAGCACATGGTATCACAAACTAAATAGCATTTGTGTTTTGAAAAGAAGAGAGCTTAGTACCCTTCAATACACATGCAAGGACTCTTCAATGTCTCATATGCATATCAGGAAAAACTAGTCAAAGCACACAGCTATAGCACATTCCAAAACAAATGTTAGTTGAATTATATCTGAATGATCTGTGTACACACATAAAGGGAGAGAAATGAAGAGGAAGACAACACCTATGTGGGTACAAATACTGTAAAATTCTACCATTGATTTGCAGATTTTTATGTATATGAGATTGACAGGCAAATCACAGTCCATATGTAAATTCAAGATAGGATAAATATTTAAAGGTGAGTTTGTTGCCATTGTTGTTATAAATCCTTCCTCTGCATGAAAAAATTGAGAGTGGATCCCTACAAGGAAGCTAACATGTTTCATATGCTCAACTCATGTTTATATAGCTAAGAAGTAATTATAATCTTTGCAATCTATTTGCATTTTTCCTTAGGTTTTTCTGTTTCCTACAAAAGGCATGTTGTTTTGTTTCTAATTCATTTGGGAATGAGGAAGGAAGGAAGGAGGCTTCACATTCTTTAGATGTACAAGATTTGACATGGGCCGTAGGTCTCCACTTCCTGGTGGCTTCTCAGCAGATGCCTCCACCATGACTTCACTGAATTCCAATTGTAGGTCTGCAAATCTCTCCTTTTGTAAGATTTCCCTTTATCTCTGAAAAGAGGCAGTGAAGTTTGCTTTCCGCCAGGCTGCTTTGATTTCCTCCCACTGCCTCCAAAAGCAACGGAGCACTCTAGGGGCAGTCCCATGCATCTCTCAAACAAAATAAAGAAGAATATGCAGTGAAGATCAGAATGGAGTCACTGTATCTTCCTTCCCAACACCTTTTAAAGTCACGCACCTAGCACATGACTTAAGGTTTATTGTATTGTTATATGTAGAATCTCCTCTAAAGATTTTGGACATGGAAAAATACATACTGGAAAGACAATAAATACAATTTAGGTAACAGAAAAATACACTCATGCTTTTATTTTTAAATTCTGGAATGAAACTCCTTTGGTGAAGAGTACAAGCAAAAGATTGACACTGAATCATTAAAGGATGATTAATCTTTTTTTCTTAATGACCACAAGGAACAGAGGACAAACTGCTGTCTTCAGAGAGTCATTGTTTTTGTGAAATCCTTGTGGGATGGGAGTGTCTAAACAAAATCTATTACAGAGGCATGTATCTCTTATTCACCTATAAATATTTGTCAATGAAGATGGTTAATAGACAAGCCATCTGGTGCCCCTGATCTTCAGAATTTGATAAAGTCTGTATTGTTATTGCTCAAGAGATTTCTGTTGCCTAAACTCTGACAGGCAGTATATATACTGATGGAAGAAGAAGGTCCAAGCTAACTCTGAGAGAATTAAAATATGCAGGTGGGGGAAACAGGGAAACTCGTCTCCTTTGACAAATGCGCGGTCCTTGGTTAACTTCTCATTAGCAGTCTGCTCACATCTCATTCCCATTAAGAGTATTCCGTTTTCTTTGTCTAAAGTGTTGAGTGGTTATGAATAGTAAGGATAGACTATCTGTAATTATTTTTTAATTATTAATGGTTTTGTTAGATCCTTTCACTTTTACATTACATTTCTGTTAATGTGAGTTAAATCAAAATGTACTTCAGTTTCCAAGCTGTTCCCCAATGTATTTTTCATTCTTTCATAACATTACTTCAGATTCCTATAAGGTGTCTATGAGAAAGCATGTCTTTCTGGAGTCACCCCCACCATGCTAATAGGTCCAGGAACTGTTCTGTTCTGCAAATCTGCTGGCCATAACATTAGTCATCACCAAATTTCTAAATTCCCAATTGTATCCAATGTTAGAAATACAATGTGTACCAAAGTCATTTGATTTTAGCTTCTTGAAGCCTCTATTTTATTTCGTGCCACCCGATGAAGGTCTTTTGGTACTTCATAGATATGAAGACTCTCTACCAAACAGAAACCAAAGGAGAGGAAAAAATGAGTAAGTTTGAAAGGAACAGATATTAGAGGAAGAAACTAGTGCCAGGGTGTGTGGACTGCCTAAATACCTTGAAGAGTAGTTTAGTCAGAACGAATATTCTAATATTGTGCCTTGGGAAGATAATGACACTTAAGGGAAAAAAAAGAAGAACTCCTCTGGAGAGAAGGAAAAAAAGTCTACTTTTTAATCAATTTTTTCCATCACCAGTAGAATGGCCCTTTTTGATGGTGCACTTTTCCCTCAGAGGAATGGTCCTGGTTTGTATTTAGGAAAGATTCTGGTTTCAGATCCAATATTAAGCATCTCACACAAATTCAAATAATTGCCCTTGTGAACAAAGAGAGAACGGGTGAGGTTTTTTATTCTTTAACGACACACAATCCTCAGCCCCAGGGATTCTTGTACCATTATAGCTGGCGACTTCTGAAAAGAAACGTTACTAGATCAGCTCTGAGCAGTGGGAGTAGAGGGGACCAGAGCAGGACAAAATTCCGAGGAGAAGTGGGGCGGCAGCGACCCCCACGGAATCCACGAAGGGAGCTACATCTTAGCCAAAAGCACAGAGTTAACATACACCGCACCGAACACGAACGCTACTAAAAATGACCGGATAAATTATGCAGAGGGATTTCTGGATTTCTTTCAAGTAATTAAGTTTCGATTTCTTGCATTTATTTTAGTTCCAGGAAGCGCAAGGCGCCATGGGTTGCAAAAGTCTTCATTGATTGTTCCAATGCTTTAAGTTTGGTTTCGTGACTGGACTTAACTTTAGGAAGAGGTAAACACACGGGCCAAAGAAATTCACTGCGAAGAAGAGTAACAATTTCACTGGGCAAGTACACGCAGGGGTGGTTGCTCCTGGACGCTGCGCGGGGGTCCGCTCGCCTCTGCCCAACTCCCCCGAAAGTGGCCCGCCAGAGGGGGGGAGGGGAGAAGCATGTGAGAGTGTGAGCGAGTGTGCGCCAGTGTCCGCACACACGTGTCTGCGTGCGTGGGGGTGTGAGCGTGTCTGGGCGCACGTATCCGTGGTGAGCGTGTGAATTCGCGCCCCAGCGCTCTGGGGAGTGCGGAGCTGGAAGCCAAGGACTGAATCCTTCCCTCTGGTACATTTTCATTTCTTGGCGCCTGTTGTGTTGGCTCCAAAGCTTGGGCGACTCTAGAGGGCTCCTCGCCACAGTCAGTCTAAGCGTACTTACCAGGCGGAATCGTGAAGGCGTCTAGGAGCCTCTTGGGCGTCCTGCGGGCCTGGGGCTGGCTGCTCCCCGGGTCTCCCTCTTCCCAATCTTTTTTTTTTTTTTTTAAATTGAGCTCCGCTTCCTTCTATCCACTGGGGAAAGAGGGAACCGTTACTTTCCTTTCCGCTGACCCTCCTCTCATCCCCTTTTCCCCTGCCCAGACACCTTTTTCAGTCCAGAATTAACCTAGAGAAAGCCCCACGTGGCTTGTTCGGCGACCACAGGCCCCCGGCCAAGGTGGGAGTTCCTCACTAACCCCAAAGCGCGCCCTCTAAAGCGCCAATAGCCACTCAATTTGTCCTCCTCCTTTCGCCCCGCTGGATGGTTGCAGCGTCCAAATTTCAATCTAGAAAGGCCAAGGGAGCGCCGGAAGCAGAGGTTTCCGGAGACACGTGCTGACTGCCTGCTTTGGGAAGTTGAGAGTGTTAGCCCGGAAAGCGCCGAAAAGAGGCTGTGCCATCGGACATAACGGGTGCCAGCCATCTTTGGATAAAAGGGGGGCTCTTTCAAATCTCTAAGTGAGGGGTACCTGGGGCTCACGGGGAGCCAGCGGAGAGAGCAAGGTAGAGACAAACAGGAAAGGTGTTTGAACTAAGCGCACGAATCACTCCCTTGAGCGTAGCCCCTCTCAGGCCGTAACAAACCCAGGAGAGCTCTGCTTCCCCGCCTCTCCGCTCCGCTGCCAGTTCTCAGGGCGATCCCAAGCACTCAGTTTCAGGGATATTTCCCTCCTTCTTTTTTCTCCCCTGGAACTGCGAGTCCATGTAGGAGTTTAATCACCCCCTATCTTTCTGCCCCAAGCTACAGAGTCCAGAGAGAGCTCGGAGGGTCTGATTCTATTCAGAATTCGGAGCAGATTGGCCTCCTTGAGGAGTAGGCATGGAGGGACTTTCTTTCTTTCTTCCCCCGCGCCCTGTCTCCCTGGATCGAAAAGGTGCATGAAAAGGATCAGATTTGTCCTTTAAGAAATCTTCCCTGTAGTCCAACTCAATTCTGTGTGAAATACAAAGAAATCGCACTGCCCTTATTGGATTAAAATTTAATAAAAACACATTAGGTCCGGTAAAATATGAATGCACTGCTTAAAATTTTAATAGTAAATTAGGACCCAGATACAGGGGAGGAGACAGTGATTTCTCCCTTCGGGAGGGCTACCGGCTGATTTCAGGGTGGGGGTAGTGCGCCTACTGCTGGAACCCCGCTGCAGCTGCCGGGGAGCTTGGGTGGAACCTCAAGCGACTACTGCCCCGCGGGGAGGGAAGAAGCTGGTCACATCTGTCCGCATCTGGCAGCGTATGGGACAGAAGCTATTGTCAAACAAAGAGGCTCGGCGAGAAGAAAGGCTTTCCTCCTGTAGTCACACATTTGATTCATTTTTAAATTTCTCGGCTTTAAAAACAACCACCTCTCTGTTTTCAGTTTAGTAGGTGGATTTGTAGGTGTGCTGAGGCACCAGCACAAACGGGTGCTTGGGTATAAATGTGTATTTTGAGGTCATGTGAAGCAGATTTTGGATATTGGGCCATTCGCTCACACCCCCTTGGGTCTATCCCCAACTTTCCAGTTGTTTAGATGGTCTTTCTTACCTGGAGGGCTGAAGGCTTTCTTCCTCGGCAAGAGCCTCTTGCACACTCACTGGAGCACTTTGCAGCAATGCCTGTGGGCAAAACCAAAATGGATTTTATTGACATTGCAAAGATGTTCGTATTCTGGACGGTCCTGGAAGGAGAGATCACAAGATTTTAAGTTGTGGTGATTAAGGAAGAATTGCATTTTCTATTACAACACAATCACTGTTGTTCATTTTTCAGTTTGAATGGGAAAAGGAGAAATCTAACTCTGCTTCGACCTGCATGTGTTTTCTAGAGGTAGTGGAATACAGGTAAATAAACTCAAATTGCTCAACTACATGTTAATTTATCTCAAATTGGCAGTTAGGATAAAGAGCTTCCTTTCTTCCCCTGTCCAGAATTACATAAATCACTGGGAAATCTCTGAGAGATTTTTTAAAAAGTTAAATTAATTTAATGATATATTGATTTTAGCCATCAAGACAATATTGGAGGAGGGGGAATTCCCCTGCTTAAAATAGTTTTAGCTGATCAATTCTGTATCAAACAAAGTTTGTCCAGTCATTTCAACAGTGCCCTCTTTACTTCATGAATTTATCATACTACCTTATTTACCATATGAAGTGGTGACAAGTGTTTAGCATTTTGGAGATCAGTTGTCAGTTGCTATTAAAATCAAGATTAATTCGTATTAACGATATGCATTTCTCAATACTCCCAGGTGACAACATACATTAAAACAACTATTGCAAGTAATTAAGCTCAATGAAGGGGGAGGGGACAGGGAGAGGTTCAAAACACCCCCAAATATTTGATTTTGCAATCCAAGTTCAGCAGACTGTTGCCACAATACTGCTTGGGAACCTCCTCAGGGTTGCTTTTCACTTTACATCTAATTAGGCACCTAATGAAAGAGAAGAATTTTTTTCCCATGTGGTTTTTCTCCTTGATATTTTTATGCCTTTATTTAAACACATAAACATGCTGTTTAGAAGGTGCAATACCCAAAAGTTTCTCCTGTGTTTCACTTGGTATTATCATCTGGGGGAACTAGGTAGATAAGAACATTTGTCTTCCAGTTATTTTCTTCCTCCACACTTGCTTTAGCCCTTTGGCCTTTATGTAGTACTGACAGAAAACATGCCCAAAATATTTTAATGTATTTAATATTTTTATTATGCTTTAGAGATGCTCAACAGTTTATACTAATTAGACCATCCAAAGCCTTTTGAAGATTAAACAAATTGGACAACCCTTGTTAATTAGAACATAATTTGAAGTTTGAAATTATATCACTGATGAAGTAGTCTAATTAGTATGACGATGTGTTAATGGACCAGTGAGACACAACAACAGTGGAGTTTGGCGTGAACCTCTCCAAGTCTTGCAGGAAAATCTTCCCTCCTATACCAACATTAATAAAAGATTTCTATAGACTTCAGCCTTTCCACGATGACATACAATTTATAGTACACACAATGCATTAGCCCATAGTGCTGCTCCATTTTTTCACTATTATGAAAACTAATAAATTCGTCAAGCTGAATTAAGCATACAAATCAGATGAGGCATAGCAGATTACACAGTGAAGCGCGGTGTCTCCCGAGCCTAAATGAAATTTCAATCTAATAATTCCTTCCTGGCCCAGTCATAATTTGTTTAGAGATGTTGTTCTACTTCTTTCAAAGCGCTATTCGCACTATAATTAAATGATACTCAAGCTTTTAACTTTGATTTATTTCATTTCTCGAAGCTTGAGACAGTGAGAGCTGTACAATGTCATTTTTTTATTTCTTTGAAAATTACCGTGGCTGTTGTCGAGGTGGAAATTAAACACCTAAGCATTTACTTGAACCGTCCGGCGCAAGTCACATTCATTCATGTCAACACCCCCTGTCCAGTCTCGTGCCTAGACTTCTCTGGTCTCATGCTCAGGAACAGTGCTGGTAGGAAACCCCTTCAGCCATTATTTATTATTTTCCTCCACATAGGGGAAGATAAAGGCAAGTCCAAGGATAGCTCGGGAAAGCGCAAGGGGGTTAAGGACCATGGACAGAACCCGCCGCCCGCCGTTTGTTGCAGCCTCCCCTGTACTCTTGGCGACTCCCGGGCTCTGTGCTCCCAAATTGAACCTGCCGTCCAGCTCCGGTGAGGTCATAGGTGAACCTGCGGTCCCGTACTTTCTGCCGCCGCGGGGCTTTCGGGCGCTGACCACTCGAGGGCCCCCCTTCGCCATGCTCCTTTCCACTCTGTTTTGTCCCAGCGCGCGCCAGCGCCTCTCAGGCCTGCCGCCTGCTCTCGCACCTGCTCGCTTTCCCCAGGCACCGTGTGCCTGCACCTGCTCCCAGTCACCCCAGTCCAGGTCAGGTCACCCGCGGACTCCAGCGTCCAGGTATCAGGGCCTTCCCACCCTCGCCTATTCTCCTCTCCTTCTGCGCTCTGGGGAGGTGACAGCCTCCCCTAACATCAAGGGAAGTAGAAGATTGGAACGGGGAGGTGAGGAAGGCGTGTGTGTGTGTGTGTGTGTGTGTGTGTGTGTGTGTGTGTGTGTGTGTAAGATTGTCTCCTATTTTTACTATTGGAACTAAGTGTGTGTCCACTTCTAAGAAAAGTGGTTTGCACTGGGGCAAAAGTGCGAGCAAAGTGTTGGCTAAAAATAGGTTCTCTGCGCCCAGTGGCTGTGGAAATGAAGATAAGTGGGGATTGTGCCAACCCCTAAGGGCGCGCGCGCGCTCGTGTGTGTGTGTGTGTGTGTGTGTGTGTGTGTGTGTTGGGGCGGGGGGGGCGGGTTCAGCAGCACATGCGCTCTGTGATCTCTGGCCCTGCCTCTCTCTCCATCAGTTGCCCCTTCCTCTTTTGATTGTGGCTAATGAAGGATAATAAATCCAGTGGCGGGTTTACCAGTGGATCCGCCCAAGACCCAACTCGCACTGAACTTGGATACAGGGAGGAGGAGGAGGAAGATCCAGAGGAAGAGAAAAGAGGGCGGAGAGGTGTGTGTGTGTCGGGTGGGGGGGGGGGGAGTAGACAGGGTTGCGGGGAGGGGGGAGTCGCATGCGCAAAGGCGACCCGAGCTGGCTCCACGGCCGTCCAATCCGCTGAGAGCTGCAAGAAATCGAGTGAGAGAAAGCCCTGCAGCCCTGTCGACCCCATGTCTCTTCGGCACCAGGCACCCGCCGGGCCGAGGGGGCGCAGCGCTGAGCGCCAACTGCCTCGTGCACCAAGCGGAAGCGCAGGCCATTGCGGAGGAGTTGGGTCTCCAGGGTCCGCTTCTTCTCCTTCCGCCAAGAGTCAGAGGCCGGGGTCACCTGAGCTGCGGGGAGGGGCGGGCCGAGTGGGGGCGGAGGCCTGGAACCTGGCGGTAATCAGGACGTGGAGGGGGAAAGCAGCCAGGTAAAAGGCGTTCCTGGTAGTCTGGGGGGTCGAGGGTGGGGGAACCCACCCAAGGCTGGCTTGGCCCGCAACTTTATTTAGGACTTTCTTTTCCCGGCTTGGTGGATACTAGGCGGAAAAAGCAGGAGGGGCTGGAAGCCGCCTCTTAGAACTGCCCGGCGACTGGAGCGCCGACCTGGCCAGTGGGGTGGGGTTGAGCTCTAAAGTAAGTGAGAGCTGCGGGGCGCCGGGAAGGGGCGGCTGCAAAAACGCGCGCGCGGGGGCCGGAAAGGGAGGTAGAGGGTGCGGCGGGGGAGCGGGAGGAGGGTGTCGAGAGAGCCTACTCTGGAGGGAGCAAAGAGAGAGAAGGGGCGACGCTAGAATCGGAGCTGGAGAAACCGCGCTTCCTAGCAGGGAGGGCGGAGGCGCGCGGGAGGGAGGGAGAGAAGGCGGGGGTAAGGGGCAGGCGCGGGGAGAGGGGAGTATAACTCAGCGGCCGCGAGGCGCGGGGGCAGTTTCGGGCGCCCAGGTCTGCAGCCAGCTCCAAGCGGAGCCCAGAAACCCCTCAGACTGACGGCGGATCCGGAGGAGGAGCTCCGGCCGGGCACGGCGCGCGGAGCTGGGAGCGGCCGCGGGAGAGCGCAACTTTACACTGCGCATCCCTGCTCCTGCGCTCGCCCAGGACTCCTCAAGAGGGTCCCGGCAGACGGGGCCTGTGCGTGAGCTGCGGCAGAGCACCCGGGCGGACCGGGAAGATGATGATGATGTCCCTGAACAGCAAGCAGGCGTTCAGCATGCCGCACGGCGGCAGCCTGCACGTGGAGCCCAAGTACTCGGCACTGCACAGCGCCTCGCCCGGGTCCTCCGCGCCCGCGGCGCCCTCCGCTAGCTCCCCCAGCGGCTCGAGCAATGCCGGCGGCGGCGGCGGCAGTGGCGGGGGCGGTGGGGGCCGTAGCAGCAGCTCCAGTAGCAGCGGCAGCAGCGGCAGCAGCGGCGGGGGCTCCGAGGCGATGCGGAGAGCGTGTCTTCCAACCCCACCGGTGCGTATTTCTGCATAATCACCGCTTAAAGGCACATTTTGACAGCCCCCTTTATCTGCTTGATGTTTTTTTCATGTCTGCACAGCAAATCACCCCACACCTCCAACCAATTTCCCCCCTCTCTCTCTTATGTATTCAGCGGGTCTTTTCTTTCATATTAATTTTTATGACCTGGGATGTTGCCTGTGCGCGTGTTGTGTTGTGTTGTGTTTGCAGGCTCACTTTCCTCTTCCTCGCGCACTCACGGTTTCTCTCAGTGGCTTCCCTCCTCTCCGCCTCACCCGCTACATTCAGGATTATTATTATTATTATTATTATTATTATTACTATTACTATTATTATTATTTTAACACTCTGGGAATGTTGTAGGCGCGGTGGTGTTGTCGAGCTCTGGGCCGGGGCTTCCGGGGGAGAGTACGCACAATTCCCTGCTGAGCGTAATGTGTGCCTTTTACTTGCAATTGCAGAGCAATATATTCGGCGGGCTGGATGAGAGTCTGCTGGCCCGCGCCGAGGCTCTGGCGGCCGTGGACATCGTCTCCCAGAGCAAGAGCCACCACCACCACCCACCCCACCACAGCCCCTTCAAGCCGGACGCCACCTACCACACCATGAACACCATCCCGTGCACGTCCGCTGCCTCTTCTTCATCGGTGCCCATCTCGCACCCGTCCGCGCTGGCAGGCACGCACCACCACCACCACCATCACCACCACCACCACCATCAGCCTCATCAGGCGCTGGAGGGCGAGTTGCTGGAGCACCTGAGTCCCGGTCTGGCCCTGGGTGCCATGGCTGGCCCCGACGGCGCCGTAGTGTCCACGCCGACTCACGCGCCGCACATGGCTACCATGAACCCCATGCACCAAGCAGCGCTCAGCATGGCCCACGCACATGGGCTGCCCTCACACATGGGCTGCATGAGCGACGTGGACGCCGACCCCCGGGACCTGGAGGCATTCGCCGAGCGCTTCAAGCAGCGACGCATCAAGCTGGGGGTGACCCAGGCCGATGTGGGCTCCGCGCTGGCCAACCTCAAGATCCCTGGGGTGGGCTCGCTTAGCCAGAGCACCATCTGCAGGTTCGAATCCCTTACGTTGTCGCACAACAATATGATCGCGCTCAAACCCATCCTGCAAGCGTGGCTGGAAGAGGCCGAGAAGTCCCACCGCGAGAAGCTCACCAAGCCGGAGCTCTTCAACGGCGCAGAGAAGAAGCGCAAGCGCACGTCTATCGCAGCGCCAGAGAAACGTTCTCTTGAAGCCTACTTCGCCATCCAGCCGCGGCCATCCTCCGAGAAGATCGCCGCCATCGCCGAGAAGCTGGACCTTAAGAAAAACGTGGTGCGTGTCTGGTTCTGCAACCAGAGGCAGAAACAGAAAAGAATGAAATATTCTGCGGGCATTTAGGAGACCCTTGGACTCTCCAGGGACACCCCCTCCTCGTCCCCTCTTTTCCCTCCCTCTCTGTCTCTCCTGCCTCTTTTCTTTCCACTTTTGGCTACCACAAACAATTCCAGTAAATGTGAATCCGGAGAAAGCAAGGATTGGAGAGCGAGCCAAGGAGCGAGCAAATGTGCCCAAGCCCAGTGAGAATGTGAAACGATTTCTCAAGGAAAGAAAAACAAAAGAAGGGGTTTGTCAAGTTGTAGCGAAGTTGTTCCTTTTAACCCTACCCCATCTGGAAAAGGCACCTCGGCTTCTTCACAGGAAGTCTGGAGCTGGCTGTTTGCAGGAAGGCAGACGAGACAGCGTTTTAAAAAGGCCCCCAAAATGATCAAGTAAGATTTGTTTTTATTCCTAAAGACATCACCCTTGTTCAAGTTTAAAAGTACACTTTGCAGCTATTTTTCAGAAATAGAAATCGATTCAGGACTGAAACTTTAAACTAGAGTTGATGCTTAATGTGATAGAGACATCTCTAAAGTATTTTGAATTTTAAAAAAGATGGCAGATTTTCTGCATTTACACTGTATATTATATATATATTTTTATTGTGGTTCTTACCCCCTTTTTCCTTCCCTAAAGTGTTAATGCTTAAGAAAAGAGTTGCGCCTGCTGTGTTCACTGATCTTGAAAGCTATTATTAGATTATTGCCGAACAACCCTCTGTAAATTATTAATTTATCTCTCTAGCAACTTAATTTGTGCACATTCTAATTAATTAAACTTCTTTAGTCTAAAAAAACGGGGGAAACGTATGGCTCGTGGAGTTAAACAATTTTATGTTTAATGAGTTTACTGAATTTTTATGGCTTTCCTCTTATACTGTGTTCCTTTTGGCCCATTTGT
Source organism: Hyaena hyaena (assembly GCF_003009895.1). Taxonomy (NCBI): domain Eukaryota; kingdom Metazoa; phylum Chordata; class Mammalia; order Carnivora; family Hyaenidae; genus Hyaena; species Hyaena hyaena. Next base: position 315,199 of record NW_024081111.1, on the reverse strand, counting down.
ATATTCTCACTTTGAATGAAGATTGTTTTTTCTTTGTTTTTACTGGTAGTGTTCTGATTTGTGAGTCGACACTCAGTAATGGATGTCTTAATCGTGTAGACCTGATTCACTGTCCAAAGTATTGTTTACTTCGTTACATATTTAATGGGGATTCCCACATTGTCCCCACTACACACGCACTCTCACTCACCCTTACACACACACACACACACACACACACACACACACACACACACACACCTCTAATGGAAGAGAAGAAATGAAGCAGTTGGAAGCATGACTATGATGCATCATTTTCTAGCTTTAGGTGCATTTGTTCACTTGGTGTTTGCCCTTCCAGGTTCTACGATTTCACCAAGGTATCTCAATCTTCTTGTTTTCAATTGCTTTGTTGACATTTTAACATTTACAAGAATCCTTCGGTTTTTCCTTTTGGAGGTTTGTTTGTAGAAAAACTAATTTAAACTATAAGAAAGACAGTGCACTGCTTGTAAATTCACATTGTTGGTAGAATTCTTTTGGAACAAAAAAAAATTAGGTACATGGTGACTGGTACCTTATCTATTGTAAATATTCCATTCAAAATGATGCACATATAGATATATTCTTACAAAATTTGCTGTATTGCTGTTCCATTTGAGGCTCTCTGAAGTCTTGAGTTCTGTATATGATCTGGTTTCTTGTTTTGTTTTGTTTTGTTTGTTAATAGATGGTTTATTTACTATGGTAATGTATTAAGTTATTTTCAGTGTTGTTTGATTGTCTTTTATTGAAAAGATGATTTTAATGTTTTATTGGCAAAGTATGCTGCTTTTTTCATTAAAATATACTATTAAAATTAAATGGCTTTTAAAATGTGATGTTTTCAATCATTTACATGGAAATTATTTTGATAATTCTTAAAAGCAGGAACAGTTTGATAGTTTATTATTGAGTGGTTGTTATAGTCTGATTTGGATTTAGTAGGGGGTGTTTCTTTAGGAAGGTATAAAAGAACAGCCTTATAATTGTCTTCTAATAGCCAGAGCGCATCTCACAGGGTGCTTTGATTTTCTGTCTAGATGAGGTTGTGATATTTGGCTCCGATATCTCCCTTGGAGTCTTTTCTCCAGATCTGCAATAATTCTGCAAAGAGAATCTTTGTGAGCAAAGATGAGGTACTACATGGGAAGCAAAGATGAGATACTACATGGGAAGAAGAAAGAAAGGAAGTCAGTTTAGTTTTCAGCAGGCAGCACTGGGAGCCTGGGTGTGGCAAGATTCCAGGCCTGTTTCCAGGAGTAGGATACCCCGGTTGAAGCTTAAGGGCTGGCCCACCATAATTCTCAGGTCAGTCACCGCTCCTGGAGAGCAGTGCCCCAGCAAGAGCAGAAGACACCTAGGTTACTGAGTTATGAAGTAAAAGTACATCTCTCTCTCTCTCTCTCTCTCTCTCTCACTCTCCCCCTCTCTATTTCCATAACCTTTACATGAACTTACATTCTACAGTAGGCAGGAAGGAAGGAATCCTGGGTGGTTAGAGAAGTCGATTTTTACCCCCTTTCTATCACTCACTCAAACACCAGAGTTGATGGAAGTCTAATGGTGGTCTGGCACAAAGAAATTCTGCCCTTTGATATACAGACTTTTCTCCTTTTTTGATCCTAGTTTAAAGGTACCTCCTCACCCATTTTAAGCAACATATCAGGTTTCCAAAGTTTTTTTTTTTTCAGGAAAGCTCTGGTTTAGACATTTACATTATTAATGATGAGAAGAGTACCTTACTAATCTATAGGTCCAACAAGAGGAAGGAACCAGGTGATCCTTTAGGGGAAGTTCTGCTGTCCTGAGCGGTGACCTAATATGGAGCTGATTTGGGATGTTTCTTATTTTGAGAACAAGTTTAGGAAATGTCCCAGGAGTCCATGAAAAGTATCATAGTGGCTCCAGTTGAGATTAAATGTTGTTAGAACTTCGTGATTTTCAGATGTAACAAAAAGAACTGTGACAGTTAATGGATAATAAGTGAAGGGACTTCTTTTCCTTCAACTTAAATAAAGGAGAAACCAGAAGAGACAAAATCTATGTGTCCATTTAGAAACAATGAGATCTATCGTATAGATGCTTAAGGAAATATTGAAAGTTGTAGGGATTTAAAGGAAAGTATTGTGAATCCTGGTAGAGCGATAGTGATGGCTTAATTTTATTCTTTAATTTGGAGATTGAAAGTCCCTTCTTCTATTTTACCTTCTAAGATTCAGTTTTCTTGAAAAGTCTTTTCAAGTAGCCAGCCTCTAGTCACAAGAGGCTGTGTCCTGGTTTCAGCACCACGGATAGTAACCACATCACAGTCCTACTCCAACACAGATTTGACCAAGCAGCGTCAGCCAGCTGGAGAACTTTCTGCTTGCTTACTTTTTCCAGAGTGGAGAAAATGAATTAAATGGCTTGAATGTGTAACAAACCGGGCTTGCTGATCTGGGATTAAAGTTATCTTCAGTAAATAACACCTTCTTCTTCCCATATGTGGCTGTTATCTAAGAGTTTAGGATATGTGCGTTAATAGAAAGGAAGAGTCCATTAGAGGAAGGACAGACATGTGTGCTAGTGTTTTATTTCTACAAACATGACATCTTTAAGTGAGAAGAGAGGTCTTGTAAAACTAGTAGAAATTGGGAAGTATATTGAAGAGAAATAAAATAGGTATTCTTTTAGTACATTTGAAGTACATGATAGCTTTCACATATGCATGTTTGCTCAAGATTTTTGTGATAAAAATGATGTAACAGCGACTCTCCATTTACCTCAACAGTTGAGAGTGAAGGCCTATATTTCCCCCCTCATTCACCAAGTGTTTTTTTGCTCCCAAGCTCCTGCACTTTTAAAACTGTATTACAGTTTTAAATACATCTTCTCTATATTATTACAAGGATAAAAATACCTCTCTTGCCTACAAGATGGAAATTATATCCATTATTTAAGCCTACTTAAATGTGTTTGCTTTATGGGAAAATCAGTAGTAAAAAAATAGTAAATATACTCTGAAAGTTTTTATTGATGAGAGCTGCAGAGACATATCAAAACCAACCAAAGAGATTTGGAGAGAAGAAGATTGGTCTTAAAGAAGAAATTTAAAATAAGAACAGAATGAATCCTGTATAAATCCTTGAGAAATATTTATTTAATATTGACTTTCAAAATATTGAAATGGATAAATAGCAAATTGTGGCTGAAGAGCCTTGTCATATCAATCAAATCCGTTGGCATTCATGACTCATTTCCTATTTTTTCTTTAAGGTCCACAATTACTGTTTAATTAGGAAGAGATATTTTATGAATTGACTTAGCAACACACCTAGTCATTCTCAATATGACACTTCAGAACTATGCTGTTAATTTTTTTTAACTTCTCCAAAGGCAAATGATCCAATATTTTTGTTCATTGTGATCATCTAAATCTAAACTAGAATAGAAGAAATGTCTAACAGCAAAGATCAGGATCATGTAAAGCCTGGTTAATATCTAAGGACTCTCTACCAATTGTATTCCAATATTATCTAGAAAGAGTGCAGTTTCCTTTGGATATTTGACATTAAATCAGTCGGTCAATTCTTTGTCAGCTTAAGTTTCATTGACACATAGCTTGGGGAAAATAATGGAAATACGAAAAAAATAATGAAATAAGTAAGATTTATGTTCAACATAATGCTATTTTCTATAAAATGTATTTTTAAAATAATAACAATATGTAACTAAGCCTTTTTACTGTCAAGGACAGATTCTGAGACCTCTCAGAATTGGAATTTGGGGCATAAAATGGTTTATTTCAAACTTTAAATGAATTCATTTTGATCTATCTATTGGGGACACTCTTGAGGACAAAGGAAAAAGCATTACAAAATTCACTTGATTTTAAAAGGCATATTATTCAGAGGATGAAACTCAATTTTTTCCAAGCAAGCCATGACAGTAAGCTTAGAAATTACCCTTTAACTTGTTTGGTGAAAACAATTAATATTTTTAGGTAAATGGTGCATTTAGAACTCAGAACTTCACTTTACTTTTCAGTTGGCTTTGGAGGGAGGGGCTGCACAGAAGGGGGGAAAAGTTAAATTGGTGTTCTGATAGGACAAAAAGGAAGACAAAGGTTCCTGGATAGTTATGATGATAGAAATGTTTCTGAAGTCTACATTTGTCAGGAGACAGATTTATGGCAATGAGAAAAAAAAATCACTAAATTTTTCCTGCTTTGCCTCTTTAAACGAGCCTTTCCCAGCACCGAAAGGCTATTATGAGTGAATTAATAAATTACACAGCAAATTATTAAATCCAGATAATTACAAGGAATAAGTAAGTAATCATTAGTTATCTCAGCTAATTACTGTGGGTCAGAGCCAGCCGGAATGTGAAATCCTCCTCGGGAATTGAAATTAACTTTGCACAGTGAGTCTCTCTGCTTGACATCCCCAGTCTGTAGGCACATGGCAGCTCCCTTGTGAGCTAGTCTTTCTATTTAACTTGGAGAGAATAGAAATAAAATTAAGTGGCGATGTGATAATAGGAAGCTGCTCAGAAAGCAAACTGTGGGTTTTATTCTGTACTTTTATGGCCAGGAGATGAAAAGCTTTATTTACACCAGTTTCAAAAAATTTTAAAGCATCCTTGTTGAAACAGACTCCCTGAACACACAGACAACACGCATGCACGCACACACACACACACACACACACACGTCTATAGTCATCTGGTATGACAGTCATATTAACAAGAAAGCTCAAGGAGAACAAATGTTTTGAGGTGTGTGTGTGTGTGAGAGAGAGAGAGAGAGAAAGAGAGAGAGGGAGAGAGAAGGAGAGAGAGAGAGGAAGAGAGAGAAACGGAGGGAGGGGGTGGGGTGTAGCAGTGAAAAAGAAAGAAAGAAAATGAAAATATTATTCCTTGCTTTCATCCCATGGAGTAGAATGCTGTTAAAGTGCAGCCCCGTCTAATAACCTGTTTGTTTTGTTTGGGTAACAATATGCTTTTATCTCGCCACAGGAAGAGCCAGCTTAGTGCAAACGTTGTCTCTTGTTCATCTTTCACCAGATGCTTCAAGAACTGATGTCACCTTCTCCTTTTTCATATAACATCACTTTCCAAAGACAGCCTCCACTACCTCTCTCCCTCCACTGCCACCGACCCCCAAGGCCTTCTCAAAGGGCAGAGAAGACAGCCAAGCCTGGTGCCTGTTGGAAGTGGAAGATGTATCTGTGTGATAAAGTGATTGTGTGTATCACAGAGCTGGGAAAGAATGGACATCCAAAGAAAACTGCTGTTAATATATTAAAATGAGGGGGGAAATCTAAGAGCTTTTTTTTTTTTTTTATCAATTGCAATTAGATGGACAGTCTTTCCGCTCATTCCCTGCTCTAGTCTGGGATGATAATAAAAATTTAATGAAGCCTGGGACGAGCAGAGAGCTCTGTCTAGGGACCCGTGGAATAGAATATTTTAACTGTACATTTATACCAACTGTCTGGCTTCAAAGACGTGACTGCTTTTAATCTCGAATTAGAAAACCACAGATTTGAAATTAAATATTAGATACCCTCGGAAACCCCTTGCTTTCTGAAATATTGTCACGACTCTGTTTTCCTCCATTGGCCTGTAACACACATATCTTAGGTCTCCAATTACATTTCCGTGAATAATAGATGGCTTTGATAGGGTGCAGTATTCTGGTGCTTTTGTTTTTTTTTTTTTTTTAATAGAGTTAATGCAATATTAATTGGCTGTAGATGTTATAAGAATGCAGAGCCCCCTTTTCAGGAACAAATCGATGAGATAGGGATATGAGAGTCAGCGAAGGCGAAGGCTTTCCCCAGCCTAGGTCACTTCTTTGTGGAGGGGACCTTCTTAGAGATTTGGGTAAGTGAAGGGGCGCTGGGAATTCCGAGGCCCGGGCTGCTCGGGCTCCTAAACCTGGAGAGAGGACAACTGGTGAGGGCGGAGGGCCAGAGAGGGCTGTGTGTGTGTGAGAAGCAGGACGTGGGGACAGCGATTACCGAGAGGCTTTGCTAGCTTTTCAAGGCTAAGGCTTCTCGGGCTCCTGGCTCGCTCTGTCTTTGCAGAGGAACCAAGTCCTCCCGCCCACCGCTCTGGCTTACCACCACTACGCACCTGCAGGCCTTGGGTTGCATACCAGCCCCACCTCCCCTCTCCTCCAGCTTGGGGTGCGCATTGGCGAGAGGCGGGTCGTGAGTGGGTGAGGGTTAGAGTCCACGGGGTTGGGGGATGGGGCAGAGCCGTCCACCGGCGTTAGACGCGCTGGCCCTGGCCCCGCGTGGCCCCCAGAGCCTGGGGGAGCAGGCGACTTGCCAAGCGCACAGCTAGGAATCCGCTAGAAAGAGAAGCCCGGGCGCCTTGCCCCCTTGCATTTTACTAATCACATCTATTTAAATTCTAGCGCGGTCCGCCGCGCTCTCACTGGGAAAGCTCTGGAGAACTGGACCCATCAATTATTCTGAAAAAATCCCAGACTACGTGACGCTTCCAGCCTCGGGGAGGAGGAGGTGGAGAACCTAGCCCCTACCCTTCTACCCTTCTCTCCGCCCTTCCCTGCATGGGTCCCTTGGTGAACACTTAACTTCAGGGTTCTGGGACCCGAAGGAGCCAGTGCACCTTCTGAGAGTTTGCGCTTTTATGGACCGGGAAGGGGAGCTGGTGAGAGTAGACTGGGACCTGGCCTAGCTTTCCCTTCAACCCCTGTGGAGAGGTTTGAATCCTGGGCGACCAGATCAGACAGAGCACCATTTCCCGTTCTTTTACCCCCTCAGCATCGCCACTACCCCCCTTCACTTTTTGCCAGGTCCCTAATGCGGGCCGACTGGTTGGGGGCTGCTGGACGTGGAGCAGTCCCCGCTCAGCCTTTCTTTGCTCCACAGGCCTGCAAGGATGGGACCTTAGGGACATTCTAGTTTAGAAGCCTTTTAGGAACCTCAATTTAAAGTCTTCTAGCACTCACCCCACCCCCTATTCAGGCTCCAGGATGCCCCGAGGCGGAGCGGCAAGCCGAGCGCGCAGCTGGACTCGCAAGAAGAACGCGATCGCTCTCAAGTAGGAAGGCGGGTGAGCCTGGCTAGTAATTACTGCCCCCCCCCTCACCCCCCGGCTCACCCGGCCCCACCTCCGCACTGGGTCTGCAGCCATTACTCCAGCTGTCATTTGGCGGAAAGCAAGCGCCCTCCCTCTTTCCCCCCGACTTTGCTGTGACTAACAGAAGCCTGCGCCCTCCCACCCCCATCGTACTCCCATAGTGTCCGAGTGGTGGTTCTTAAATTTTTGTTATATTTTTTCATAAATACAGTATTTCCTCCTTCCTCTGTCCCTTAACCTTCCCATTCTCTGTACCCTGGGAGCGTATTCAAAGTCTTATTTGTGTTTATTGGTGAGTATTTTGTTTTTGTTTTTCTTTGATGGGGGAAGAGGGAGTTCTCTCATAGCTTCTGGGTTTCCCTGAATAATTTGAGGTGACAAGAAAATGAGAAGTATGTATCAAATAGTTTTGAAAGAAGCCAACTGGCTTCTGGAATTCTTTTAAGATGCCAAAGTCATCTTGTTAAATCAATGTGGTTTGATTAGAAACAAAACAAAACAAAACAGCAACAACACACAACAAGTTACTGATGGGGTGAAAGTGATTGAAAGGCTTAAGTCAACACCTTCTGCGTGAGTGGCTCAGGCAGTATTGGTATTCTAGAAGGCCTGGGGGACTTTGAGTTGGTGGGCTCACCGGAAGAATGATGGTTAATACACGCAGGGCCAGATAGTCCTACTTTCCCAAAGGACACCAGGGTTTTGCTAGATGGCAGTCTATTTTTCTGTGTAATTTGGTTAAACAAGGGTGAAGCCTCCCTGATTTCCAGACACAGAGAAGGTTTTGGTTTGGGGAATTATTGGCCTGGGTGTGAGGTGATGGAGATGAGGTGGTATGTGAGGTAATTCCTTTGGAAAAAGCAGTCACTTCATGCTCCAAGTTTAACAGCAGTCTAGAGTCCAGATATGTAAGGGTAAGGTTTTCAGTGGAGGACCCCTGAGCCTTGCCCAGAATAGCCACCCCCTGCTCCAATTCTGATCTCTCAATTTCCTTGTTTTAAACCCATGGGCTTCTATTCCTTGCACTGGGGATGAGGAAGGTGGGATGAAGGTGTCTCTCCCTTGGCCTTGGCATAGACAGTTGTCTGAGGCCCAGCGAGCCCTGTGGCTTAGCAAAAGCAAGGTCTATTTTAAAATTGGGCCAAGAAAGAGCCTGAGCCAAATCACTTTACAGTGTTCAGGACACATACCCCTGTCCAGAGTACATCCCAGCTTCCATGGGCTTGACCTAAAGCCACAGATCTGAAGAGAAGTAGAGATCCTCTGCTTCAACTCTGTTATTTTCCTGGAAATTTGTCATCTAGGTTATACACACATGTAGATGGATGTTGACAAACCAACACGTGGGTACACACAGGGCCTTTCCCTGGAGTCCAGCATACCTTGATGAAACTTTTCAGGCTCAAAATTTTTCTCTGTCTAGCCCAAACAAGTAATTCAACTGGAAGATGCCTAAGACTCACCTCCGTAGGTGTTTTTTTTTTTTTTTTTTTTTTAATGCGCTTGACAGGCTTTGACCTTCTGTTTGCCACAGGTGTCCTTCCTGACAGACCCATCTTTACATAGAGTCCAAATTTGGCACCTTTTGGCCACAGCAGCTCTGTCTCCGAAGGTGGAATAGTCTGTGATTGCCAGGAAGGACCCGGGGGCCTGGCTGGTTGCTGGCTCCATAGAGGCAAGGGGACAGAATTAGAGAGTGCTCCACATGCAATCGGGGTGGAGTGCTTCCGGCTCTGGGCTCCCCTAACTTTGTGCTGGCTTCCAGAGAAGGTGTCCGAGCTCACTGGTTTTAAGTCCCATTTCTGTACCAACTTGGAGGTTCTAACTATGTGGGATCTGGCTAACTTTTCATCTCAGTACCATTTCTTCACCTGGAACTCGAAAGAAAGCAACCACTTTCTCATCCACCTCCGGAGTCTTTGGTCCTTGGGTTGGAGGATGAATGAGGAAGAGAATGCAGCTCCTGGCTGCTGAACTAGGAGTTCTGATTCCTTTCTGAGTTGTTTCTGAGGGTGGTGGGGTTCACATCCTTAAATTAGGTCTCTAGCTTTGTGAACCGATCCTAAATCTGTTAAGTAAGAAGCAGTTGGCAACTTGCACTTTCTTTCATTCACTTTTCACTTTGCAGCCCTGAGAGCTTTTAATTACAGTATTGTCAGAGGGGCCCATTTTTCTATTTCCTAAATCATTTCATTGATTTTTCCCCCCTCATGCTGCCTTCCTTTTCAGCAAGACTTATTTTTTTTCCCTGGGATTTGCTCAGAGTTTGAGAGGTGAACAAGAAAAAAAGAGGTAATGTGAAGGGAGACTGGTGGTTAATAGGAGAGTAATCTCTACCTTTCCCCAGGGAAAGAGAGAAATGCAAAGAATGATCATGTCTGCCTTCTCCCTAGTGGAGACAGTGTAGATACACAAAAGAGAAAGGCAATCTATAATAAAATAGAAAGGGTGGTAGGGAAAACCAGATCAGTCCCATTTTGTCAGATATTCTTAATTAGATCCGTGAGAACCCCAAATACCCAGATAACTGGTAATTAGTCTTGGTAACATGTGTCGTTCGCTGTAAACAAAATTGCAAAATTTTCTGAAGGTGACTATATATACTCTGGGCAGGAGGAAACAGTGGAAGAATAAGCAAATCTGGCTCTCTGAGTTGAAATGTAACAAAAGACAGTTTCCCATTCTGAAAAGCTCAGCTACTTTCCCTCATAAAAACAGGTGAACCCAGAATTCTTTGGTTTTGTCATTAATTTTGTTACTTATGTAACTCTTAAGTTTTGCTTTCAAAAACAGTTTTTACCATCCAGTTTTGGCATCAGTATGGAGCATAAAACAGCCAGTGGAAAACAGAGAGGAGTAGGATTTTGTTGTTAGACAGAACGAGGGGTGAGACTACTCTTTCTACTTAGTCCCATTGCTACAGAATCCCACACTGGTGGGTACAAGAAATGTCCAGATGTTTCCCAAATGTCCCTTTAGCACTAGAAGTGTGTGTGATTGGGGAGGAGGGTTGGAAGGAGGAGTAGACAGATTTAATGGAAGATAGGAACCATCATATTTATTGCACCCCAATTTAAGACTACTTCATAACTCAGTAATTAATGATGGAAAGAAGCATCCTTACTCTCCACAATTTAACTCCTGGCCATTAGGTATCAGTTACTCCCAGATAAAATGATTTAATCACTCTAGGAGAAATCTCTAATGCTCCTTCACCCTCCATTTCTTCCCTCCCTCTGCCCTCTTCCCATTACTCTCATCTTTCAAATGGCTTGGATGAGGAAATCTTAGAAGCTACTGTCACCTGTAGAAACAGCTCTCTTATTGAGGCAGGATTTCTGTATCAACTCTAACACTGCCCATACATTGCTTAGAAAAATGATTCCCCCAAATCTGGCATGTGTAAGGCAGAGAAAACTGCCCTGAGATGCAGTAGAGCTTGATTTTCTTGCAGCAGAAAGGCTGAGATTTTGTGTGTAATTTGTAATAAACAAGCCATTGACAAGGTAGAGTTGGCTAGGTTTTCAGGTTTTGCAAACTCACTCTTATACAAACTCTTTCCACTTGCTTAGGAAAGGATGCCATCCCTGAAACTGCAGCCAGATGCAGCTCTAAGCAGCCACAGTGCTACAGAGGGCATGTGCTCCAGCTGATGCATGTAGATATGATAAAGCAGGAAGCGGACACAGGTAACACCATCTTAGAGTAACTCCTCTAAGTTACTAAATGTAGGCTTCCCATTTAACTGTAAGAGCAGGAACGGACTGGAAGAAAATCAGTTTTAAGAATCAATCCCAAACCCTTTCGTACACATAGATATCTTGAGACATAATGTGGGAATCATGGGAGGGTAGGAAAAAAAAAAAAAAAAAGCAGAGCTCCAAAGATCTCCTCCACTTTAAACTGAGTGGGTATTAGAGTTCCTCCAGCCTTTGTCTCTGAACGCCTTCTGCTCTCAAATTCTTTTCCAGTTTTTCTTCCTACCACACCACTACCACCATCCCTTCTCCTCCTCCACTTCCTCCTCCCTTTCCCTTTCCCAATCTTTCCCCCTTCCCTAGCACTCTGTTGTAGAACCTGAATTTTGTGCAAAGCTAGGAATGAGATCTCAAGTGAGATCTAACCTGTGATCAGTAGAGCTTAGACTCCAGGAAAGTTGTCTGTGTCTTTGGGAGGTATGTGGTTCAGGATGCAGATCTGGGTCTAGTGAAGGATAGAGTTGTGGCTGGTGGGTGTGAGGTACAGCTCTAAGGGAGGTGAGTCCAGATGCCCTTTTGGGAACCTCTTTAACCTTGTGGAAAGAGATGCCAGGGACATTTTACTTTTTTGGCCGGAGGAGCACACACAACTCTCAAAGATATCTTATTTACTACCTAAACACATTGAGTTTTAGATGGAAATACCATCAGTTGTCTCTGCCCAGTTCTATTGCAGATCCATTAATCATATCCACAAGGATTGCCAAAATGGCAAGGCTCTCTTCGCTTTTCAGTTTATACAGAACAGAATCATTTACATAAAGTCCTTAAGGCAAATAACTGTTGGGGCTCTAATTTATATCTGATCGAAAATTAGCCGTCATTATGCGCTCCATTAGCAGCATCTTTAATGTGCTTCTAAGCACCATTTGTCAAGCGGCTTGTTAATATCCTTCAAGTCTTTAAAGTTGAGAGCTCATTAAAGAGTGCGCTCTGTTATTGATGTAATTTAGATGAGTTTGGAAGAGCAAGTACACCATGCCTTGAATGGGTAACCTCCAGAAGCCAGGGCAAGAGGGCATTTGGTGACCAAGTTCACTATGAATGATTTCCCAGAAGCCTTCATGCTTCTTTGACGTCAGGTCTCTGGGTCCTGCAAAGGTGTTTTTGAAGGCCTACTCCTTGACCAAGGTGTAAGTCATTCATTTCTTTGGGAAGGCCTATGTTTATCTTCAGTATTTTCTTTTTTTCTCATCAATTTGTATTTACTGTGGCTCACTGAACCTTATGAGAAGGGGAGGGAAGTGTTAAAAAAATGGGCCCTAATGTAAGGTCCTTCATGTGAGAATTTGCTAGTTTTCTTTTTTTTTCTTTTCACACCCCCATCCCTATTTTAGTGCCTACTTGTTTACTTCCTGAGGGCTGCCCTTTATTCGGAGTGGAGGAAGTAAGTATCCACTGAGAAAACCATAGGCTGAAAGACAGAGATACTGCCCTTGAACCTATTTTGACTGAGGTACAGTAAACCCGCTTAATTATGTACATATTATTACATTATCTATCAACCACCCCATCAGAAGAGCATAAAGGCCAATAAATTACCTCAGTTATTTATCTAAAAATCCATATATTTTGTCATTTTCTTTCTGGAGGAGATTATGTTAGTGTAACACAATAAAGAAAACCATTAGCACAGCCAGAAAATTGCAATTGAGTGCAACAATAATTCCACTAGCAGGAATAAATAACAGTTTAGAAAGCTGCATTTTGTCCTGGGTTTTCTGGTAGGTTGTATCAGCCTTCCTTTGATTCAAGTCCTGAGTGTATCTGTGAATCCTGCAATCAGGGGTTTAGTAAGATTCCGTACAGCTTCCCCCCACCCTTCTAAATCTTACATTAAAAGAACAACATTCAAACCATCATGATTTTTGAACCCCACTTCTGTCTCTACTCTAAATTCACTTCCCCTCCTGAGACCTTCTGGGGACTCAGAGATTAATGCAAGATAATGAAAGACATTAGGCATTTTATTCTCTCCTCTAAATTTCCAAGATTCTTTCAGTTTTAGAAGCCTGTGTGAAGACGGCTCTACTTTACTAGATTGAATAAAAATAAAAGCAAGAGTTTAGGAACTGGATGGGGGTGGGGTTGGCCCAGAACGTCAAAGTCCTCTTTAAACCCTTTACCTCCCTCATAGGGAATCATCTCATTTCCATCATTTGTTGAACAGCTTATTCTTGCAGTCCACACCTTAAAAGAGTTTATTACTCACACACGGAGAAAGAGAAGGGAGAAAGAAAGATATAATAAGATCAATCTAAGGACATATTGAGGTCATATAACAGCACAAATATTCTCAAGTGCTCTGTATAATGTGCAGTGGGGATTTTGGGCAGTTTTATTGTGTGGTAGGATCCTCATCTCCGTTGTTTTTTACAGGATTCCTCCAGGCTAAAGTAATAAAGCGAGTAATTAGAATGCTAAAGACAGATGTAAATAACAGGAATGAGACAGCGGTGACAGATGAGCGGCTGGGTCACGAAAGAGCCCAGTCGGTGGAAATGACACCGCTCCCTCGCTCCGGATCCCCTCCCCCACGCCGTTCCCTTTTTCTCTTTCGGCCTCTCCTCCTTCGCAGCCGTGGCCTTAGGCGGCCGGCCGGGGACACACGGGTCAAAATTGCAGTCGGGAGGCGCAGCGTGGGTGCCGTCCGCGGAAGCCGCGCGGGGGGCGTCCCGATGCTGGAAAGCCAGGGGCTCCACCGCCGATCGGCAGCCAGGTGGGCGCCGCTCGGGCGCCTGAACCTCCCCCGGGGCCCCTGCAGAGCCGCCAGGACGTGCGGGTCGCCTCAGTGCCCGGGCTCGCGGCCGCGCCGGCGCCTCCCGCCTGCGCTCTGGCCACGACCTGCCGGGCGTCGCGGGCGCGGTGGCTGAGCGAGGCCCCGCTTCGTCCTCGCGGCGGCCCAGCTGTGCCTTTGGCCCTTTGTCTGTCGTTTGCCTTCCAAACCAGGGCTCAGAGGCCCGGGAGGTTCCTTCACCGCCCACTTCGGCCCAGAGAGCCCGGCAGGCCCGTCTTTGGCTCCTCGGCCGGCTGCAGGGCTGAGAGGCCCCAAACCTGGGAAGCTGCCCAAGCCTGCCAGGTCTGCACCGGGGTCCTGAAGGCCCTTTTCCTCCTGTCAGGAGGACGCTGAGAGTGCGTCATAGGGCTCCGCACGACCAGTACCATCCCTCCGGAGCTAGCCTTTCCTTTTTTTTTTTTTTTTTTTTTTTTTTTTAATATTTTTTATTTATTTCNCTAGGAGAGAGAGAGAGACAGCGTGAGCAGGGGAGGGTCAGAGAGAGAGGGAGTCACAGACTCTGAAACAGGCTCCAGGCTCTGAGCTGGCAGTCAGCACAGAGCCCGACGCGGGGCTCGAACCCACGAACCGCGAGATCATGACCCAAGCGAAAGTCGGACGCTTAACCGACTAAGCCACCCAGGCGCCCCGGAGCTAGCCTTTCCTGATGTAAATTTCACAGGGCCCATGGTAGATGGGGAGAAAACCAACTAAGTCCCCTTGCCGTTGGACAAGTTTGCCTTTCCAGCCCTGACCTACCCTACTAGGCATGTGGGAGAGCAAACACTGCAATTCCTAGATGAATGAGCTTCATTCCCCTCGCAGCAACTTAAACAGACTGAGCAACCTGGTCTCAGTGTGTTATTTGGAAATTTACAAGTGTAAATGCTACTTAACCACAGTCTTTGACATTAGAGAAAGAAGAATCAGGTCTGAACCAAATCTCTTAACAGGTCCTTTAGTTACTAAAACCCCGTAGGTAACTTTCTCCATCTGGTTGCCAGAGAGCTTGTCTTAACTCCTGCTTCTAAGGAGCCATAGTCCTAAGATTGGGGCCAGTTCAGGTTTGAGGGTTTATTTTAAGGAGGATGGCAATGCTGCTGCTTTTTGGAATGGAGGTGGTTAAGAGTTCACAGAAGTGACCGTGCATCACCTTTCTATGTTAGCTTCAGAGGATCAAATGCCTTCTTTTGAGCGGCAGTACTCTTCAGATTACAACACATAGGCATCAAACAAATGAAAACCCAGAGTGAGTTGGATTAGGCCTGGAGGCAGCTCTCATCTCTCGGGTAATGTTGGTTCTGGGAGCTGGCACTGAGCTAGGTTAGCGGGTGCTTATGAAACAGTGACAGGCATGCCAGCTGAGGAATTCTGCTATAACTTCCTGGATTATTAACATCCGCTATGCCTACCAGTGGAGGGAGATAACCATTCTTTCAGATTTTTAAAAAAGAGGCTAGTAAATGAGTAGGGCAAAATGAGAAATACATATTTATCAATTTTGGCTTTAATTTTTAATACCTACGCAGTAAGTGTATTTTCACAATTTGTATTGATACATGGAATAGATGTATTTCTTAACCTCTTCCCCACCTGATTCAGACAGATTATTATTTTGGTTTGAGTTAACTATTTTATTTTATATTTTGTTTTTAGAGAAATAGAGCATGAGAGTGGGGGAGAGGGCCGAGAGAGAGAGAGAGAGAGAGAGAGAGAGAGAGAAAATTAAGTAGGCTCTATGTTCAGTGAAGAGTCCAACGCGAGGCTCAATCCCACGACCCTGGGATCATGAGCTGAGCCGAAAACAAGAGTTGGATGCTCAACCGACTGAGCCACCCAGGCACCCCAACATTTTATTTTTAAACAACTATTTCTTCCTTAAAAAATACTGGGGCATGTCTGTGGAGTAGTTATAAGCTGGTGATGATAAGCACTATTCCTCTTAGGCTCTTAGGTCAAAAGTGTAAATCAGATTTTTTGAGGCCTTTGTTAAGTCTATATTTCATAAAAGTAAAGTATTTCAGGTATGCCTGACTAAAAATGAAATGTCTTGGGGTGCCTGGGTGGCTCAGTTGGTTAAGCATCTGACTTCAGCTCAGGTCATGATCTCATTGTTCATGGGTTCGAGCCCTACGTTGAGCCCCGTGTTGGACTCTGAGCTGACAGCTAGCTCAGAGCCTAGAGCCTGTCTTCAGATTCTGTGTCTCCCTCTCTCTCTGACCACCCCCGCCCCCCTCCCCCCCACTCATGCTGTCTCTTTCTCTCTCAAAAATAAATAAAACATTAAAAAAATAAAAAAAATATATAAAAAAGAATGAGATGTCTTTCCTAGATGAACAGTTTATCGGCATTGGTGGGCATTGATGAGGGGTGACCATAGAAATCATGGAAAACTGGCAGGCTCTTCTGGATGATATGTATGCTTCTATCTCTAGTAACTAACTGGAAGTCTGATCAATTAGAGGCCTGATCTTGGAAAATTGAATTGGGCTTAAAACTAATGCCTATGAAGATTAATGGGTAAATTTCCTCTGCTTATGTGTAGCCTCAGGACCTAAAATGTGGGTCTGGCCTAGAATTTTGACCTAGTCAGATCTCTGATAGCAGTCTTCACTTACTCATGTGAGGAAGCTTCATACGTGTTGACTAAGACTCAGGCCGGTGCAGCTTGTGGTGGTAGAGGCTAGTGTTGAGGATAGTGCCTCAGAGAAGGTTCTACTGTAAGTATGTGGTTTAGCCACCCAGCCGGGCATGAATTCCTTGTTGCTAATGTAGTTATGTGACTAGAAATGACGAGAAGCAGGAGTGGGGGGAAGGACTTAGAGGTCATGTCAGCTTGGACCGCTTCTATAGGAGATGCGAATCACTTCTCTGTGTGAAGGACATTTACTGTGGGCAGAATTCCCTTCTGTTACAGAAATTTCAAAGGTTAGGTTGTGATTTATTAGTGGGTAATGACTCGGTTTAGTGGGTTGTAACCAGCATAAAGAAAATAATTTAAAAAATGAAATACTGTAGGGGCACCCGGCTGGCTTAGTCAGTAGAGTACGTGACTCTTGATCTCAGAGTCACCACGTTGGGTGTAGAGATTATAAATACATAAACTTTTAAAAAACTAAAAAAAAAAAAGAAATACAGGGGCGCCTGGGTGGCTCAATCGGTTCAGCCTCCGACTTTGGCTCAGGTCATGATCTCGCAGCTTGTGGGTTTGAGCCCCTCGTCAGACTCTGTGCTGATGGCTAGCTCAGAGCCTGCTTCCGATTCTATGTCTCCCTCTCTCTCTCTGATCCTCCTCTGCTCACGCTGCCTCTCTCTCTCTCTCTCTCTCTCTCTCTCAGAAATAAATAAAACATTTAAAAAAAATGAAATATAATAGGAACAGTCAATGTGCACCACATATTGTGAGAGCAAGTTTTGTTTCATGAAACTAGTTTTAGTTTTATTTATGTGTATATGTTTATATTGGGCCATGGTGTAAAATGTATTTCTTATTGTGTGTTTTAATTTAAAACATTTGAAAACCATTGTTGTAGGGCCTACATCCGTTTTACTTTCTCTGAGAACTCTTTCTGGGTTATATCATTCCTTAATGATGTGTAGTTCTTTTTCCCATTACCATTTATCTGTGCCACTTATTTGATGCTTCCCTGATGCTTTTTTGTATCATAAATTTCACATGTGTACATATGTTTTCTACCTAATTGAATTGAAACTTCTTCAAAGATGTATATGTTAGGCTTCTCTGTATACTTCATGGCTTCTAATGTGGTGCTGAACAGATGATACCCCGTCGACAAATATAGACAGCTGATTATGTACTTAACACAGGTCTCAGCTCCCATGCCACTTTTCAGAGATTCAGTTCTTATTTTTTTTTTTTAAATAAGAAGTTTACTTAAACAACAAGATGCTTGACCTGAAGGGAAAACTATCTAGGATTCATTTCCTTTAGAGTAATTTAAGGGATGTGTCTCTTAACTTGTTTCCTATCTACTCCGGGCGAGATCGTATCCCTCTGTTACTGGCTCTCAAAGCACAATGCAATGCCTCCTTAACACTTACTGGGGTTTGAATATAAATATTTGTGTGACTAGGTGATTTGTATTCTCCAGTAGAGTGTAAATGTCATTGAAGTGGCCCAGATCTGTTGATCTCACATGTACTTAGCACAGTATCTGGTACATGGTGGACACTTAATCGATATTTGTTGACTGACTG
The DNA here is from genome assembly GCF_003009895.1 of Hyaena hyaena. Taxonomy (NCBI): domain Eukaryota; kingdom Metazoa; phylum Chordata; class Mammalia; order Carnivora; family Hyaenidae; genus Hyaena; species Hyaena hyaena. The sequence goes on along the minus strand of NW_024081111.1, from coordinate 297,334 downwards.
ATTGACTGACAGACCAAATGGCTTCAAGAAAGACCAGCAGTTCTGGCAGAGGCTGCAGGCCCTTGTTATCAGAAAGACATTTTGCTAATGGATATGAAATGAGAAGGGAAGAGTCAGATCTGATGATTTGAGGAAGATAAACTTTTGCATGGTAACATCTCTCTCTTTTTTTTTTTTTTCCAATTATGCTAGCAGCATGCTATTTTGGTTTACTTGTGCCTTACTACAGAAATGGATTCATGTAAGAAACAGCTAGGTGAATGATGTCTCTTCCATTTTTAAATAACTGATACGGAGAAAATGGATTCTATTGTGTGAGGCTCAGTCTGTGACCTACATAAGAAACCTCTTAGAACTTGTAAGCTGTTCCTCCTTCTTGATACATGAGAGCTCTACCTTTGTGATTTCCCTCTTTGCCCTGGCTAATAGTGCAGGTCTAAGATTCGGGTTAAAATACCATAGGATTTCACTCATATGTGGAATTTAAGAAACAAATGATCACAAGGGAAGACAAAAGAGAGGTAAACCAAGAAACAGACTCAACCATAGAGAACAAACTGATGGCTACCAGAAGGGAGGTGGGTGGGGGGTGGGGATTAAGGAGTGCTCTTGTTGTGATGAGCACCGGGTGCATATGGAAGTGTTGAATCACTATACTGTACACTTGAAACTAATATTACTCTGTATATTAGCTAACAGGAATTTAAATAAAAACTAAAAAAGTACAATGGTTTTTTTCTATATATTGAGTATTTATCTTCTTGTTTTATAGACTTTTATAACTTGTGTTTTTGTTGTCATTATTAATTAATTAATTAATGAGGTTATGTGCTTTCCATCTTTATTACACCTATGTCAGCATACTATAGAAGAAAATGGCATGCATTGTTTTTGGTCTGGGTGCAAAGTCTAAACATTTTTAGATTGTAATACTTCCTAGCTATGTGATGTGAGGAAAGTAACCTCACTGTGTCTCACTATTCTTTTCTATAAAATGAGATCAATACTACTTTCCTTCATTGTTTTAATTATTATCTGACCTACCAGTGCAGTGTTTAGCACATATTAGGTACTCACAATATTCGTTCTCCTTCTTTCCTTCTATGGTGTGTAGCTTCAAGTCCATTTTGCAAGGAGGTAAGAAGGATCCATGAGAACAAAAGTGTTTGATGTGTTAAAGTTAAATTTTCTGGGTTTTTTTTTTGAGAACTTGGGAAAATAATAATGTTTTTCTCAGTACTTCATCTACAGAGTTTAGAAAAGAATAATTATATATCACATCAGAGTATTATTTGTTATTATTATTGATTATTATTATTGATATGTAAATTATATGAAGATGCCCATATAGAGTCTCAAGGATAATCCTGTAAAGACTAGAAAGAGATAACCTGATGTACTGAGAATGTCATTTCTAGTTTAAGTTATAAGGATTTTGTATTAATTACATGTAGAATTGGTTTTTTTACTAGTATTTTAGGTATAAGTTTATCTGATATTTCTCAAGGAAATTGAAGGTATGGTAATTCACATTCTCTTCTGTCCTGAGTGGTTACAGTTTATCTAGGGAAACAGGAAATAGATACTGCTTCAGCTCTTGGGGCACAGCACTAAGGTATACGTAGTAGCCGCAGTCATATAAGCTCAGATTTAAATAGCAGCCACATAGAGATGGTTGGGTAGGCCCCCAGGCTTCTAGCTGAACCAGGTATCAGAAACAAGCTGAATATAGAGGAGGATCTAGAAGCTCGATCACCTGGGAATGAAAAACCACTTTTTGATGTTCCAGGTAGGCTGGAGTTCAGCCTGTAGAAAATGAAAGGAGTTCAAAATATAATACCATCACAGAAATGAAATGAACAAAGAGTACTTTTTCTCTAGTTTCCTTTATACTTTTTGGGCTTTGTTTCCTTTTTACTTTTTGGGCTTTGTATATGAATCTCAGGTTGAGGTGTATTCTGGAAGTAAGTGCAATTTAGGGGATTCTGCTGCTGTATTCATGGTTTGAATGAGATATGAAACCTTGTTTTCCCCATTATATGATGCTTTTTTTTCTACACCAAGATTCCTGGAATTGTTATCTTAATTTGTAAGTTGAGCATTTCAATCATTAGTTTAACAAACTTTTACTAAGTTTTAGGTATTTTCAAAGATGCTAGGAATAAAAGACAAGATTTACCCTTGAAACATTTACAGAATTAAGGGGAGAAAGACACTTGAAGACAATGATGAGTAAATGATAAGAGCTGGGACAGAATGTTAAGGACAGAGGGCTATGGCGGTAGAGAAAGTGGAGCGACAATTTATATTTCATGGACAAGGTTTATACCAATGCACTCTCCCCTTTCCCCTGGAACACACACCCTGAATTGACACAGGCAGAATGAAGAATTTCTATTCTTTGGAGTTTTATTTTTGGCTTCTTTAAAAACTATAATTATTTGGGGGTTTTAATGCTTTTATTTATTTTTGAGAGAGACGGAGACAGAAACAGAGCCTGAATGGGGGAGGGGTAGAGAGAGCAGAAGACACAGAATCTAAAGCAGGCTTCAGGCTCTGAGCTGTCAGCACAGAGCCCAATGAGAGGCTTGGACCCATGAACCGCGAGGTTATGAACTGAGCCACAGTTGGATGCATAACTGATTGAGTCACCTGGGTGCCCCAAACTATAATTATTTATTAAAATCAAGTGGATAAATGAGATAACTGTAATGGAAGTTCAAGGAAAGATCCCACTTTGCTATTGAACTTTATGTGCATTTGAATTTCAGTCAGTGAACTTTTTGATGCATTTTTAGGTTTATGAGTGTTTATTGTAAACATTGCTTAGCTCAATAAAAATGGCACTCTATCCATTATCCCTTATTGAGAATAGATAATCTTTTGGTTTCTAGAAAGCAGGATATTAGAACTAGGAGAGGAAAAAATTTCCTTTCCTTATTTTACAAGGATGGTATGGTTTTATTTTTAGAATCAACAGATTTTTGAGAAATTTAGTTGGTTGCAAACTGAGCAAAATTGCCCTTTTGCCTTTTTTGTGGAACGATATGACTGTAGTTTCTATACCAAAGCTTCAAGGATGTTTCACATTCATTATTTGCAAAATGTATCAATTTAGTATTTTGGGAAAATGTTGCATTTGGGTATAAAACCGCCATTCCCTGCTTTAATGATTGTGATTATGAACAGTGATCATTTTGCAAGATGAGAAGCTCACAGCTGTAATATAACTAAGAAAATGATAGCATGTTAATAAGCCTCAGTTATCTATTTAAAAATCTGTTTCTTTTTTCCTTTTAAAAAAATTAAATTCTAGTTAGTTAACATACAGTGCAACATTGGTTTCAGTAGTAGAACTCAGTGATTCATCACTTACATACAACACTCAGTGCTCATCACAAGTGCCCTCCTAAGTACCTATCACCCATCTAGCCCATCTCCCATCCACCCCCTTGCATCAACACAGTTTGCTCTCAATGGTTAAGATTCTCTTGTGGTTTGTTTCTCTCTCTTCTTCCCCACCCCCATATCTGCCTTGTTTCTTAAATTCCACATATGAGTGAAATCATATGGTATTTGTCTTTCTCTGATTGACTTATTTTGCTTAGCCTAACACATTCTAGTTCCATCTACATCATTGCAAATGGCAAGATTTCATTCTTTTTGATGGCTGAGTAATATTCTATTGTCTATACAAACCACATTGTCTTTATCCATGCATCAGTTGATGGACATTTGGGCTATTTCCATAGTTTGGCTAAAGCTGATAATACTGCTATAAACATTGAGGGGTACATGTACCCCTTCAAATCTGTAGTTTGTATCCTTTGTATCCTAATAGTGCAATTGTCAGATTGTAGGGTAGCTCTATTTTTAGTTTCTTGAGGAAGCTCCATACTGTTCTCCAGAGCAGCTTCACCAGTTTGCATTCCCACCAACAGTGCAAGACGGTTCCTCTTTCTCCTCATCTTCGCCAATACCGGTTTCTTGTGCTGTTAATTTTAGCCATTCTGGCAGGTGTGAGGTGGTGTCTTACAGTGGTTTTGACTTGTATTTCCCTGCAGATGAGTGATGTTGAGCATCTTTTCATGTGTCTGTTCGGCATCTGGATGTCTTCTTTGGAACAGTGTCTATTCATGTCTTCTGCCCATTTCTTAACCAGGTTATTTGTTTTTTGGGTGTTGAGTCTGATAAGTTCTTTATAGATTTTGGATGCTAATCCTTTATCAGATACTTCATTTACAAATATCTCCTCTCATTCCATAAGCTGCCTTTTAGTTTTATTGATTGCTTCCTTCACTGTGCAGAGAGGTCCAAATAGTTCATTTTTGCTTTTGTTTCCCTTGCTTTCAGTGATGTGTCTAGTAAAATCTGTTCTGGCCAAGGTCAAAGAAGTTTCTTCTTGTGTTCTTCTCTAGGATTTTGATGGTTTCCTGTCTCACATTTAAGTCTTTCATCCATTTTGAATTTATTTTTGTGTATGGTGTATGAAAGTGGCCCAGTTTCATTTTTCTGCATGTTGCTGTCCAGTTTTCCCAACACTATTTGTTGAAGATACTGTCTTTTTTCTATTGGGTATTCTTTCATGCTTTGTTGAAGATGAGTTGACCATATAGTTGTGGGTCTATTTCTGGGTTTTCTATTCTTTTCCATTTATCTATGTGTTTGTTTTTTGTGCCAGTGCTGTACTATCTTGATGACTACAGCTTTGTAATATTGCTTAAAGTCTGTCTGGAATGGTAATGCCTCCAGTTTTGTTTTTCGTTTTCAGAATTGCTTTAAACATTTGGGGTCTTTTGCAGTTCCATGAAAATCTTAGGACTGTTTGTTCTAGCTCGGCAAAAAATGCTGGTGGTATTTTGATAGGGAGTGTATTAAATGTGTACATTGCTTTGGGTAGTATAAACATTTTAACAATGTTTGTTCTTCCAGTCCATGAACATGGAATGTTTTTCCATTTCTTTGTGTTCTCTTTAATTTCCTTCATAAGTATTCTATAGTTTTCAGAGTATAGATCTTTTACCTCTTTAGTTAGGTTTATTCGTAGGTATCTTATTGTTTTTGGTGCAGTTGCAAATGGTATCAATTCCTCAGTTTCTTTTTCTGCTGCTTTGCTATTGGTGTACAGAAATGCAACAGATTTGTGCACATTTATTTTATATCCTGTGACTTCGATGCATCCATGTATTAGTTCTAGGAATCTTTTGGTGGAGTCTTTCGGGTTTTCTACACAGAGTATCATGTCTTCTGCATACAAAAAGCCTATTTCTTATTTGCTTTTAATATATAATAGTCTGGCCACTGTATAATAATCCAGTCCCTACATTTCCCAGCAGCTGGGAGATGGCCTTGACTGTCCCTCGCCCTGCAGGACTTAGCCATGAGCCAGACCACAAGAAAAAGCAGTGTGGAAGTCAGGTGAGGAGAATTAGTTAAGCTTTTAATTAACTCACCCTTTCCTATTGTTGGGATGAGTGTGGAGACTCAAACCTTCAGTTATACCTCAATGCTCAAACTAAGTCACATATTTACATAAGCAATAAAACAGTTCACTAAGCTTTAAGAATGAGAGTACAAAGGTGTAACAAGGCTTTAAAGAACTACTCAGCAGATCCAGGAGCTTGCAAGAATATGTATGGAGATGAAGAGATGTGGGGGACTTCAAGGGGCTGGGAGTTCTTCTCCAGCCAGTGCTGCCACTCTTCTCAGTGTGGAAGGCATCCTGTTGTTCAAGAAAGTAATAGGGCATTTGAACACATTCATATACATCTGTATGTAGCTAACCTAAATACCATTGGACATATTTAATTTTTTTACACTTATGGACTATTATCTTGGGGGGTCCTTAGTCGGGGCATGTTCTAAACCTCCTTTTAAATCCTCAAATTCTTATAGATCACAGTTTTGTATCATCATACACTTATGTGGCCCTTGTCTCTAAAGTCAACTTCTGAAATTTTAATGATGAGAATGTTTATTGTTATCATATAGTAAGAAATCCTGAGATAGAACACTCTAAAGCTGTTTAATCTAATGTGAAAGCAAAAGGTTATCCACTGAAGGAGAGGGAGGAAGTAACCTATTGCTTAGTGTAATACCAAGCAGCACTTACAGAACAGAATTAGTCAGTTAAGTCTCAGCCTCCTCAATAAATGCAGACCAGCCAGTCATGCAGGTAACCAAAGTGGAGAGTCAAGGACATGGTTGACAGCTAAGTCAGCTGCTTGTGACTTCTGTTGGGACCCTGGGGACAGAAATGAGGAGCACAAGTGTGTGTACTAAAGAGAATCTGATCTTCATTTATTGTCTGGGGGATTTAGTAGACATATGATATAAAAATGACAAAATGTGACTTACCACGTGTTATTTTTCAAATATAAATGGTAGAGTTTAAACTGAATTAGATGATGACCATGTAAGAAATAAGGATAACATAAAAGCAAATAACTTATTACAAATATTAGTCACTATATTTGGACCTCTGTCAGACTTAGTTTCAAAGCAGTTTTTTGTGTTGCTGACTCTGAGGCTGAGCATGGCAAGGACCTAGTCTGTTCTCTTTCAGCATAACTAGGATGAGTCAGCTGTTGCCTTGCCTGTTTCTGAAGCTGTCACTTCCATGTTGCCTTGTCTTGCCCTATTGAGCTTTTGACTAGAAGATAATTCTTTTTTTAAAAATTTACCATCTTAACCCATTTTTTAAAAAAATGTTTATTTATTTTTGAGGGAGAGAGATAGAGACAGAGAGAGAGCATGAGCAGGGGAGGGCCAGAGAGAGAGGGAGACACAGAATCTGAAGCAAGCTCCAGGTTCTGAGATGTCAGCACACAGCCTGATGCAGGGCTTGAACCCACAAATGGTGAGATCATGACCTGAGCCAAAGTCGAATGCTTAATTGACTGAGCCACCCAAGTGCCCCTTGACCAGTTTTTTTTTTTTTAAGTTTATTTATTTTGAGGGAGAGAGTATGTATGTATGCAAGCAGGGGAGAAGAAGAGAGAGAGAGGGACCGAGCATCCGAAGTGGGCTCTGTGGTGACAGCTAAGAGCACCATGTGGGGTTCTAACTCACAAACAGTGAGACTGTAACCTGAGCTGAACTTGGACATTTAGTTGACTGAGCCACCCAAGTGCTCTGAACATAATTCTTAATGACGTTCCTCATCCTCCTGAGTAGAAAATTGAAGAGTGATGTGACTCAAAGTGCAAATGGGTTATGTAGAGTTTGGACAAGAAGGAGGATATGTGTGGATTGAGAGTGGAGTAGGTGAGGTCAGTGTACATGGCCCAGGGTCAAGGGATAGGGAGGTCTGAACTATCGAGTAGGTTTGGGGAGACAACTGCCAGACTTTGCCTTAGCCGTAGAAAGAGTTGTTTCTGTTTCATTCTACACAGTTTAGAATCTTCCTTAAAAAAACAGCTGACCTGCTGTGTAATGATGTTTTGTCTCTGAATGTTATAGATTTTTAGGAGATTAGGGAAGCAAATATTCCTTCCTGTTATAATTGACCAGCTTGTACCTCATTGTATATGTTCCTTTTCAGTTTGTTCACTTACCCAGAATAGGCCAAGGACATTGGATGTATACGGTATGCAGTAATATTTTGAAATAAATGACTGGTTTTGAGAAACATTTTGTAAATTTGGGAAGGTCAGAAGATCAAAGAACACCCTTTTACATTTAAATGCTTAAGTTTTATCATTTTTTTAGACCTTGAAGTTAATAGTTTTTCATCATTAAAATTATAAATGTTTGTTTTAGGGAATGTGGCAATAATGAAATATTTAAAGTCTGACATAATTATATAAAGGATAAAAGATTACTCATTGCCTCACTAATCAAAGTCTACTAACATTTTGGAGATTTTTTGTTTCTTCTTTTATCTTTTCTGTCTACTTATTTTTCCAGAATTGTAGCTATAGATTTGTATTTTGTTTTTTCACTTAGGACAAGAATCCTGGGAGCAGACAGGCTGCAGGCAACAGACAGCCTTCTTTATTATGGCAACATCATGCTCTGTTGTGAAGTTATAATTTGCCTATTTGTTTTCCTTTTATTGAGTTCATAGAAGACTAAATATAATGTTTAGTATATAAACGCTGTTATAGTATACTTCTTGATACATCTGACTTCTGGGGTTAGATTCCTTTCTTAGCATGGATAGCAGTCATGAATTTACAGAGTCTTAATATATGTTGTCAAGTTACTTTTCAAAAATTTAACAGTTCACACTTGCTACATCTGAAGTTCTGTATGTCAAGTATCCCTTTGCTCTTCTTCTTCTTCTTCTTTTTTTTTAATGTTTTATTTATTTCTAGGAGAGAGAGAGAGAGAGACAGCGTGAGCAGGGGAGGGTCAGAAAGAGAGGGAGTCACAGACTCTGAAACAGTCTCCAGGCTCTGAGCTGGCAGTCAGCACAGAGCCCAACGCGGGGCTCGAACCCACGAACCGCGAGATCATGACCTAAGCGAAAGTCGGACGCTTAACCGACTAAACCACCCAGGCGCCCCCCTTTGCTCTTCTTACAGTAGGAGTACCTGCCTTGTTTTGATTTACCTCACCTGATGATGTGATTGTGGGAACAGGGAGCGCTACCATGTAGTGGCACATCTTCCCAGCTCTTAACGGTTGGTCTAATTGGGACATGTGACCCGACTTAGGCCAATCAGACTTCTTTCACTGAATTTTTATATACTAATGGTTGAGATATTGTGTCTTCTGTTTTCTAAGCGGTGTGGATATAACTTGGAGCTACCTGCTGTCAAGATCCCTGACTTAGGCTAGAAACTGTGATTGGAGAGAAGAAGGGCAATACAAAAGGAAGTTGACAAAAGACACTGTGGGTTGGGTGGGAGTATGATGAGAGAGGAAAGGAGGGTAGGAGGAAGAGGAGTGAGGAGAGGGGAGAAGGGAATGGGGAAAGATGTAGAACAGAGAGAAGAGACAGTTGAGTTCTTCAGTTCATTTATTCCATCAATGGTATCCATGTCCTTTCCAGTTGCATGAGACAGTAAATCCTTTCATGTGGATAAGTTAGTTTGAAAAGAATTTCTGTAGCTTGTTTCTGAAAGGGTCTTAATATATATCCTTACTTTTTTCTGTAGTTTCAGTTTGTTTGTTTCTTTTAAATGATGTTTTACTTAAATTATTTTCTTTTTTTAAAGTTTGAGAGAGACAGAGACAGTGCAAGTAGGGGCGGGGTAGAGAGAGAGAGGGAAGAGAGAGAATCCCAAGCAGGCTTCGTGTTGTCATGGCAGAGCCCGATGTGGGGCTCAAACCCACAAAGTTGCAAGATTATGACCTGAACAGAAACCAACAGTTTGACGCTCAACTAACTGAGCCCCCTAGGTACCCCAATGATTTTTTATTTTTCAGTAATCTCTGCTTCCAACACTGGACTCAAACTCACAACCCTGAGATCAAGAGTTGCACGCCTACCCACTCCACCAGCCAGGTGGCTGGCTCTATAGTTTCAGTTTAAATTAGAAATCTATGGTATAAGTGTCCTACTCTACCTTGCACTGATACCAACTGTTCATCATAATTAATATCAGTATTAATTACAATGAATATTCATGCTAATTCAAGTCCTAATTTGCCTGGTATTTGAATCAAGATTAGTGACAACAGAAGTAAATACATTTTAAATTGATAAATGAAGTGTTGAATGAGTATCAAAAGTTTATAGGACCTTTATTCTTCACCTTAAATTTAATATGATAGGTTTATAACTTTTCTTTTCCCCCCATCCCTCCTTAAACTGTTAATTCTTAGGTAGAAAAATTCTAAGGAAAGGTTAATGTTTTGCTATTATTGAACACTTGATATTTCATGAAAAAAATCTTATATTTATTTCCTTCAAGAGCATCCAATATGTTTCTTAGTTTTTTTTTTTTTTTAATGTTTGGGTTGACCATATTTGAGAGTACCTTATGTTCATTCCAAGGTGTCTTGAGATGCTCCCAAAGAAATGGGATTGCTATGTGCCATTGATTTGAGCAATTCCTGAAAGTTTTCCATCATAAAGTAGATATGAAAAGGTCTCGAGGGTAAAAAGGGAGGAGGGTCTTGGTTAAACTAGTTGGATTCTTGAAGCCTTTAAAGTGCTAATATGTTACTACTCCAAAGGGAACTGCAAAAGGATGAACATTTTTAAACCACGAGGCACCTTTTTCATTTAACATTGTATTGGCTATGCGTTTGGTTTGGGGAATATAGTAGTAAACAAGATAAGAAGTTTCAACAGAATTTGTATTACTTACAAGTCATTTGCTCTGCTGGAACATGAGTGTAAATAAACACCCATATATTATATGCCTGTATATTTAAAAGCTATGCATTAAGCTAACGAATTGTTCAAATGTGTCCCATGCTCGTACCTTGACAGATACATCTGCAAAATGACCTGGCAGACCAAGCTTTCATTTCGAATTTTGGGATTCCTTGGTGTGTTGTGATGGTGAAGGGAGAGCAAGCCCCTGGCTCCCTGCTCCTGTGCCTCTTTCCCACTTTTATTCCCTACCCGGAAGTTTTGCTTTGCTTGAAGGTACTTGTGAACACCCCAGTGCCTTCAGCCAAAGTCTACCTGCCCTGGCAGTGAAGAGAGCCATGCACTGAGGGTGGTGGGGAGCAGGTAGGGTTGGGGTCCCTGTATCTGGTTTTAAGGGTGGTATTGCTTACTACAGTACCTTGCATATCCTTTTTCTGAGGGATGCACTTTGGGAAACCAACTAAGTTTACCATTTTGAGAACAGTGACAACCTCGAGAAGATGGTACCATAGAGTTTTGTTTTGTTTTAATTATAGCTAGTGTCGTCTTTCCTACAATAGGTGGATTAGAAGTTGAAACACTTACAGTAAAGGATTGAAATTATATTAAATGAATCTACCTCTCTTCCGGAAGCCATATTTCAACTATAACAGTTGTTTTAAATCTAGCAGTAATTGACAAAGACTTCTTTTTTTTTAACGTTTATTTATTTTTGAGAGGGAGAGAGAGAGCGCGTGAGAGCGAGCACAGGTGGGGAGGGGCAGCGAGAGGGAGACAAAGGATCTGAAGCAGCTCAGTGCTGTCAGCACAGAGCCCAACGAGAGCGAGGCTCGAACTCATGAACCGTGAGATCATGACCTGAGCTGAAATCAAGAGTCAGCTGCTCAACTAACTGAGCCACCCAGGTGCCCCTTCTGCTAAATAAAGACTTCTGAACACCAAGTTCTGCCCAGAGCATAAGCATTTGGTTTTGTAAGAAGTTGAGAGCTACCACTGAGTTCTTACACAGTGTTTGAAAATACATAGCACTTATTGTTAGTAAGCTGAAATAATAGCAAATAGCAGGGAAAAGAGAAAATGCAAAAAGTTGACAGAAAACTATAAAAGCACAGCCATCAGTGGCCATGTAGTATATACGAAGAGACTTACACTCCTCAATTCTTTCTACATAGGACTTTGTGGTAGCTTCATGGTTTCCATAGATTTAGAGAGAAATTAGTTTTGTATTACTCTTTATTAAAAAAAAGATAATGTGGTACCACAGATTTTTTATGTGCTTAAAATGCAAAAAAAATGTTTTGAGATAGTGGTTCCTGTTATTAGTAATATTCACTTATGTGGCATACCTAATACAAAAATTAATGTATTTATATTTGCTGAAAACTTCCAGATGAATGGCATTGACAAGCATGAAAACTATCATTCTTACACGGAAAATCCTGCATAGCATGAACTATTTTGCTTTTTTTTTTTTTTTTAATGTTTTTTTTTATTTCTGAGAGAGAGACAGCATGAGCAGGGGGAGGGTCAGAGAGAGAGGGAGATACAGAATCTGAAACAGGCTCCAAGCTCTGAGCTAGCTGTCAGCACAGAGCCTGATGCAGGGCTCAAACCCAAGAACCGTGAGTTCATGACCTGAGCCGAAGTCAGATGCTTAACCGACTTAGGCACTCAGGCATCCCTATTTTGCTTTTAAAGGAGTTTGTCCTGGGGGGCTGGGGGGGTCAGTCTATTAAGCATCTGACTCTTGTTTTGGCTCAGGTCATTATCTCACAGTTGGTGAGTTTGAGCCCCATATCGGGCTCTGTGCTGACAGAGCAGAGCCTGCTTGGGATTCTCTTTCTCTGCCTCTCCATTGTTCATGCTCTCTCTTCTTAAAATAAACAAATAAACTTAAAAAAAATTTTTTTTTAAGGAAGCTATCCTTTAACATTTTTCTACCCATGCTGCATGGAGTCCTAGGAAGCCTTTTGGAGAAAGGGTATGCTAGGGTATACTGAAGGGTACTAGGGTATACTGTATGGTATGCTTGGAAGAACTCAGATCATTCTCTCATAAGGATTCCTTTGAATATTGGATAGGAGAATCATTCCTGACCACCGATTGACCTGTTTTGGGGGGGTAGAACAGTTTTTGCTGAAGAATGTTGACAGGCTGATTGCACCTGACTAAAAGCTCCCTTCATTTTGTTTAAAATATATGGCAGACATTTTCTGGAAGCATTTTGTGATCTTAACTTGGATAAAATGTTTATTTGCCAGGAGATTTAGTGAATGAGAGGGAAGAACAATGAATGTGTAGGCATTATGTATGTGCCCTGAATTTAAGTTGTTGATAGACATCAACTATGACAATACTATGCCACAGACTTCTTTATTTTCTGCAGCTGAGGTTCAGACACATGAATTATACTTGATGGCACAATATCTCCTCACAGAAACTGTAAGGAGAACGGCATGCCCCAACAGCGCTTATTTACACAGAACACCCTAGTTCACTGTTTCCCCTCTGGCTTTTTCTTAAACAAGCAATTTATTCTCAACAGTTTTAAATTTAAAATCAATATTTCTAATAAAATAGTTTTACACTTTTCATCTTTATGTATGGACATGTATTGGAAGAGAATCCAAATGAGTTTAAGCAGTAAAGACGAGGCCATCAATAAAAACATTCTAGGGAAGTCTATGAAAATGAAGTATTTCTGTTTATCTTTCAACAACAAAAAATATATGGATAGACACACCGTGTAATTTTTATTCATTAATTAGATAGTAAGCAGTAGAATTGGCTTCAGGGAAAGCAAGTGAATTAAATTTTGTGGTACAAAATTTAAAAAATCTAAAGTATACATTTTGAAGTCTAGTATTCACTCATATCTTTATTTTCTCTATTATCCCAACCTACTGTTATTAGACTTTTGTATATCCTACCACTGTTTTGTTTTTTAAATTTAATTAAATTCAAAAATTTAAAGCTTTTTGTTTTAGAACAGTTCTAGGTTTACAAAAATTTGAGAGAAAAGTACAGAGGTTTCCTGTGTATCCCTGGCATCCACCCACAGGGAGCCTCCTCCATTATCAACATTCTCCACTAGAGTGGTACATTTGTTGCAAGTGACGAACCTCCATTGACACATCACAGTCATCTGAATTCAGTGCTTTCTATTCGGGTTCACTCTTGGCATTGTACCTTCTATGAGTTTGGATCAATGTATAATGACACACATCCACATCATAGTATCACATAGAGAATTTTCATTGCCCTAAAGATCTTCTGTGCTCTGCCCATTCATCCTTCTCACTACCCCTAAGCCCTGATCTTTTTATTGTCTCCAAAGTTTTGCTTTTTCTTTTCTTTTTTTTTTTAATGTTTTTATTTATTTCTAGGAGAGAGAGAGAGAGAGACAGCGTGAGCAGGGGAGGGTCAGAGAGAGAGGGAGTCACAGACTGAAACAGGCTCCAGGCTCTGAGCTGGCAGTCAGCACAGAGACCGACGCGGGGCTCGAACCCATGAACTGCGAGATCATGACCTAAGCGAAAGTCGGACGCTTAACCGACTAAGCCACCCAGGTGCCCCTAGTTTTGCTTTTCAAAACTATAATTAGTTAGAGTCATATAGTATGAGGCCTTTTCAGATTGGTTTCCTTCCCTTACTAATTTGCATTAAGGTTCCACCATGTATTTTCATGGCTTGATAATTCACTTTTTTTAGTGGTGAATAATATTCCATTGTCTAGATGTACTAAATTGATGGAGAATAATTTAAGTAGTATCTCAGTGTAAGCACTTTGAGCAACTTCAGGAATGCTTATAAATTCCTGAATCCCCAAGTAAATTTTTTCTACTTGTTCTACTGATGCATACCATCAATGAAGAGTGCTCAATACTTACTTCATTTATTTATTTTTAAAATGTTTATTTATTTTTGAGAGAGAGAAAGCATGTACATGTGTGAGGGGCAGAAAGAGAGGGAAAGAGAGGATCTGAAGTGGACACTGTGCTGACAGCAGAAAGCCCTATGCAGGGCTCAAACTCACAAACCATGAGATTTTGGCCTGAGCCGAGGTCTGACGCCTAACCAACTGAGCTAACAGGTGTCCCAGTACTTACTTTAAAAGAGCAATATACTTAAATTATTTTCAAACTACCAAATGATTTTTTTAATTTGACATCCTACTTGTTTTCAAATTTTGCCAATTATAAATAAAGCTGCTATAAACATCATGTGAAGACTTTTGTATGGACATAAGTTTTTAACTCCTTTTGGTAAATACCAAGGATTGTGACTGCTAGATTGTATGGTAAGAGGATATGTAGTTTTTTAAGAAATTGCCAAATTGTCTTCCAAAATTGCTGTCCATTCCTACCAACAATGCATGAGAGTTCCTGTAGCCCCACATACTTGTCAGCATTTGGTACTGTCAGTGTTTTGGATTTTGGCCATTCTAATAGGTGTGTAGTGGTGTCTCATTTTAATTTGCATTTCTCTGATGGCACACAATGTAAAGCATTTTTTCAAATGCTTATTTGCCATCTGCATATCTTTTTTTGTGAGATGTCTGTTCAGGTCTTTGGCCCATTTTTTAATTGGATTGTTTGTTTTCTTATTGAGCTTTAAGAATTCTCTGTATAGGGGCGCCTACAAACCCCAGGACTATGTGACCTGAGCTGAAATCAAGAGTGAGACGCTAAAAGTGACTGAGCTTAAATTTTTTTCATGTGGATTTTCAGTTGTTCTAGTATTATTTGTTGAAAACACTATTTTTGCTCCATTGTATTGTCTTTGCTCTGTAAGAGATCATTTGACTATGTTATATGAGTGTAAGTCTGGGCTTTCTATTCTGTTGTCTTTTTTTTTTTGCCAATATCACACTTTCATGATTACTATAGCTTTATAGTAATTCTTAAAGTCATTTAATGTGTCTACCAACTTAAAAAAATTATCATTTGTCAAATTTCAGTATACTATCAAAGGAGAATACCCATAGTTATCTGCAAAAACTGTTAAATACTCCATTCTTTTCCAAGTGAATATCTGTGTGGGGTTGAATTTTTTCATATACTTCCAAACAATTTATTGCTAACAGATTAATTTCAGAAGCAGTTATGAGAATCCAGCTGTGTTCTATTAAGTCTAATATTAAGTTCTATTAAAAATACTTGCAAAGTTTAAAGCACTTCTCACTAAATTTTTAATTTTGGAAAACAGTTATTTTCATAAAAACGTGACACTCGTATTAACACATAATAGGGTTATTAGGTAACTTTAAGATAAATACATATTTATAATTTTTGCTTAAATTTGTAATATGGTAAGTATTGGTAAGTATCAATATATATAACCCACATAAACCAAAGCTCTTTGAGGTCACCAAAAATTTTTCAGTCTGAAGCCCCCTGAAACCAAAATGTTTGAGACATATTCTTAATATTCTGTTAGGATTGGACAACTTGAAAGAGTGAGGTCTGAAAAATCAAGGCCAATTATTCATTAGATTTATTTTTGTTATTTGCATGTTCTGTTCTGAGTCAACCATTTTTGCAATGCCACAAGTGGAATTGTTTGCTTTAGAATAGTGCATCAACTGAGCTCAAGTATTGTGAGCATTATTTGGTCCTTCTCCCTGTTTTTACCATTTTGATTCCAGCTAGATGATTCCTGTTTATCTCAATGCCTCTTGCGTTTTAAATAACATTTAAGGTTATTATTCTGTAAGATTTTTATTCTTTTATTCATAATTCACAATGAAGCCTATTTTGTCCAAGTGCATTTTTTTTTAAGATTTTGGTTTTTAGTAATTTGTACACTCAACATGGGGCTTGAACCCACAACCCAGAGATCAAGAGTCACATGCTCTATTAACTAAACCAGACAGAGGCCCCCTTGCCTTTTTATAAAGCGACATTGACATTTTGGTTTTTGGGGTTTTGTTTGTTTGTTTTGTTTTATTTTTTAGAAGATTTTTTATTTTTTGAGTAAAGTAAGGTTTGAGACAGTGCTGTGACCCTGTTGAAGGAGTACATTGAAAACGGGATATGGCTGTGTGTGGCAGTTGCCTAGAGGCTTCTGTGAAATTTTATAAATGGCAGTGGGGTATGGATGAGAATAAACCCTCATTATCAACAAGAACAATAATGATAGCACGATCCATTGAGCATCTTTATATCCAATTTCTGTGGTCTTTTGTATCTGGGAAAATTTGAATTTGGAGGTAAACAATTTTTGTATATAGTTATGTAGATTTGGGATAAGTTTCTGTCTAGGAAATAGATGTTTGATTTCATATTTCCTTTCAGAGATGCACCGATGGTTTGGTGTTAGCCTAAGTACTGGCCAAAATTTTTGTCTTTTGGCCAAGGCTTAGCCTAAGGCTATTGGAGGCCAAATGCCTACTTCAGTTGTCATCCTATATATTTGCAGAGTTAGCGATGTGGTCATATATGTTACTATCACTATCACATCAAATCTACATAGCAATGCCAACAATAGGAACAAAGCATATAATTCAGATTTATTGCTACCATCTAAATATTCTTTTTCAAATGTAGATATCCTATATGTGGTTTGAAATAAAAAATATGTCTATAGATTTAAAATGTTGAGAGTCTATCAACCCATTGAAATATAAATATAGGGGCACATGGGTGGCTCAGTCAGTTGAACAACTGACTTTGTCTCAGGTCATGATCTTGCAGTTCGTGGGTTTGGCCCATGTTGGGCTCCGTGCTGACAGCTCAGAGCCAGGAGGCTGCTTCAGAATCTGTGTCTCCCTCTCTCTCTACCCCTTCCCTGCTCATGCTCAGTCTCTATCTCTCAAAAATGAATACATTTAAAAATTTTTTTTAAAAATGCTTTGTTATAAACAAAGAAAAAGAAAGAAATATAAATGTTATAAAATAGGGCAATATTTAAGGATGATTGTGCAAACTGCTAACTTTACATACAAAAATAATGAGAAGGTTTTAAATAATAAATTTATGAGGAGGTAGATTTAAAATAAAGATTAATATTAAGGGAACATATACGAGCTAGAAAATGTTAAGAAGAATATTATATCCTCTTAGAGTCAGTACATATTTATAAAAGGTAAATACTATAAGAGAAAAATAGAAATCATATTGTGAGGATTAGAATTAGTCTTCAAAGTCATATTAGTATTCAACTATTCATAAAAATAATCTTTCAAATTATTTTTATTTTATAGTTTTTGTTGTTGCTGCTGTTGTTATTGTTGTTGTTTTAGTTAATTCCATTAGGCCATGAGTCTTTTAGGAAAAAGTTCACTTTGGAAATTCTTCACAACTTGAAGGATGGATATAAAGTAAAATGTTAAGTTTGCTTTGTTAAAATTTCACAAGGTGGGAAAACAACCCAAATCATGTTCAACACCTGTGATACATCATCTTTGATGCAGGCCTAACAAAGAATATACGGAATAAAGGAAGACAGCATTAAAGAAAAATAAAAAGCTCCTAAAATATGTTTCTCTGCTAACCGGCAAGGATGCATCTATTTCGGGTCACACATGAGGTGTCCAGGGAACACAGGAGCAATCTTCAGTTGACAATGCTGATATGTGTTTCTTTTATTATGTCAAATTTTTACAAATTTACTGCTGGTTGTAATAATAAAATTATGGTAAAAATTACTTTTGGGTAAAATTCCAAGATCCTGAAGTCTGAGTAGTTCAATCAGTGATGGAGAACTCAGGTTTGGGTCTTAGTTTTGGCTGAACATTGATTGTAACATTGATTATTTTGCATTACACGTAATTCGGTGCATCACTACGGCTTTAAAGCACTACCCTGCAGTGCATAGTAAATAAAAAGGAATAACTCACGATGCTACTATGAAGGTTGGACATTGTCTTCTGTGTTTTTCTTTGCTGTCATTTGTTTTGCTATTTTTCTCTTCTCTGTGACATGCTTATTGAACTTCTGCCCAATTTGGGGGCGTGTTAATCATTTTTTCTTATAGTTTTGTAGAAGTTCTTCATAAATTTGGTTTATTCATGTTTTATTACTCAGTTTGTAACTTTCTCCCCACTCTGTTTTTGGTGTCACTTGATAAACAAAAATTTAATTTAACAAATTTATCAGGATCATTTGTTTGAAAATTTCTTTCCTAACATGAGGTCATAAAAATATTCTCCCATATTTTTTCTAAAAGTTTGAAGTTTTGCCCATCCCATCTAAATCTTCAGTCAATTTAGAATTAATTTTATGTGTATATTAAGGATCAATTTTATATTACTTTGAATAACCAATTCTTCCAGTACTAATCATTGAATTGAATATAGTGTGTTTCAGAATTTTCAGTGTCATCTCCAGTATAAGTTAAGGTTCCATTTGTGCGTGATTCTGTTTGGAGTCTCACTCTTCTATTCCATAAGTCAATTTATCCCTTCACAAATGCCACTTTTAAAAATTACAATAGGGTTATAATAAAATCTCGATTTTTATGTGCAATAAGTGCATTCCTTACTTTCCTCCCCTTCCTTCTTCAATGGTGTCTTGAGTATTTGTAAATTTTGCTTTTCCTTACAAATTTTAAAACTATGTTGCAATTCATTTGCAAATTCTGCTGTTTTTTGAAGTAAACTTTACATACAGTAAAACACAGGTAGATCTTAATCTTGAATGTACAACTCAATGAGTTTTGGAAAGTGTATGACTCTATGTAACCAATAGCCAATCACTTTCTGTGACCTCATAAAGTTCCCTTGTGGCCACTGTCTGTTAATTTCTATCTGCCAGAAGCACCCCTGTTCTGGTTTCTATCATCATAACTTAGTTCTGCTTGTTCTTTAATTTTAAATAAGTAAATCCATTTGGTAGGTACTCCTTTGTGTCTGGCTTTTTTTTTTTTTTTTGCTCAACATAATGTTTTTGAAATTTCTTCTTGCCTTCTTCCCTTGTGTATATCTGTAGTTAATTTTTCTTTATCGCTGAGTAATATTTCAGGAAGGACATCCCACAATTTGTTAACCCATTCTATTATTGTTGGTCATTGGGCTGTTTTCAGTTTTTGGCTATTATGGATAAAGCTGCTATAAATATTAACATAAAAGTCATTTAAATTTCTCTTCGTAAGTATCTAAAAGTAGAATTGAAGGGTATTAAGGTAAGAATATGTTTAAACTTCTAAGAAACAGCCAAATCATTTTTCCAAAGTGGTTGCACCATTTTACATTCCCATTGGCAATGCATGAGAGTTCTGGTTGCTCCACATTCCTGCCCAACGGGTGTCAATTTTTAAAAAATATTAGCTATATTAGAGACACCTGGGTGGTGCAGTCAATTAAGCATCTGACTCGATCTTGGCTCAGGTCATGATCTCACAGTTCATGATCTCACAGTTCATGAGTTGGAGACTCACATCCGGCTCTGTGCTGATGATGTGAAGCCTGCTTGGGATTCTGTCTCTCCTTCTCCCTGCCCCTCTCCTGCTTGTGCATGTGCACTCTCTCTCTCTCTCTCTCAAAATAAATAAATAAACTTAATGAAAAATAAAATATTAGCTATTTTAGTGACCAGCATCAAGTCATACATCATTGGTTTCTTTAATTCTCATTACTCTGATGACTCGTAATCATTCATGGCTTATTGTCCATTCATAAATGTTCTTTTGTGAAGTGTTCTTGTCTTTGACCTATTTAGCAACTTGAAATGTGTGTCTTGTTATTACTGAGTTGTATGAGTTCTTTCTATATTCTGATTATAAGACCTGTGTCATATATTTGTATGGTGAATAATTTTTCCCAAACTGTGTTTTGAATTTATTTCCAGAATAGTGTTTATTAGCAATTGAAGGGAGGCTCCTGGTTTTTAGATGTGCGTGTGTGTGTGTGTGTGTGCACATGCGTGTGTATGTTTTCATTTTCAATGTCTTTGCGCCATCTATTCGGGATATATTCACTCAACATACAGTTCTATTTTAACAATTATTTCCTTCAGCAGTTAAAAAATGTCATTTAATTCTCTTCCGGCTTCCATTATTTCTAATGCAAAGTTTTCCTTTGTTTGTATTGTATTTGTTTGTGTTGTTGTATATTGTATATCTATTTTCCTGGGTACTTTTAGATATACTTTTTGTTTAAATTTTGATGTCAGCAGTTTGACTTTGATGTGCCCAGCTTTTCCTGATTTTAATTTATTTTGTTTGGAGTTCACTGAATTTGTTGGATCTATAAGTTAATGTTTTCCAACACATTTGGAAAATTTTGACCATTATTTTTAAAGGAATATATATGTATTTGCCTTATCTATCTGCTCCATCTCCTCTCCTCTCTTCTCCAGGGATTCTAGTGACACTAAACATGTTAAACCATTTTATATTGTTCTACAGGTAATGGAGTGTCCATTATTTTTTAATAATATTTTTTCTCTATTCTATTGGGTAATTCCTTTTTGATTTGCCTTCAAGTTCACTATATCTTTATCCTGCAATCTCCAATAGTATATTATTAAGCCCATCCAGTAATTTATAAATATGTATCAGCATAATTTTCATTTCTAGGACTTCCATTCAGCTCTTTTTTTTTTAATAGTTTCTATTTATTTCTCTGCTGAGATTCCTCATATGTTTACTTATTGTGATCATCTTTCCTTTAAGCCTGTGAACAGATTTGTAATTTCTGTTTTAAAGTCCATGTCTGTTGATACTAACATCTGGATCATCTCAGGTCTGTGTGTATTGCTTGCTAATTTTTCTTGGTTACAGGTCACAGTTTCTTAATTATTCATGTCTAACAATTTACTATTGTATGCTAGACATTGCTTTGATATGTGTTGGGAGACTGGATTTCTTCTTCTTTTGAAAGCTCTTGAGTGACATCCTGTAAAGCACAATGAATTACTGCCAGATCCCTTTGTTCGTGACAAGTCTGCTGTGACTGTTTTTCACTATATGCACTTATGTGTGAAAATCACAAAGATTTCTCATATATATATTTATGCCCACACACTATTTTTATGAAGTTAAAACATCTTGTATCACTTGAAATATTAATCATTAAATTATTACCTTCTATTCTTATTAATTTCTTTGTAAGTATATTCTATTTCATTAACTACATTGTGAACCTCAGGGATGGATCTTTATTTTATATCTCTTTGTAGTCATGGAATTTGACACACAGCTGGAATTCTATAAAAGTTATTGCTCTTAATGACAAGAAGAATGTCTTGCAGTGGTCCTTTGGGCTTTACTCCACGATTTCTTCTGTAGCTAGTGTTATTGCACTTTTGTGAGTAACAACCACTGAGTTTACTCATTTATTCTCTCATACTTTTATTCATCTATTCATTCAACAGCTATTTATTAGCTCCTTCATAGAGCTTATGAATTAGTGGATGCCGAGAGTTTAGCTAAGCTACCCTATGATATTGCTGCCTTGGCATCCATTTTGTTTGACTAGCCAGTCTGGGAGGGCTTTAAAAGGACACCTGCTCATGTAAGCATAAGCTCTTGATAACAGAGTCATAAGTAATTGTAAGTTCCTGCTGTAGCATCCCCAATAGCCCTTAGAATAAACAGTCTTCCCCACCAGCCAGGGCCTTACCTTTGTGTGCCACTTATAGGGCCTACAAAGCCCCTTTGGTTTGAATTGACCAATCCAACCTTAGTCTGGGAATCCCAAAGTATTCTGCCTGTGGACCCTAATAAAGGCACATGCTCCAGATCCTGCCTTTCTCTGACTGCACTCTGCCTCGACCTCCCCTCATGTGTTCCCTCAAGGCCTGCTGTGTACTTCCTCTAGGATCTGTCAGTAATGAACTTCTCTGTTTTAGTTTCTCTTGAGTGGTCCTGTATTGCTCACCATCTGGCACCCTGTACTCTACTTAACAAATGTTAATTTAATGAAGTCAGTAATAGTGAAAGAAACAAACAATAAGGAAATAAACAAGTAACTGTATAAGATAAAATTAGACAGTATTCTAGGAAGGAAAAATAAAGCAGGGGAAAGGGATAAAGAATAAAAGAGGTAGCTATTGTAGTGATGTATGTGTGGTTTTAAAAATACAATTTTGA
Organism: Hyaena hyaena; assembly: GCF_003009895.1. Taxonomy (NCBI): domain Eukaryota; kingdom Metazoa; phylum Chordata; class Mammalia; order Carnivora; family Hyaenidae; genus Hyaena; species Hyaena hyaena. Next base: position 275,031 of record NW_024081111.1, on the reverse strand, counting down.
GGAAAGCCCTCTCTGCATAGGTAATATTTGAGCATAGACCTCAAGCAAGGCAGTTAAGTGACTGTGTATACACAGAATAAGGGGCTGGTTATTAGATCTGATTTCAGAGGCATTGGAAAGGCTGTATTCTCCACTAAGCTTCTGAAATCCAACTATCTGAACTTTGCACCTTTATCTTAAGGCTTTATTGCCTTAACATGCAAATCCCTTTGGGAGAGTTTCTGTTTAAACTTGTACCTGTCAAATATTTCTGTGTGAATGAATTTTGGAGTTTTGATGAAGAGGTGAAAATAATAGCTCAAGCACCTAAAGAGTCAGTGTAGTATAGTTGTGAAGAACACAAATCGCTGGGAGACTAATCCTGGCTCTTTCACTTATGAGCTCTGTGGCCTTCATCAGGTTACTTAATATTCTAATGCCTCAGTGACTTCGATTATAAAATGCGGGTTATAATAATATCTGTGCTAGTATAGTTGATATGATGATGGTACCTTGTAGCATTTTCAAAATTTTCATGGCTCCTCCATTTGGGAGGATTACTCATCTCTGCTCCATTGTTGGCTTGACCAAATCACTTTTCTTTGGCCTTTGAAGTGTGAGCTTAAGTGATGTATATAACTTATAAGGAGAAACTTTAGGATCTATCATATATTTTCACCATTCTCTCTCTCTCTGCTCTCTGCTGTGAGAATGGTGATGTCTCAGAGAGGGGTTTCTACAGCCTGCATCCTGGAGTAAAGAGGGCATGAAGGAGAGCCACAGTCAAAGTCAACATATAAATGAGATATATATGTTGTTATGAGCCCTTGAGATTTGGAGTCATTTCTTATTGCTGCATTTTCCCCTAATCTTATTGATACAAATCAATTATTATTTCTAACATGCTTATCACAGTATATGACACATAGTGTACATTAAATATATAAATATAAACTTGAAGGAATATAGCTGTTAAGAGAAACCATAATAAAATAACAAGGCTAGGACTCCAAAACCAAACTTTGTGACTATACTACTTCCTGATTCTGCCATAATTTTGTGCTAACAATATAAAACATGGTAATGTGTTATTTTCTTGCAGTCTGAACAAGATATTAGAAATAAGATGCTGGAGTCAAATAATTTGTTAATGTTCTGCATTACAATTGTTTCCAAAGTATTTCCTATTGAGTCTTTACTCCTAACTCTTAGGTATACTTCTTTAGAGATTATGTGGCCTATTAAAAAATATGTACACAATGCCTATTTCAGTGTTCTCACAAAACAATCTCATTAGTGTTTTTCAACTAACTGGATAACCATAAGAAAAAATTAACTTGTTAATCTGGACGGTTTGAAAAAGGGGGAGCTTCTCTTCATTCTGTACATGTTATAACAGTGATCATGATTTTTCTGATCCCATTCTATTTGCTTTTTAGCTAAATTATTGTATGAAATTCTGAAGCTTTTATTTCTTCCTAGATTTTTGCTTGGAAATTTAATTATTCCTAAGCTTTTTGATAAAAATTGCTTGGGTAAGTTAATGGGTAAAGGAAGAATGAAGACTCTTCTTTTTTCTTCTTTATGTCTACCAAAAAGGCCAAAGATTTAAGAATACATGACAAGTCAATCATAGCAATAATACCTTTTTTAAAGGGTAGGTTAATCTAAGTTGAATAAATTGTGATTAAAAACTGATGTCAAAATTGGAGCAATATCTTCCTTGAATAATTTAACAGCATTAAAAATGTCTATGCTGTTGAAAAAATATTCTGCAGGGGGCACCTAGGTGGCTCAGTAGGTTAAGCATCTGACTCCTGGATCAGCTCAGGTCATGATCTCATGGTTTGTGCATTTGAGTCCCACCTTGCGCTCTGTGCCAAGGGTGCAGAACCTGCTTGGGATTCTGTCTCTCTCTCTCTCTCAGCCCCTCCCCTACTTGTTCTTTACCGCTCTCTCTCAAAAATAAATAAATAAAATTTTGGAAAAAAATCTTAAAAAATATTCTGCAGAAAGTCTAGAAATGGAAAAGGAATTGGAGTATACATTCATAATAAAACTTCAGTGTACAGAAGGAACTTTAATGCAAATTTGTAATAATTTATATTGTAAATTATCCTTTTATAAAAGTGTTTAAAACCATCTCTTAATTGAGTAGTTATTTAATTACAACCAAAGATATTTAGTCATTGAGGCTAGTAGGGAAATATCAAGAAAAAAATTAGAAAAAGTAGTACGTTTGAAAAAAGATCTTTTTGATTGGGGACTGGAAGTCATGAATTCTTTTCAATCTTACTTCTTAAGAAGTGTTCCCACCACTTACCTTTATCAAATCTTTATATTATTATGTTTACTTTAGTTACTTCATTTTCTAAATATTTATTTATTTTTTGGAGAGAGAGAGAAAAAGAGAACTTGAGGAGGGAGGAAGGGCAGAAAGAGGATTCCAAGCAGGCTTCAAGTTGTCTGTCAGCACAGAGCCCTACAAACTGCTGGATCTCATGACCATGAGATCATGACCTGAGCAGAAATCAAGAGGGGTATGCTTAACTGACTGAGCCACCCCAGCGTCCCTCAGTTACTTCACTTTTAAAGAAATACAACATTACAGATGTAATTGCTGTCCCTCCCTGATTCTATTTTCCTCCTTCCTTCCCTAAGCTGTTCTGACACTCCCTGTTGATTCAGCTAGAGGAAGGCTGTGGCTGGGGCTGGTGCATCTGAACTATCAATATCTGACCATCCAGTTGGGCAAAGACCGAATTGAAATCTTCCCCTCTCAAATGGCACAGACCATCATGAGTACTTCAGACAGGTTGAGACCTCCTGAGAAAAATTCTGATGGCTTCACTCTTCCATTTTGACAGATCCTAAAGAAGGTAATAGAAACTACAATATTGATGGGTGAAGTGATGAGAGAAGCTGCCTTTTCATTTGCTGTGACCAAGTTCACAGCAAGGGACCTCTGCACCAGTTATCTACAAGGTTAACAAAGCCCAAATGAAGCTTCCAAAGAAGAAAGATAATAATGGAGCTGGTGTTACTCTGCCAGTACGTGAACATTCCCCGAAGGAACTGACAGTTGTGAACTGACTGGTTTAGCCAGGGGCAGGGGGACAACTGGCTAAATTAAAGAGGAATTAAGCCAAAGCAGTGGAAGTACTGGTGGAAGTAGCTTCAGTGCAGACTTTCTTTGTTACTTGAAACTTAAAAAAAATTTTTTTAACATTTATTTATTTTTGAGAGACAGAGAGAGACAGAGCTCGAGATAGGGAGGGGCAGTGGGAGGGGGAGGCACAGACTCTGAGCCGTTAGCACAGAGCTGGACACGGGGCTTGAACCCTTGAACGAGGAGATCATGACCTGAGCTGCAGTCAGACACTTAACCAACTGAGCCACCCAGGTGCCCCTGGACGAAGCCATTAGGATAACCAACAGATGTGTAAGTGCCACTGAACATGTCATCATTCCCCAGAATGAGAGTACCCTTGCCTATATCATTACAGAGCTGGATGAGAGAAAACAAGAAGAGTTCTACGGGTTAAAGAAAATACAGTAGAAGAAAAAGATTCTCAAGGAAAAATTGGAGAAGGACTTGGAGCAACAGAAGGCAGCTGGAGAGGTAATGGAGCCTGCTGATCTTTGGCTGAAGAGAAGGATGAGGATCTTGAATAATCTTTCCTGGTCCGGCTCTTTCAGAAGCCCTACGAGGGCACCATTTTAATTCGTGGTACATAGGTTCTGTATGTGTGGCTATTTATTTCTTGGCCTAAGAGTTTCACTGTTTGTAAAATTTCCCTTGACGTTTAGTTATGGGAATATCTTTGTAGAATCATAATTCAGCAACCGTTTATCATGTGAGATTTGGAAAACCTGCCCAGGAACTTATTCTGCACAAGTGGCAGCCTACTCCATTTACATCTGTGATACAAGAGATCTGCTTACTGAGAATATTGGAAAATTCCCCTTAGGAGCGAACAGTGGCCTCAGGCCAACACGTTGGAAGACCCTTGGTTCTGCCCCCTCGCTCACCTCCGCACTGCTGTGTGAGATTGCTGCAGCCATCCTTGTGTGCTGGTACTTCTCTCCTCAAGCTTTATAAAAACCTTCATGTTCTTTCCTTGCATGACCGGGCTCTGTCTTGTCCGTCATGGGAGCTGTTCTGCCAACTTAAATGTGACTATGGTATAAACAGCAAAATGATTTTAAAAGAAGTAATCACTGTCGAATTTGTTAATCATCCTCATTTTGCTTTTGATCTTTGGCTATACACACAAACACACATGTAAACAGCATACAAGTGCAGAATACATAGCACTGTTTTACATTTTTAAATTTTGTTAAAATGTTATGATGTATACACTTTTCTGAGACATTTATTTTTTGTACAAAATTATTTTTTGGAGATTTGTCCATGTTGACAGTCATAGTACTAGTTCATGCATTAGCTCCTGTATGTGGTTTCCATTGTATGAATGCCACAATATATCTATTATTACAATAATAGATATTTCCAGTTTTTTAAAAATTACCATAAACAAAGATGCAATAAGAATTCTGTTTGTCTTGTTATGCATATATGAGAAAGTTCCTTTAGAGTATGTGCTCCGTGATTCACGGGGTCTAATGGTCTTCAGGTTTACTAGAGAGCATCCACTTTCTCTCTCAAGTGTTCATTCCACTTCTCCACATTCTTACCAACACTTGCGGTTATTAGAATTTTGTATTTTTGCCAAATTAGATGTGTATAAAATGTGTCTTTTTTTTTTTAACTAGGTATTTTCCTAATTAACTGTAGGTTGATTATATTCTCATATTTTTCTTGACTCTTTGGAGCTCTTAGCCTATGGACTGTCTGCTCTTATACTTTGGCCATTTCTGTGTTGCTTTTTCCTTTTTATTTGTGCAATTTATTACATTCTAGATATTAATATTTTATTGGTTGTAAATGTTACAAATAATTTTTATATTTATTTTATTAATTCAATGTGTTTGCAATGTGGGGAGGGATGTGTATCAAAACATGAACTTTTATTTTGATAAGAATTCTCTTATTTATCACTTACATAGCACTTACAATGGGTCAAGTGTTTTTATTTAAGTATTTTACAAATATTAACTCTCTCAATCTTGATAACACCCATGAAATAAGTGCTATGATTGTATTATATTATTTTTATTGTTGCTTTAACAAATAACAGCTTTATTGAGATATAATTCACATACCATGAAACATACACTTTTAAAATATGTACAATTCAGTAGTGTTAGCATATGCACAGAGGTGTGTAATCATTGCTGTTAAGTGATTTCAGAACAAAGAATCCAACACCAATGAGGAGTCACTCTCTATTTCCACTGAAGTCCCCAGTCCCTGGCAACCACTAATGTACTTTCTCCTTCTGTATTTTTGCCGATTCTGGGCATTTCCTATAGACAGACTCATATAGTATGTGGCGTTTTGCATTTAACTACTTTCATGTAGCATAATGTTTTCAGAGTTCATCCATTTTGTAAAATGTATCAGCATCTCATTATTTTTTATTGCTGAATAATATCCATTGTATGAAACACCACATTTTGTTTAACCGTTCATCAGCTTATGTACATTTGGATTGTTGTGCTTTTCAGCTATTACAAATAGTGCTACTTGAAACACTAGTGTACAAATATATTATAATTATAATATTATAATTTCACCACACTAAAGCATAGATAGGGTGAACAATGCCATAAGGCAGGACAGCATAAAAGTTAATGGCATGGATTCCATCCAGGACCAGACTACTTCTTTCATATCCTAGCTCTGCTACTTCCTAGCTGTGTGACTTTAGACAAGTTACTTAACCTTCCTGTACCTAGTTTCCTTATCTTTAACATAGAGATAATTGACATATGGGGTACCTGGGTGGCTTAGGTGGTTAAGCACCCACCTTTGGCTCAGGTCATGATCTCACAGTTAGTGAGTATGAGCCCCACATCAGGCTCTGTGCTGACAGCTAAAAGCCTGGAGTCTGCTTTGGGTTCTGTGTCTTCCTCTCTGACCCTCCCCTGCTCACACACACTCTCTCTCTCTGTCAAGAATAAACAGTAAAAAATTAAAAATGAATAAATAAAATAAAAAATAGAGATAATTGACACATAAAAAGCTTGCAACTCAACAACAAAAAGACAAACAAACCAACTTAAAATGGGCAAATGATTTGAATAGATATTTCTACGAAGAAGATTTATAAATAGCCAATAGGACATACAATGATGCTCAGTGATGCTCACTATTATTAGTCATTAGGGAAATGCACCCTGGGATCATGACCTGAGCTGAAATCAGGAGTCAGATGCTCAACCAAATGAGTCACCCAGGTGCTCTCAACTTATATTCTGAAGTGCTATAATACGTATGATCACTATATTTCTCTATTTTCAAATTTTATTTTAGAGAGAGTGCAAATGGGGAAGATGGGTAGAGGGAGAGAGGGAGGGAGAGAGAGAGAGAGAGAATCTTTTTTTTTAATGTTTTATTTATTTATGAGAGAGAGATAGAGACAGTGTGAGCAGGAGAGGGTCATAGAGAAAGGGAGACACGGAATCCGAAACAAGCTCCAGGCTTTGAACTAGCTGTCAGCACAGAGCCCGATGTGGGGCTCGAACCCACTAACCATGAGATCATGACCTGAGCCGAAGTCGGATACTTAACCGACTGAGCCACCCAGGCACTCCGAGAGAGAATCTTAAGCAGGCTCCACCCTCAGTATGGAGCCAGACACAGGGCTCAATGCCACAACCCTGGGTTCATGACCTGAGCCAAAATCAAGAGTCAGACACTCAACTGACTGGGCCTCCTAGGGCACCCTGATCATTATGTTTCTTCAAAGGGAACTTCAAAAAATAAGTTTGGTTAGAAATATACTTAAAATTGACTTGCAAAGTTGTCCAACAGTTTAAATTTTGAAAATCTCTCTTACTGATGTCAATATCTACTGAAAATCAGATAAAAAACCCAACTTACTGAATCATTATATTATCTGTCAAATTGAACTAACTGCCCTTCATTGTTAAACACTTAATAATGAGTTTTCATATTTAACATTTGTAGTATGTATGTGTTCAAACAAGACATGGCAATGTTTTCAGAAACAAGGGCATTATGAATTCATTATAATTATCTGCTACTTAGAAATTTGTGAAAATTTTTGGCTTAAAGCACTAGTGGCTACCATATCCCATGGAAGAACACTTGGTGGGCAATGTTGGGCTCATAGTGAGTGTTGTTGCTTGATTTTGCCATTTCTTTTCATGAGTAAGTGACTTGCTGGTAAGAAGTTAGACACTTCAGGTTTATATTTCTCTCAGGGAATAAAATTGTTTTTCTCCAATTGTTACTTAAAAAGAAATTCTTCTCTAAGCTTTAGTCCTTAATTCAGATATTTAATAACACATGTAGTTTTTGATGAATCATGAATATGTAATTATAATCTCTTCTCTTTGATAATATGCTTTATGTTACCATAATTGATTTCCTTTTCCCATACAAAAACTCACTGTCCCTAAACTTTGAATTGACTATGTTCCATTCTGTCCATTCTTCTTTAACTACCATCCATATTCTGTTGACTTCAAAACTGTTATCTATAGCCTGACCTCTACTTTGAGTTCTGCACTTTGATGTCTGCCTTTTTGACTTCTATAGGAGGTTTAATAAGCATCTCAAACTTGTGTCTAAAATAGAGTTTATGGGGCACCTGGGTGGCTCAGTCAGTTGAGCATCTGACTTCAGCTCAGGTCATGGTTTCATAGTTCTGAGTTTGAGCCCCCCATTGGGCATGCTGCTGTCAGCACAGAGCCTGCTTTGGATCCTCTGTCTCCTTCTCTCTCCCCTTCCCCTGCTTGCCCTCTCTCTCTGTCTAAAATTAATAACATTGAAAAAATACAGTTCTTGATGTCACTCTCAAATTTTGATCTTCCTATGGCCTTTCTCATCTTAGTAAATGTACTACCAATCATCACATTGCTCAAGGAAAAACTGTAGGTTCCATTTTGATTTTTCCCCTTTTTCTTATCATCCTAATCACCCTTATCAGCAAATCTTATACAATCAGCAGATTGTATCTTAGAAATAAGTTTTAAGCCATTTGCTTTTGTCCATCTTCATTGACACCCTATTATTCTTAGTGACCCTCATTTGTCTCTTGCCTGGATTTCTGTGGTACCTGCCGGCAGGTCTCTAAGATACCACTCTTGCCCTCTTATGTTCTCTTCTCTACTCAACAGCCAAAGTTGTGTTTTAACACTTTCAGAAACACATCCCTTTCATGTTTAAAAGTTTTTTTTAATGTTATATTTATTTCTGAGAGAGAGAGAGAGAGAGAGCAGTGCAGAGCCTGCCTGCTTTGGATTCTCTCTCCCCTTCTCTATCTGCCCCTCCCCAACGTGTTCTCTCTCTCTCTCTCTCTCAAAAAAAAAATTAAAAATGTTTTTAAAAGATTAAAAAAATAAAAGTTTTAGTGACTTCCCATTGATATTTATAATAAAATCTGAATTCTTTACCCTCATCTAAGGAAACTTATATAATCTGGTACTTGCCAATTTCACTTTAACTTCATCAGGTGCCACTGTTTCCTACTCATTCTAGTGCAATCACACCATTCTCATTTGTATTCCACAAACATGTCAGCTTTTTCTTGCCCCAATCCCTTTGCATTGCTGTTCTCTCTGCTAGAATGCTGCTGCTTTTGGCTTTTCAAACTGCTATAGTTTTCTCATCCTGCAGGTCTCTGTTCAAATATTACTTCTTCTTTTATTTCCTTCAAGATTTTATAACAATCTGTCTTGTTATTTACTCACCTGTTATGACACGGTTTGTGTTCTCCATCTTGAATGCTGGGTCCATGGATAGAGCCTCTCTGTCTTGTCCGCTGTAATCTATCATATCCTCAGTGCTTCTTGCTTCAATAATGACATGTCAGGACATGCAGTTTAAAAGCTAGAATAAACCTACACCACCTTGACAATTAGCAAAGGTGAATAAGTTATTGCAATGAGAACCTTGATCTTGAATGAATCATGTCACCTTAAAAAGAAATCGTATAGTTTTCTACAATGTTTTAAGTGGACAAAATGAAGACTTAGTTTCTTAAAACTCTAATAACCTCCTTCTCCTCTCCCCCCATTTTAACCTGAATTGAACCTAGGTACATTGTTGAGTGGTCTATTTAGGATCAGAAGCTCTTAGAGCTGGAAAGGATGAAAAATATCATGTAGTTCATTTTACTGATAAAGAAATAGAGGGTCAAAAATAAAGGAATTTCCCCCCTCATGGTCACAGAAGGAAAGGTACAGAACTTGTTTTGTCTTTATCATATATTTTTTAAATTATTTTTTAAATTATATTTAAAACATTTAAATTTTTAAAATTATACCAATATTTTCATTGGAAAATATGGACAATTTTAAATATTAAATTTATATCACCTGAAATTCTATCTTTAAGAAATAACAACTGTTAGTGTTTTATGGTATATCTTTCCAGAATTGCTTCTACGCATATTCAGTAATATAAATAAACCATGCAAATCTCAGAATTTGTTCTTATATATATTCACTAATATAAATAAACCAATTCAAATGTACATGTGTATATGTGTGTGTATCTATCTATCAAGTCTATCAATGTATCTATATATCTATCTATTCATTCTAAATAAATAGGTCTTCTTTTCTCACTTGAGAGTATTGTAACATCTTTCTTTTCTGCCATTAAATATACAGCCAAATCCAAGGGTGACATTAAAAATAATTAATGAATGGGGCGCCCGGGTGGCTTAGTCGGTTAAGCGTCCGACTTTCGCTCAGGTCATGATCTCGCGGTTCGTGGGCTCGAGCCCCGCGTCGGCTCTGTGCTGACTACCGGCTCAGAGCCTGGAGCCTGTTTCAGTCTGTGACTCCCTCTCTCTCTGACCCTCCCCCGCTCATGCTGTTTCTCTCTCTCCTAGAAATAAATAAAACATTAAAAAAAATAATTAATGATTACTGTTTCGTGGACATCAAGCAATGAAAGGACAGACTGAAGCCCAAAGGTTTATGACTATGGCTGGCATTAGTCCTTTAACTGCTAGATCAGGAAGAGGGGCTGCGGTCATCCTAGAGGAGGGCTGGCCCAGTCTCTAGGCACTGGATACAAGGACCCATGGCAGTCATACAGAACTGCAACCAACGGAAACATTTGGCTGAACATTTCAGTATTTTAATAACTGATTTATATTTTGGGGCAGGCAAGCCAAATATCAACTCTACAGTCATCATTTTCAGTTATTTTTAGTTATTGTATTTTGTTCCCATGGTTTGGTAGCATAGAATTATGTACCACCCCTCACCCCCTTCCATAATCAGGGAAATTATGTGCCCTCATGAGGCAGCTATAGGAAGGAACACTGGTTGCCTCAGTTGCTGAAGGTGGCCCTTGACTGACAGCCAGCAGGGAAAGAGACCTCAGTCCTACAGCTGCAAGGAATTGAATTCTGCTAGCAACCTAATGAAAGGTGGAAGCAGATTTTATCCCAGTTCTGTCAGATAAGGAGCCCAGATAAGCAAACATCTTGACCTTCGCCTTCTAAGACCCAAAACAGAAAGCCTAGCCATGTCAGCCTAGACTTTTGACCTGCAGAACTGTGAGGTTAATAAATGAGTATTGTTTTAAGCTGCTATATTTGTAGTAATTTATTACAGCAGCAATAGAAAACTAATATACCTAGTATGAAGGTACTATAAATTATTTGACCCATTATTTATTATTGGGAATTTAGGTTGAACCTAGGTAATATTTGTTTGTTCTTATGTTAGCATGAGAAAGTAACTTCAATAATAGCATTGTACCTTCATCATTTCTCACTTGTCTGATTATTTACTAAGATAAATTCTTAGAAATGAAATTGTAGGGTCATAATCTTTAAAAGCTTTGGTACATACTGTCACATTACTCTCAGATTTTTTTTTATAATTTACATTTCTACCCCCTTGTTTACTCACCATTGTAACACCAGTTATTTTTATTCTTTTTAATTTTTGATCATGTAATAGGCAAAATATTAGTATTACATTGTTGTTCAAATTTATATTTCTTTGAACACCAGCAGATGCAGAACATGTTTAAAAGTTTAGGGATTATAAAGTGGGGATAAGCTTATTATTCTCTGATGCCAAATTTACTTAGCCTGGTGAATCCTAGATTGTCTAAGCACATAACTATTGAGAATGTTTAAAAGAAATTTTGAGGTAATTCACATATGTGTATATACATATATATATAGACACATACACATATGTATATATATATATATAGACACATACACATATGTATATATATATAGACACATACGCATATGTATATATATATATACACTCAAAATCCAAATTTGGGCAACAATAACATAATCAATTGCAGTTTCATAAATTTTATAGATATGATTCTATAAAGAACTGTTATTTCAGATAGAGGTTGAGATGGCTAGATACAAAAGCAAGATGATTGGAAAGAAAAGCAATTTTTAGTGGAGTAGTAGTTAAATCTACATCATTTGGGTCTTTTTCTTTCTTTGATTTTCATTCAATTTAGATAATAAGTTTTTAAATATAAAAATCCCATAATAATTGCATGGCCACACTACTCTCCAGAATATAGCTTATAATTTTTATGGTATGTGTGTGTGGATAGAGGAGAAATAAATCTGTCAGTGATAATAATAATGTAATACTTTCTTTAAAAATATCTGAATGAAGTAACTTTGGAAGAAAGGCATTAAAACTATTCGTCTTATGGGGCACCTGGGTGGCTCAGTTGGTTGAGACTCTGACTCTTGATTTCAGCTCAGGTCATGGTCTTACGGTTGTGAGATCAAACCCTGGAGTTGGGCTCCATGCTAGGTATAGAGCCTGTTTTGGGATTCTCTCTCCTCTGTCTCCGCCCCTCTCCTGCTCATTCTCTCTCTCTCTCTCTTTCTCTCAAAATAAATAAATTTTAGAAAAAAATAAATAATTCTTGGAGAATCTTACTATAAAAAACAGATGACATCATAGCAAATTTTAAAAAGAGAAACTGAAAGCTAAAGTAATTATAGCACTTAAATATAGTGTATTTTAGACACTGTTATTTTGATTGAAAAGGTATTAGAGACCATTGTAAATACTTAGGTTCTCAGTGAGTGGTCTTTGCTGCTCTATGTATGGAAGAGCCTTTTACAGAGACTTGCACTTGCTGCAATTGTGGTTTGCATCTGTTGTCACAAAACCTTGCTTTAGTTTTCATATTTGTTCACAAATAAAAGTGACTCCAGTTGAAATTTAAGGAGAAACCGCCAAAGATCTGATTAGATCCATTAGAAGGGATAGCAGGGTGACTATTTGGCATTTGATTATAGATTCTGGCTTCTGTTGACCTTCCCAACAGGTATATGTTTGATCTAATTTCCTGAAGTATTTGTAGAGATGTGGGAATTTTTATTAAAAATATTCTCACAAAACTTTCCCGACTTGTATTTAAGGGCTCTTATAAGAAGACACTATCATAAAGGCTATTGTTACAGAAAAAGCTTCAAAGGAAAAAAAAAAGTATTTGTTATTTGAATTTAGAGCTTCAAAGCCAGAATTGTTCTTATGAAAGGAAAAATTTTTCTCATTGCTGACCTTACTTTTTAAATAGAGTGAGATGAGATGTGATATTTTTAATGAAAATGGTTAAGGAAACACTATACACATGGTAGAAGAATCTTTTCTGTCTTTTTTTTGGTTGTTGTTGTTAAAACACATACCCACAGCATATAGTCCTGCATGTGGAAAAAATTGAACCAATAGAAATGTATAAAAAATAAAATCAGGGGTGCCTGGTTGGCTTATTCAGTGAAATGTCGAACTCTTTGTTTGGCTTGGTCATGATTTCCGTGGCTTATAAGTTCAAGCCCTATGTTGAGCAATGTGCCGACAGTGTGGAGCCTGTTTGGGATTCTCTCTCTTTTCTTCTCTCCCTGCCCCTCCCCTGCTCCTGCTTGCTCTCTCTCTATCTCAAAATAAGTAAATATACTTAAAAAATAAAATAAAATCATTTACAGTTTCATTTCCTATACACTCATACATATATACACAACCACAAATACACACAACAATGTTTAAATAACAGTGTGATATCAGGCTAAATTTACTCAGTAGCCACATCTTTTTAATTTTAATTTTAAGTCTGATTTATTGAGTTATAATTTACTTAGTAAAATTCATCCTCATTTATACAGTATCCTCAGGTGTACACTATCCATTACCTTTGTGTATATAGTTGTACTATGATTACTAAAGTCAAGATATAGAATATTTCTATAGCTCCCCAAGTTCCCTCATATCCTTTTATAGTCACTTCCCTTCCTCTACCCTCAGCTCATGGCAACCATCCATCTGATTTTTGTTCTGCAGTTTTGGTTTTTCTAGAATGTTATATAAATGCAATTTTTGTGATTGGCTTTCTCTTAGCATAATGCTTTTGAAATTAATCTTGTTATATGTATCAACAGTTGTTTTCATTTTATTGCTGAGCTGTATTTCATTCCATAGAATATGCCACAATTTGTTTATTCACCAGTAGATGGATATTTTTGTTATCCAGTTTTGGGCCATTATGAATACAACTGCTATAAATATTCACATACAGGTCTTTGTGCAGATTTATGTTTTCGCTTCTTTTGGGTAAATAACAGAGTGGGTTGCTGGGTCATATGGTGTGTGTTTAAATTTTTAAAGAACTACTAAATTGTTTTTCCAAAACAGCTGTACACTTTTGCATTTCCATTAGTAATTTTGAGAGTTCTAGTTGCTCCATGTCTTTAAAAGACTTGGAATTGTCACTTTTAAATTGTAGCCATTTTCCTAGACATGTAGTGTGATATCTATTGTGGTATCCATTTGTGTTTCTCTAATAATTAATGGTATTGAGGATTTTTTTCATGTGCTTATTTGCTATTTATGAATCTTTAGTGAAATGTCTGTTCAAATCTTTTGCCTCTGTTTTATACTGCATTCTTTGTTTTACTGAGCTGTGAATTCTTTATATATTTTTGATATTAGTCCTTAACAGACAGATTTTTCTTTTTTTTTTCAGTTATTACACTTTTATTTTTTTTATTTTTTTACAAATAGTTTATTGTCAAATTAGTTTCCACATAACACTCAGTGCTCATCCCCAAAGTGCCCTCCTCCATGCCCATCCCTCCTCCCCCCCACATCCATCAGTCCTCAGTTTTTGTCAGCATTCAAGAGTCTCTCATGGTTTGCCTCTCTCCCTTTCCCCCACCACTTCCGCCCTTCTTCTCCCCCTTGTTCCTCCGTCAAGTTCCTCCTATACGTGCAAACATATGATATTTGTCCTTCTCTGCCTGACTTATTTCGCTCAGCATAACACCCTCAAGGTCCATCCACGTTGCTACACATGGCCAGATTTCATTCTTTCTCATTGCCATGTAGTATTCCATGGTATAGATAAACCACATCTTCTTGATCCATTCTTCTGTTGATGGACACTTAGGCTCTTTCCATGTTTTTGCTATTGTTGAGAGTGCTGCTATGAACTTTGGGGTTCATGTGCTCCTATGCTTCAGCATTTCTGTATCCCTTGGGTAAATTCCTAGCAGTGCAATTGCTGGGTCCTAGGGGAGTTCTATTGTTAGTTTCCTGAGGAACCTCCACACTGTTTTCCAGAGGGGCTGTACCAGTTTACATTCCCACCAACAGTGTAGGAGGGTGCTCGTTTCTCCACATCCTCGCCAGCATCTAGAGTTCTCTGATTTGCTCATTTTAGCCACTCTGACTGGCGTGAGGTGGTATCTCAGTGTGGTTTTGATTTGTATTTCCCTGATGAGGAGGGATGCTGAGCATCGTTTCATGTGAACAGATTTTTCAAATATTTTCTTCCAGTTTGTAATCTTTTTTAAAAGAACTTTTAAAATTTTTTCCCAATTTTACTGACATATAATTGACATATAACATTGTATTCATTTTAAGGGTATGGTATAATGATTTGATATATGTATGCATATATTGCAAAACAATTACCACAGTCAGTTTATTTATCATTCATCACCTTACAAAGTTACAAATTTGTTTTATCCCTTGTGATGAGAACTTTTAAGATCTACTCTGTTAGAAACTTTCGAATATACAATCTAGCATTGGTAACTATAGTTGCCATGTTAAGGATTTTTGCGTCTATATTCATCAGGGATATTGGTCTGTAATTTTCTTTTCTTCTAGTGTCTTTGTCTGGTTTTGGTAACAGCATAATGCTGGTCTTGTACAAGGAAATTGTTCCCTCCTATTCCATTTTTTGAAAGAATTTGAGAAGGATTATCTTAATTCCTTAAAAATATTTGATAAGGGGTTACCTGGGTGGCTCAGTCAATTAAGAATCCAACTTTGGATTTTGGCTCGGGTCATGATCCTATGGTGATGAGATTGAGCCCTGCATCGGGCTTCACTCTGGGCATGAGGCCTGCTTGGGATTCTCTCTGTCTCTCTCCCTCTGCTCCTCCTTGTCTCTCAAAAAAAAAAAAAAATTGTAGAAATCATCAGTGAAGCCATCAGTCCTGGGATTTTGTTTGTTGGGAGGTTTTTGATTACTGATTCAATCTCCTTACTAGTAATTACTAGTAAAATACTCATAATAAATACCAGTAACTGGTAATTTAACTGGTAATTTAAGTAGCTATTGGTCTATTGAGAATTTCTATTTCATGATTCAGTATTGGTAGGTTGTATGTTTCTAGGAATTTCTCTATGTCTTCTAGGTTGTCCAGTTTGTTGGTGTACAATTGTTTACAGTAGTCTCTTATGATCTTTTGTATTTCCATATTTTCAGTTGTAACATCTACTCTTTCATTTCTGGTTTTGTTTATTTGAGTCCTCTTCCTTTTTTCTTGATGAGTCTACCTAAAGGTGTGTCTATTTTATTTTAAAAAAAACCTCTTATTTTCATTCATTCACCTTTTCTATTGTAATTTTAGTCTTTATTTCATTTATTTCCACTCTGATCTTTGTTATTTCATTCCTTTTACTAACTTTCGACTTAATTCTTTTTCTAGTTCCTTGTGGTATAAAGTTAGGTTCTTTATTTGAGATCTTTTCTCCCCCCTCTTAATATAGGCATTTATCACTTTGAGCTTCTCTTTTAGATCTGCTTTTACTGCATTCCTTTAAGTTTTGGTGTGTTGTATTTCCATTTTCATTTGTCTCAAGGTATTTTTAAAGTTTCTTTGATAGTTTGTTGACTGATTGGTGGTTCATTAGCAGTTGGTTAAACTTCCAATATTTGTGATTTTCCCAATTTCCATCTGGTAGTTGATTTCTAGTTTTATACCATTGTTGGTGGAAAGGCTGCTTAATATATATATATATTTAAATGTTTTTTATTTATTTCTAGGAGAGAGAGAGAGACAGCGTGAGCAGGGGAGGATCAGAGAGAGAGGGAGTGACAGACTCTGAAACAGGCTCCAGGCTCCGCGCTGGCAGTCAGCACAGAGCCCGAGCGGGGCTCGAACCCACGAACCGCGAGATCATGACCCAAGCGAAAGTCGGACGCACGTATAGGAGGATTAGGAGGAACTTGACGGAGGAACAAGGGGGAGAAGAAGGGAGAGAGGCAAACCATGAAGGCAACTGTTTTTGAACTGTGCTTGTCAATATAATAGTCTTTATTGCTTATAAACTTTCTATGTTGAAAAGTCTTCCTGAAATTTAATAAATATTTTCCCACGGTTATTCAGTATAGATTTCCTTAAGTTTAAAATGATTTTCTCTGGGTACCTGGGTGATTCATTCTGTTGAACATCTGACTCTTGATTGCAGCTCAGGTCATGATCCCAGGGTCATGAGATGGACCCCTTTGTTGGGGTCTGCACTGAGTGTGGAAGGAGGCCTGCTTGAGATTCTCTCTCTCTCTCTCTCTCTCTTTCTCTGTGTGTGTCTCCCTGTGCCTCTCTCCCCCACTCGCACACTCTCTCTCTTTCTTAAAAAAAAATTATTTTCTCATTAGACACAACCAAATTTGATTCTATAATTACAGCTCTTCTTGTGGAATAGTGGATAAGAGGAACATTTTATAGTTTATTTTATTAATAATTATTGATATTTCTAAGCTTTTGAGATCCATTTTTTATTTTTATGAATTTTAGATTAAATTTGTAGTAGTACATTGCAATCCAAAATCCAATCTAAACATAGTCATTGTTTTATTATAGCTTTATCTGTATTATTTGTAACATATTCCTATGACAGTTATCAAAGACTAAGGTGACATGATAAATTTCTTCTTGCTTTGTTGCTGAGTCAAAAGCTGGTTTAAGTCTCATTTTTTTGATTATCTGGAAATCTGAAATACATAAATCACAAAATTTAATTTTATATAGAGGCAGAAAGTAAAAGACATTTGCTTAAAAGATATTTTGTTTTCTGTAATTTTCTGACATAGCTTAAAAGATGAAAAACACTTAATCTTATGTAATATTTAAAAGCAAATCTGTGATTTTTTTAGACAGTGTTTCAGTATTACCAAGTACTAGACAAAATTATTCTTCTTATGTTTAGAGAATCAGTTTATACTTAATATTTTGCCTAATGTATATGCAATAGAAACTTTTTACTTGGTTTATCTTATCCATTGAGTTCTTCTTCCAAATTCTCTGGGATTGGCTTCAAACTTCCCATTGTGGATTCTCTAGATCCTCCTACAGGAAAAGAGATGTATAAATTTAATGGTTTACCACAAATACAATTTACAGTTATATAGAGCTTGAACCTGGGAATCCTTTTTCAGAAATACCTACCCTGATCACTTGTATGATCAAAGAGTATGTATTACTTGTGTCACCAGGGCAGATTATATTCACCAAAGATGGCCACAATATCTCCCACTTTACATGTTTCTCAACAGTATGACCTTGCCACTACCCCATAAGAGGTAGAATCTAATTCACCCTCTCATGAAATTGGGCTAGGCTTAGGATCCTTTTGTAATCATTAGAATTAGAGAATGATTAGAGACAGTGGCTACATGATTTCTGAGGTCATAAGAGGTAGAATCTAATTCACCTTCTCATGAAATTGGGCTAGGCTTAGGATCCTTTTGTAATCATTAGAATTAGAGAATCATTAGAGACAGTGACTACATGATTTCTGAGGTCAAAAAAGGTTGTGCAGCTTCCTCCTGGTTTGCTTAGGGTGCTTGGTTTGGAGGAAGCTAGTCACTATCTAATAAGTCCTACGATCTTGCCATCCTGGAGAGGCCA
Organism: Hyaena hyaena; assembly: GCF_003009895.1. Classification (NCBI taxonomy): domain Eukaryota; kingdom Metazoa; phylum Chordata; class Mammalia; order Carnivora; family Hyaenidae; genus Hyaena; species Hyaena hyaena. Next base: position 256,741 of record NW_024081111.1, on the reverse strand, counting down.
CATAGAAGATGCTTCAGTTGACCGTTCCAGCTGAGTCCAAACTTCCAGCCATCCCTCTAAGGCTCCAGTCTGTGAGGGAAGCTGTCTTGGCTCCTTCAAACTAGCCCATCTGTCAGCTGAGCACCACCGTTGAGTGACCTCAACTCATGTCTAGCCAAACCATGTTTGAACTCCTAACCCACAGAATTCTTTGATATATGAAATGGCCACTGGAAGAGCCACCTTCTGGGGGATAAAATGATTTGTTAGAACAATACTCAGAAGGAAAATCAATTGAGAGAGCAATATACAGTATCCAAATAATTAAATCAGGTATGGGAAGTGTATACATATTAATAGGCATGTTAATTTTTTATTTAACTTTCATATTTGCCCTTTGACTTTTGAGTTGAATCCACTGGGTCTAATCCAATAATATGTCCTTTAATCTTGCTTATCATAGGCCTCAGTCTCCAGGTGCCCTTTCATTTCCTGTATTCTATTTTCAATAAGGCTCGGTACATTTCTTATTTTGTCCCCATCTCCTACCACAGCTCCTGAAATCTTACCTCATTCCATTTTCTGAAATTCCCTTTAATTTCTTGCTCTAACAGAAACATGATTGCCCTCAAAGGACACTGACAGTCCAGCAGCCTTTTTTGTTTTTCTTTTTTTTTTTTTTTTTTTAATTTTAAAAAAAAATTTTTTTTTTTTTTTATTTCTAGGAGAGAGAGAGAGACAGCATGAACAGGGGAGGGGCAGAGAGAGAGGGAGTCACAGACTGAAACAGGCTCCAGGCTCTGAGCTGGCAGTCAGCACAGAGCCCGACGCAGGGCTCGAACCCACGAACCGTGAGATCAAGACCCGAGCGAAAGTCGGACGCTTAACCGACTAAGCCACCCGGGCGCCCCTTGTTTTTCTTTTTGTCAGCGTGGCTACCATTGGACCTGGAGTTCGATAGATGTCATTCTTCTACCTTATTGTTCTCTTTCAGGACACTCACCTTCCTTCCCTTCCTAAAACTCAGTCATCTGCTTATACAACTAACTATTGTTGTGATCCTCCCACAACTGGGATTATTTTTAGTTGATTTGATCAGTGGTTTATTGTTACATTGATACCACTTTCTTAATTTAGCAATTTAAATGTACATGTAGAAGATTCTTTACCTTGTTCCTCCATTCCTTGAGCTCTGTCCTTTTAGACCTCATCCCACACCCTACGGCAGTCATTGATTCCCGTGGACATACTCAGACCTTGCAGTAACTTTGAGCCCCTACAAATTTAGAAGCCAGTATTCAACTACTTGACTTCCAGCTTTATCCTTCTAGATCACTCCTTCTAGTACTGCAACACCAGCAATTCTTCTACTTCCCTGGGACCTCCAATGTTGCCACATTTTCATTGTTCATTTCCATTTTGACACCTTCTTTCCCTTCTTTATTTAACTTAAACTCTATGGTCATTCTCCCCCTTGCTTATAGCCTGACCTCATTACCCTTTTCCCACTCTGTCATACTCACTTGACAAAACTATAACCCTAGATAAACCCAACTGTCTTCCCATTCCTCTCTTGTACTATCTACCTCAGTGCAGCTGGAAAAAAATGTATAACCAGGCCCCACTTTAAATTCATAGCCACAGAAATTAAGTGGACTTTTAATGCTTTCAGGCCATCCTATTAAACATTCTTGGTCCATATTCATACTTCTACTCTCCTAGATGACTGTTTAGCTCTTTTTTCTATTTTCTCAAACCTCTAACACTGCACATGGAACATTGTTTTCAGTTGATGATTTTATTTTCTGGTTTCATGGAGGAAATAAAAAAAGCATAGAAAAAAATGTCCACAAGCTCTGTGTTAACAGTTCCTTACCTACCTGTTTTTGTTCTACATGCTCTATCTTACCTACTATGCTCCCATCAAAGGCTATAACCCCTCTCCATCTTCACTAGACCTCATCAGTTCTTGCCCACATCAGACATGGCTACAGTAATTCCTTCTGCTTCTCACTTATCAGGGTTTTGTGTTTGGTTGGTTGCTTGGATTTTTTGGGCTATAAGATCTTCTTCATGAGCAAATACATAATTAGCTGAAGCCACATGACTAAATTCTCACCAGCGAATATAAACAAAGTGAGACATACTGCTTCTGGGTCTGAGTGTTAGACAGTGAGCATTTATCCCTCCTTAAAATTTTCCTTTTCCACCAGTTTGGACATAGAGCCATCACCCTATGATTCAGTTTCTAACATGTAGATGTGACAATACCCTAAGCCAGTGGATCTCAGCTGGCAGTGATTTTTGCCCCACAGGTGGCTTTTGAAAATGTCTGGGCACATTTTTGGTCATTACAACTTGTAGGTGGAAGTGCTACTGGCATTCAGTAGATAGAGGCCAGGGATGCTTCTAAATATCCTACAATGACCATGACAGCCATACTCCAGCCCCCTAAGCAACAAAAAAATCATCCAGCTCAAAATTTCAATAATGCAAGATTGAGAAACCCTGCCTTAGGTGATGGTGAAGCAATAAAATGGAAGATCATGGTCTCCTAACTGCCTGTGGAGTTACCTTGTAAATGTAGACTGCTCACTTCAAGATTAAGGAGGAAACAAATTTGTATATTGGGGACTCTTTGTAATAGGAGCTTAGCCTTTACCTCAACTAATATGTTTTTATCATTCTTTTAGGTAAGGGACTACGTTGGGCTTCTCAGTTTAATATTTTTCATTGCATCACATTATATAGAACATCTTAACCTCTTAATGCCTATTTTATACATCTAATGTCTTAAACTCAGCATTCCCTTTGGTTTGGCAGGATGTAACATCTCTTAAGCTGGGGGAATCTTCCCTGGACTTTTCAAGTTTAAAATTATGCCTGATTTGTCTCAAATAATTATTTAGCATTCATTCCCCAGATGTGGAAGAAAGATGACTTGTAGTGGGAATATTTCTCAAGTAAATTCTCTGAGAAGAATAGTTATATCTGTAGCTATTCTTTTACTCCACTTAGGCCACAGTTGCAAGTTTATATAAAAGACATTCACACTCTTTCTGAGCTAGGAATCCTTAGCAATGATTAATTTATATAGGGGAAGACCTGAACTCTTCAGATTCTGAGACTTCTATTCATTTGCAATAAGGTGAACACCACAGGATTGTTTGTTCTTGGTTACACTGTTGCAAAAACACTCATTTTGATTCCTAACCTAGGTTTTGTGCTGTGGGTTTGACTTGGAATGTGATTTGTGGTGTTTGTTCTGTAAGCCTTAAAAGGAAGCTGGAAAAGAAGGACCAATACCACTCCCACAAGGAGACCAGAACCAATACAAAGTTGAGAGTATGATATTTGCTTACACTGTCTGCCATTTCAGTAGAAACAGACACTTTTCTGTTGCTAATAGTAAACTCTCAAATGGTAGATTCCCTAAAGTAAGCAACAAAATGATCTTACTTATACCTCCACTTAGCCTACACTACACCAAAGAGCAACAGAATAAGTCAGCAAATGCTGAATTGCAATCAACCTATCATCACATCCTTTAACTTGAAATCAATGGTCTGCAATTTTCACAAAATACAGTACTATATGTAAATGAGATTTAAAAAATGTTATTGGTAGAGGAGTGTGAATTAAAATGGAGGAGACACTGGTGGATTTGTGAATGAGAAGGTAAATGAGTTTTTATAATTTTGGCATGGAAAGCATTTTTAGTGGCCTTATTCTAGAAAAGGGTAAAAAATAACTCGTACATAAAGGTTGTGTCTGGGTTTATAGACTAGACCCCTGGTAATGGATTCAACCTTTCCACAACAAATCAAAAGTATTGTTGTATGCTCACATGAATATACAGTAGTCATTACCTTAAATTTAAAACGCACTATAAGCGGCAAGCACATAGAGCAGGATATGAAGGCTGTATTGTATCAGTGTGGTCTGCAGAGAATTTCTTCATGTGGTGTTTGCCTTGTTGAAATATATGTTGCAGTTCAAAGCTAAAGGGATTACTTCTGAATAGTCATCACGGAGGTTGATTACGTTCGTATATCATATTTAGCTGGACCCTGCAGGCTATTATTCCATTAGCTATGCTGGCCCTGCTATTGTCAAAAAGTTGATCACCTAATGTTAAGAGATTGTGCTTTCTGTTGACCTTATCAAAATGACTCAAAAGGTTTTGTTAAAAATAAAACTCAGATTGAGTTTTATGAAAGTGATTACAAGAATAAATACTACGTATAAAAATGTCCGTATCTTATGGGTGATATTCACATTACACCATTTTTAATGATAAAATTATATTTTGCTCTCGTATGCCAGCACATTTTACCTAAAGTCATAGGTTTAATTTTAGTAGAATAGTACTTCTTTCTTGCTGATAGTAGAGAGTGTCAGAAACTGGTTTCTGAAAGGGGAACAAAATGTCTCCTTCCTTCCATGTATTCAAATCATATAAAATTAACACCATGGAAGTAAGTGCAGCACAGCAATATTAATATTATAGTAATTTACAATGTAAACTAAGTACAACATGGTTTCACAAGGCAACTGTACTGAGAAGTGTTTTGTTCAGAGGAAATACGTATATAGATGAAAAATTTGTCATTTACACAATAATGATAATGAGAAAATTCTTCAAATAATATTTTAGCTATTTATTCTTTAAACAGTGGTTGTGTAGTTTCATTTGTTTAGTCACAATAGCTGAAAAAATTTAAAGAAATGAGCTAAATATATATCCATATAAACCCTGAATCCCATTAACAATATGAGGCATATTTTGATAAGCTTGACTTCACCTATGTTATTATGAATTAGCTACAGATTAGTAAGCAAATGAAAGTGTTTTCTTGACAAAAATTTTGACAGGCGTGGCTTTATTATTTAAAATAATCTATACAAAATTTACATTAGAACCACATTACCAAAGCTATCTTTGCAGAACAAAGATGATTTTGAAGCTATCTCAATGAACAGCTAGTTTTTGAATTACGTTCCTAGAAGCATTGAGGGATTGGCACAGAGTCATGTATCTTTTTCGGCATTGTCCTCCTTGTAACTGATGGCGTGTAAAATGGCTGGTCAGGGATATAGCCTGTGGTCCTGGAGCATAGTCAGACACTAATTTCAGCCTCATTAACATTGTTCTCTAATCAAGTGAACTTTTCAGCAAGTGGAAGTTTCCTAATATTTCTTGTACTTGCTTGTCTTTAGACAAGCCAGTTGATACAATAGAGAAGGAGAGGGTATCTGTTAAGAGGAAACAGATGGCACACTCAACTGGGATTTGGAAGAGACTTTAACGAAGGGACCACTGGGAGATGAGGGCAGGGTTAAGGAACTGACAAGGGATGCTGAGGCACCCAGTGCCTCATAACAGAGGGATGCCATGCCCTTATCCTCCCTGGGACTGAAAGGTAAAGTGGAATAAGATGCTGCTATTGCACCCTGAGTGAGAAATGGAGATTTAGAAAAGGGGTCTTCCAATAGAAGCTAGAAGCAGCAGTTGTAAAGAGTCACAGCTGTCAGAACTGAGCTGAAGTCTGGGACAGAGGAACAATTCCCTGACCTCTCCACCTTCCTAACCTCTGATCTCCTGCTCGTGATGTCCTTTGGATGAATCCAAACCAGGAAGCCAGAAGGCAAGTGAACTTGTGAGATGCAGTCTGAAGTCAGTCTTCCAGGACACAGAACAGATAAAGTGGGAGAATGAATCTTGCGGTGTGTGCATGCATGTGGCAAATAGCATCGAATCACAAGGACAAATGTCCTCAATGTAGTCATGTGAAGCATAACTGAAGTGTAAGCATATTGATGTTAGCATATGACTTGGTGCTTTTTTCCTTCCCTTTCCTTTACACTTTCTGTCCTCCTGGCTTTTTGGTAATATTGGCTTGTCATTCATGGCACTTCTCATCTTATAGTTGTGGAAAAAATTCTACGAACCAAAGCTTGAGATTACAGAGCTACTCACTCTACCAAAAAACATGTGAGTTTTCTTGGTAATACTTTCCTATTTTTTATTAGCAAACAAAAAGATAATCTGTTCTGTGTTTTGAAGTAGAAATCACAATGTGGTTTTTCTATACCAGGTGAGGAAAACAGTCAAGGCATAAACTTTGAAGGCAGGAGGCTTCTTGCAAGTTTGGGCATATTCTCTTAAGTGTCAAAAACTGAGATGTGTTGTTTCATATTGCAGGTTGTGGTATATAGCAATTCCTTTTCCAAAGGCTTTTGTTAATATTTGAAGCTCATTAAAATTCATACAAGGATCAAGTTTATATTCTAACTCAAAATTATAGGTTCTTTTCTCCGAACATTGTTATCTTAAATCAATGGAATGGAGCTAGACTTAGATGAAGCACCATGTTGACACAGACTTATACTGAATTTCTGCTTCTGGATATCTAAACTTTTAATGAGAGTATCTGATTCAGGTGTATCAGCCTGTAGAGACACTAAATACTTTTCTAAAATATTTATTTCTGAAAGAAATGGAGAGAGCATGCACACATGAAGGGAGGAAGAGGCAGAGAGAAAGGAGACAGGATCTGAAGCAGGCTCTGTGCTGACAGCAGAGAGCCCAATGGGGCGCTTGAACTCACAAACTGCAGGATCATGATCTGAGCCGAAGTTGGATGCTTAACTGGTGAGCCACTCAGGCGCTCCTAAATATTTTCTTAAGATAAATACAGTGTTGATGTCTTCATACAGTTCTTTTTATTTCTCCTATTGATACTATAAAACAAATCTAGCAATTATTTTCTTATGGAGTAACAGAAATCAGAGTTCCTTCTTTCCCCACCAATAATATGAAGCCACGATTTTGAAGATATGAGACATCAGACAACAAAACCCAGTGATACCTGAGATACAGGAAACTATATGACCCCTGCACCTACTGTCTTGAGTAAGTTTCCATGCCATAGCTTAGAGAGGGGGACTCAGGAGGAGCCCAGTGGACTCCCTTTGTTGAGGAGATGGAGCTGAGAGAGTCTGGGGAGACCAAGGCCACAAGAGTTAGCAGCTAGAATGCTGTAGAGGGGAAAGCTGCATACCATGATAATTCTGGAGATTTATACAGGCTTATAGTATCTGGCACTTATTTATTTATTTATCATCTAATTGGCTTTATTAAATGATTCATGAATGGGCGGCATCCCATCTAGCAAGTAGAGGGGAGGGAGGAGTTATACAAAATGGAAGGGTTTTAATAGGAGAGTGGGGCAAGAAAGTTATAAGCAAAGGAAAAGAAAGGATTGTTCCAGGCCAACTCAGTTTCCCTGAAGGGTAAGAGCAAGGAGTCTCATCAGGCAGATTAACTCAACTTTCTTTTGTCAGGCAGAAAGGACCCATGTAATAAATTACCTCATTGATACTGATCAGAAAATTCCTTATCAACAGGTTATAATTTATATTTGTGGAGGAGGTTGAAACTGCCTGGGTTTAGTAACTTGGCCGGGCTCAAGTCATACTATTTTGGGTCTTTTTTTTTTTTTTTTTTAACAATTCCCTTCTTTTAATCAGACTTTCAGTTTACCTGAATGAGATGTTGATCAAGGCACACAATGTCTTGCATTTAATAAGAAATTACGGAACATGCGAAAAAAAAAAGCATAATGAGAAGAATCAGCCAATTAGAACTGACCTAAAACTGACACTGTTGTTAGGATTTGGAACAAAGACATCACTGTATTTCGTTTTATTTTATTTTAATTTATTTTTTATTTTACTTTTGAGTGAGAGAGAGACAGAGCATGAGCCAGGAAGAGGCAGAAAGAGAGACAGAATCTGAAGCAGGCTCCAGGCTCTGAGCTTTCAGCAGAGAGCCTCAGCGGGGGCTCAAACCCATGAACCATGAGATCATGACCTGAGCTGAATTCGGTGCTCAGCTGACTGAGCCACCCAGGTGCTCCAGACATACTGTATTTTAGACATTAAAAACGTTAAGTGGGTACATGGATGGTATAATAAAAATCAGTGAAACTGAAGACAGAGTAGTGGAAACTACCCAAACAAAACAAAAGAAGGCAAAGAATTAAAAAGATAATAAGAATATCATGGAGTTGCAGGAGGTAGCCTATTATAAATGTTACTGAGGTTCTGGAAGGAGATGGGTAAAGAACTGAAAAGTACTTTATGAAATTATAGCTGAAATGCTTTCTAAACTTGATGAACGCCACAAACCCATAGATCTAAGTAGTTCAACAAACATAAGCTCAAGAAACTTAGAGTACGACAAGAAAAATAACCTGTGAAGCCCAGAATTCCATACCCAGTAAAAATATATTTCAACAATGAAGACAAAATGAAGACTTTTTTTTTTTAAATATTTTTTATTTATTTCTAGGAGAGAGAGAGAGACAGCGTGAGCAGGGGAGGGTCAGAGAGAGAGGTAAATACAGACTCTGAAATTGGCTCCAGGCTCTTAGCTGGCAGTCAGCACAGAGGCCAAGGCGGGGCTCGAACCCACGAACCGCGAGATCATGACCTAAGCGAAAGTCGGACGCTTAACCGACTAAGCCACCCAGGCGCCCGGACAAAATGAAGACTTTTAACACAGACAAGAGCCTGAAGAAATTCATCAGGAGCAGATTGTACTATAGGAAATGATAAAATCCTTAGGCAGAAGGAAAATGACACCAGGTGGAAATTTGAATCCATGCTAAGGAAGGAAGAGTGTTAGATATGGCAAGTAAATGGGTAAATATGAAAGATTGTTTAAAATTATTAAATTTATTCAAATATTTGGCTGAATAAAAATAATAACAATATGGTGTGGGATTTATAATATATGTAAAATATATGTAAAAGTGTAATATATGTAAAAGTATAATGTATGACAACAAAAGTGCAAAGTCTGAGTAGGGGAGGAAGAAACAAAGGTATTTTATTATAAAGTCCTTATACTATGTGTTAAATTGTCTACTGTCACCTGAAAGTAGACTCTGATAAATTAAAGATGTGGGCTGGTCATTACTAACTTTTTTCCTGGTTGTGGATTTTTATTTTTATTTTTTTAATTTTTTAAAAAATTTATTTCTAGGAGAGAGAGAGAGAGAGAGAGAGACAGCGTAAGCAGGGAGGGTCAGAGAGAGAGGGAGACACAGACTGCGAAATAGGCTCCAGGCTCCGAGCTGGCAGTCAGCGCAGAGCCGGACGCGGGGCTCGAACCCACGAACCGCGAGATCATGACCTAAGCGAAAGTCGGACGCTTAACCGACTAAGCCACCCAGGCGCCCCGGTTGTGGATTTTTAAAATTGTTCTAATATATATATATATATATATAATATAAAATTTATCATATTAACCATTTTCAGATATGCAAATCAGTAGCACTCAAGGCATTCCTAATACTGTGAAACCATTACCACTATCTATTTTGATAACGTTTCAACATCCCTGACAGGAATTCAGTATCTATTGAACAATTCCCCATTCTTCCCACCCTGCTGTTCTTGGTAACCTCTGTTCTACTGTCTATAACTTTGTCTATTCTAAGTACCTCAGATAAGTGAATCATACAATATTAGTTCTTTTTTGGTCTGGCTTATTTTACTTAGCATAATGTTTTCAAGATTCATTCATGTTGTAGTCTGTATCAGAGTCTCATTCTTTTTTTAAGGCTGAATAATATTTCATTACATGTGTACACCATATTCGGTTTGTTCTTCTGTTGATGGACGTTGAGTTGTTTACAGCTTTTTGGCTATTGTCCATAATGCTGTTATGAACATTGGTGTACAAGTATATGTTTAAGTCCTTGCTTTTAATTTATTTGGGTATGTACCTAGAAGTAGAATTGCTGGATCATATGGTAATTGTGTGTTTAACTTTTTGGGGAACTACCAAACTGCTTTCACAACATCTGCTGTATTTTTACATTCCCACAAGCAATGCATAAGTGTTCTAATATATTCAGATCCTTGCCAACACTTGTTATTTTCTATGATTTTGATAATAGTCATCCTAATGGGTGTGAAGTGATAACTCATTTTGGGTTTTGATTTGCATTTCTCTCATAACTTGTGATGTGGTCATTTGCAGATCTTCTTTGATGAAAAGTCTATTCAAGGCCTTTGCCCAATTTTTAAATGGATTGTTTGAGGGTTTTTTTGCTCATTTGTTCTTTATATATTCTAGATATCCAACCCTTATAATCTATATGATTTGCAAATATTTTCTCCCATTCTGTGAGTTTTCTTCACTTTTTTGATAGTGTCCTTTGAGGCACAAAAGTTTAAAATTTTGATAGATTCCAATTTATTGTTTCTTTTTTTTGTCTGTGCTCTTAGTGTCAAATCCAAGAGATTATTGCCAAATCCAATGTTGTAAAGACTACTCCTATATTTTCTTCTAAAAGATTTACAGTTTTAGCTCCTATATTTGGATCTCTAATCTAGGTTGTGTTAATTTGTGTATGTACTGTGAGGTAAAGGTCCACTTTCATTGTTTTTTTTTGTATGTTGATATTTAGTTTTCCCAGCCTGATATGTTGAAAAGACTGTTCTTTCCCTATTGAATAATGTTTTCACTATTACCCCAAATCAATTTACGATATACATATGAGGGTTTATTTTTAATTTGTCAGTTCTATTCCAATAGTTTATGTGTCTGACCTTAGTGCCAGTACCATCGTGTTTTGATTACTGTAGCTTTGTAGTAAGCTTTGAAATAGGCAAGTGTAAATCCTCCAACTTTGTTCTACTTTTTCAAGCTTATTGTGGCTATTCAGGATTCCTTTCAATTGAATATGAACTTGAAGACGGCTTTTTCCATTCCTGAAAAAAAGTCTATTGGAATTTTAATAGGGATTGTATAGAATTTGTAGATCATTCTAGATAATACTATCATGTTAATATTAAGTCTTCCCATCCATGAGCAGGGGATGTGTTTCCATTTATTTATGTCTTTTTAGATTTCTTTCATCAATGTTTTACAGATTTCAGTGTGTAAATGTTTCATTTCCTTAGTTAAATTTGTTCCTGGGTATTTTATTTTTTTGGATGCTATTGTAAGTGGAATTCTTTCTTAATTTCCTTTCATTGCTGGTTTATAGAAATATAACTGTATTTATATGTTGATCTTGGAATCCTGCAACTTTGCCACATTTGTTTTACTAGCTCTAGTAGTTTTTTGGTTTTTTAAAAAATTTCTTGGGATTTTCTATATTAAGAATCATGTCATCCAAGTAGGGGTGGTGTTGCTTTTTCCTTTCCAATTTAGATATCTTTTTCTTGCTTAATTACTCTGGTTAGAACTACCAGTCCCATCCCACTTTTTTACATCATTTTTTTTCATCATTTTTTTTTACATCATTTTGATCAAGTTTCAAACTCATGTGAGAAAAGACCCAAATTGCCTTATAGAGATTACATGCTCATCTCCTAGCCCCTTAGTTTAAGGGGTTTTGTTTACTAAGATGTATATATGGAAAAGGAGTTATTCTATGAGATGAGATTGTGGCACTAGTACCAAAGAAAGAGAGATGGACACTTGGTAGCCAACAAACAAACAACTGTTGGCTCCAAGGCCCTATGTGGTCACAATCAGTTGTGACTAAAACACAGGCCTCTTGATTTATATAGGCTTATATTCTTGTCCAGTGTGCTAGCAGTTCTTTGTTACATTTTAATCACAAATTAATTTACTTAGAATGCTCAGTTCAATAAGTTTGCATTTTCAATGTTACCATTGACACAGTTTAAGTTATTAGTATTATTATTATTGAGGTAAAATTGGTATACAATATTATATTAGCTTCAGATGTACAACATAATAATTTGATATTTGCATACATTACAGATGATCACCACAATAAGTCTAGTTACCATTTGTCACCACATAATTGACCCCCTTTGCCCTTCTTGCCTGCCTCAGCTGCTCTTTCTGATGACCACCTGTCTGTCCTCTGTATCTATGAATTTTGTTTGTTTTTTTGACTCCACATATAAGTTAAATCATACAATATTTATCTTTTTTTTTAAACTTATTTCCCTTAGCATAATACTCTCAAAGTCCATCCATATTGTTGCATTTGGCAAGATTTCCTTTCTTTCTTTCTTTCTTTTTTTTTTTTCTTAACATTTATTTATTTTTCAGAGTGAAAGAGACAGAGCGCAAGTTGGGATGGGGCAGAGAGAGAGAGGGAGACACAGAATCCGAAGCAGACTCTAGCCTCTGAGCTGTCAGCACAGAGCCTGATGTGGGGCTTGAACCCACAAACCATGAGATCATGACCTGAGCTGAAGTCAGATGCTTAACTGACTGAGTCACCCAGGCACCCCAAGATTTATTTGTTTTTAATGACAGAATAGTAGTTCATTGTGTATATGTATATATCACAGCTTCTTTATCCATTCATCTATTGATGGACACTTAGGTTTTTTCCATGTGTTGGCTATTGTAAGTAATGCTGCAATGAGCATAGGGGTGCAGATATCTTTTCGATTTAGTGTTTTCACTTACTTCGATAAAAACTTATAAGTGGAATAACTGGATCATGTTGCAGTTCTATTTTTAATTTTCTGAGGAACCTCCATACTGTTTTCCATAGTGGCTGTACCTATTTATATCTCACCAATAGTGCACAAGGGTTCCCTTTACTCCACATCCTCTCCAACACTTGTTATTTCTTGACTTTTTCATAATAACTCTCCTAACAGGTTTAGATAATATCTCGTTGTAGTTTTGATTTGCATTTCCTTAGTGATTAGTGATGTTGAGCACATTTTCATGTGCCTTTTCATGTGCCATCGCCACCTGTATTTCTTTTTTGGAAAACTGACAACTCAGATTCTCTGCCTGCTTTTTAATCAGATTGTTGTTCTTGTTTATTGAGTTGTATGACTTGTTATATATTTTTAATATTAGTCCCTTGTTGGATATATGATTTGCAAATATCTTCTACCATTCAGAAGGTTGCCTCTATATTTTGTTGATGATTTCCTTTGCTATGGTTTGATGTAGTCCCAATCATTTATTTTTGCTTTTGTTGCCATTGCTTTTGGAGTCATATCCAAAAATGAAAAATACTGCCATTCAAGTCTTTAGCCCATTTTGAGTCAATTTTTTATGGTATAAGATAATCATCCAGTTTTATTCTTTTGCATATGGCTGTCCAGTTTTTTCCCAACAGCATTTTTGAAGACACTATCATTTCCCCATTGTATATCCTTCTCTCCTTTATCATAAATTAATGGACTATGCATACGTAGGTTTATTTGGGGGGGGGCTCTATTCTATTTCATTTATCTATGTGTCTGTTTTTATCCCAATACCATACTGTTATGATTGTTTTATTCTGTAGTGTAGTTTGAAATCAGGAAGTCTGATGCCTCTAGCTTTGTTCTTTCTTAATGTTGTTTTGGCTACTTGGGGTCTTTTGTGGTTCCATACAAATTTTACAATAATTTTTTATAGTTCTGTGAAAAATGTCATAGGGATTATATTGAATTTGTAAATTTTTTGGGTAATATGGACATTTTAACAATATTAATTCTTCCAATCCATGAACACAGAGTATCTTTCAATTTATTTGTGTTTTCTTCAATTTCTTTTACAGTGTTTTATGGTTTAAAGTTACAGATCTTTCATCTTCTTGGTTAATAATGTTCCTAGGTATTTTGATTCCATTGCAAATAGGATTTTTTAAAAGTTTATTTTTCTGATAATTCATTATTAGGGTATAGAAATGTAACTGAAATCTACATGTTGATTTTTGTATCCTGAAAATTTACTGCATTCATTTATAGTTCTAATAGTTTTTGGTGAAGTCTTTAGAGTTTTCAACATACAGAATCATGTTATCTGAAAATAGTGACAGTTTTACTTCTTCCTTTACTAGTTGTATGCCTTTTATTTCTTTCTCTTGCTTACTTGGTATATTTAAGGCTTCTAGTACTACATTTGATACAAATGGAGAGAGGGTGTAACTTTGTCTTGTTGCTGATACAGAAAAGCTGAAACGGTTTTCATTAAATATGGTGCTTGCTTTGGGCTTGTCATATATGGCCTTTATTATGTGAGGTATATTCCCTTTATCCCATTTTGTTGAGTTTTTATCATAAATGATTGCTGAATTTTGTTAATTTTTTGGCATTTCTTGAACTGATCATATAATTTTTATCCTCCTTTTGTTAATGTACTATTTCACAATGATTGATAGACACATGAACTCTTAAATTCCAATTACTCATGGTGTATAATTCTCTTAATATATCATTGAATTTGGTTTGCTAATACTTTGTTGAGGATTTTTGTGTCTATGGTCTTCAGAGATATTGGCTTTTAATTTTTGTTGTAGTGCCCTTGTTTGGTTTTGGTAATGTTGGCTTCATAAAATGAGTTTGGAAGTATTCCTCCTCTTCAATTTTCTGGAAGATTTCGAGAAGGATAGGTATTAAATCTTTGAATGTTTGAAAGAATTCACTAGTGAAGCTGTCTGCTCTTTGACTTTTGTTTATTAGTGTTTTGATTACTGATTTGATATCCTAACTAGCAACTGGTCCATTCAGATTTTCTATTTCTTCATGGTTCATTATTGTTGGTTGTATGTTTTTAGCAATTTATCCATTTCTTCTATGTTGTCCAGTTTGTTGTCATACTATTGTGATAGTTGTCCTTTACAATCTTTTGTATTTCTGTGGTATTAGTTATAACTTCTCCCCCTTTACTTCTGAATTTATTTACTTGAGCTTGTTTTTTCTAGGAGTCTAGCGAAAGGTTTGTCAGTTTTGTTTGTCTTTTCAAAGAAGCACCTTTTAGTTTCATTGATCTTTTATATATTTTTAAAGTTTCTATTTCATTTATTTCTGCTCTGATATTTATTATTTCCTACCTTGTACTAACTTTGGGCCTTGTTATTTTTTTCTAGTTCCCTAAAGTGAAAAGTATAGTTCTTTTTTCCCAGCTGTTTCTGTTTTTTTAGGTAGGCCTGTATTGATACAAACTTCCCTCTTAGAACTGCTTTTGCCAAATCCCATAGAGTTGCTGTATTTCCATTTTTATTTGTCTCAAGGTATTTTTTTGATTTATCTTTTGGTTTCTTTGTTGACCCATTGGTTGTTCAATAGTATGTTGCTTACTCTCCACATATTTGATATTTTTCAGTTTTCATTTGTAACTGATTTCTAGTTTCATGCCACCATGATCAGAAAATGCTTGATATGATTTTAGTTTTCTTAGATTAATGAGACACATATTGAACCTAATATGTGTTCTATCATGAGGAATATTCCATGTATGCCTGTGAAGAATGTGAATTCTGCTGCATTTGGATAGATTTTCTGTATATATCTATTAAGCCCATCTGGTCTAATATGTCACTTAAGGCTTATGTTTCATTATTGATTTTCTGTCTGGTTGATCTATCCACTGATGTAAGTGGCATATTAGAATCCCCTACTATTATTGTATTGTTGTCAGTTTCTTCCCTTAGATCTCTTACTATTTGCTTTATATATTTAGGTACTCCTATGTTGGATGTGTAAATATTTTCAAATGTTATATTTCCTTGTTGGATTGATCCCTTTATCATTACATAACTCCCTTATTTGTCTTTTGTTATAGTCTTTGTTTTAAAGTTTATTCTGTCTGATATAAGTATAGCTACTCCAGCTTTCTTTTCAATTCCATTGGCATGGAAAGTCTTTGTTCATCTTTGTGTGCATCTTCACATCTGGAGTGAGTCTCTTATAGGCAGCATATAGATAGTCTTGTTTTTTATTCATTTAGCCACTCTATATCTTTTGATTGGATAGTTTAGTCCATTTACATTTAAAGTAATTACTGGTAAGTATAAACTGATGACCATTTTGTTAATTTTTTTCTGGGTGATTTTGTAATTCCTCTCTGTTCCTTTTTTCTCTTCCTCTTCCCTGTGATTTGATGAATTTCTTTAGTATTATGTCTAGATTCCTTTCTAGTTATCTTTTGTATATATATATATATTGTAGGTTTTTGCTTTGTGGTTACCATAAAGTTCACATGTAACAGTCTCTCTATAGCATTCTATTTTAAATTAGTAGCAACTTAAATTTGAATGTATTCTAACAATTCAACATTCTTATCCCCTCTGCTTTATCTTTACTTCATATTTTACATCTTTTAATTCTGTGTATCCTTTAGCTAATTATTATAATTATAGTTAATATCACAAATTTGGCTTTTAACTCTCATACTAGCTTTATAAGTGTTTAATTCAGTATCATCACCATATACTTATCATTACCAGTGAGGTTTTTACTTCCATATGCTTTCTTATTATTAGTCAGTATCTTTCCTTTTCAATGTAAGGAAAGTCCTTTAACATTTATTGTAAGGCCTGTTTAGTGGTGATGAAGTCCTTTAGCTTTTTCCTACTTGGAAAACATTTTAGCTCTCCTTCAATTCTGAATAATAGACTTGCTGAGTAGAGTATTCTTGGTTGGAAGTTCTTTCCTTTTAGTACCTTGAAGATATCATGCCATTCATTTCTGCTCTACCGATTTACTGCTTGACTGTCTCGTGGAGGTTCCCTTTGAATGTACGAAGTTGTTTTTATCTTGTTGCTTTTTATAGTTCTCTCATCTTTAGCTTTTGACATTTTAATTATAATGTGACTAGTTATCTTTCTCTCTGTACTTTCTGGACACAGATGTTTGGTTCTTTTTTCCCAGCTAGGGAAGATTTTAGCAATTATTTCTTCAAGTAAGGTTTCTGCCTGTTTCTCCATGTCTCTCTAGGACCCTTATAATCTGAATGCTATTCCAACTGATGTTGTTCCATAGGTTTCTTAAGCTATCTTCACTTTTTAAGATATTTTTTCTTTTTATTACTCTATCGGGTAAGTTTCATTGTCCTGTATCCTAGATCACTGATTTGTTCTTCTCATTCATCTAGTCTGCTGTTGAACCCTTCTTGTGTATTTTTCAGTTCAGCTATTGTATTTTTCACTGTCATGAATTCTGATTGGCACTATCTTGTATTTGCAATCTCTTTGTTGAAGATCTCACTGTATTCACCATTCTTCTCCCAAGTTCAAGAAACATCTTCATGACCATTTATACTATCTGGTATATTATTTATCTCCTTTTCATTAAGGTCTTTTTTTGAGGATTTGTCTTGTCTTAGTTTGGAACATATTCCTCTGTTTCCTCACTTTGCTTGACTCTGTGTTCTTGTTTCTATGTATTTGGTGAAAAAGCTACCTCTCCCAGTTTTGAAGGAGTGTCCTTATGCAAGAGGCAAATCTTATTACTTTGCCCTAGTACTTGGTTGTATCTCAAACCTTTGGGATTCTCCAAATAGCTTAATTTATTTTTAATGGACCTCAGTTGTTGACGATGTTTCATATAAAGTATGAAAATTTATATAGTGGACTATACAGTCTATTTCAGTTATAGACCTTGCTGACCTCCAGACCAGGATATCTGGAGGTGTCCCCGGGCAACAGTTGCAAGAATCAGTGTTTCAGATGAGCATAACAGCTCCCTTCTGAGAGGTATCCGCTAGCTGTGGTGAGGTCAAAGGAGAGCATACAGATGATATCTCCCTGCCTGTGTTGCCTACAAACACCCCTGTAGTTTTTAGATTCTTGGTAAACCTGAAGTCTGCCCCTCAAGTCTGCCCCCAGTACAATTAAGTGGATCTTTTCCATGTGCAGAATGGGGATGTATTTCAGTCTGCTCTGTGCAGTGCCCAAGGGGTGGTATCCTGTCTAGAACTGTCTTTCTGATTTTTACAGTCCTGTGGGGCTCAGAAGTGCAAGTCAAAATTTCCTTGACCAAATTAGGCGAAGTATAATATATATAATAGGAACTGATAGATGGATTTGGATTTTTTTTCTGGTACGTTTATAAAAGATAACAGAGTTTAGAAAATACACAAACTCCATATCCTTCTCATGAACAGGCTACTTTAGAGCAGAGGAGTATATAGGAGACGACATTTTTAATGACTAATCTAGAGATGCAAAAATTAATATTTTGCAAATTTGAATTTTAAAATGCCGATTGTCAAACATAATGTAGATATACAATATCCAGCCCAAATATAGTTAAATGAGTAAATATATACCTTATTATCAGAAAAGTATATCCTAGAAATAAACCTTCCTTGAAAAATAAACCAATTCCTCCACCAAACCATAAATCAAAACCTTATAGATCTCAGATAAAGTAGCCTTCCCCTTTACTTTTTATAAAAGTGAACAGGCCTATTTAAAATGATCATAAAGAAAAATAAAATTCTAAGTTAATATCATTTTCCAGGTGATCTATGTTTGTGGTCTCTGAGTGTGCTCTCCAAACCATTAGCATTACCTGGAGTTACTTAGAAATGCAGAATCCCATGGCCCATGCTCAGTAAAAGTAGTGGTGGCTGCTTTCCTAGGTTCAGTAGCAATATTCAGATCATAAGTAAAAAGTAAATTTGTTTCCATGGATTGAGAATGCATTTTTCATTAGGTAATGGAATAAGGACATTTTAAAACCTCTAAACCACTCCATGCTTCAGATTTTATTATCCATGTTGTTCAGATAAAGAAACCAAAGATTGAAGAAGATTGCTCAATATCCCACGACTGATAACTGAATGAGTGGAGATTCATACTTAGGTCATTTTGGGTCCTAAGCCCATACTTATAACTTCTGCACTCACTCTCTCTTTGGCGTATTCAGAAGGAAGTTATAACACAAAGCTTCTTATGCATCTGTTTTGTGTTAGGCCTGCAAAGGTGGGATTTACTTGACTTTGTGGAGAACTGTTCTTATTTCTTAATAGTTGTTCGTCTATTTCATTTCTTGACTTTTATAGACTATTTCTAATTCTGCAGTTAAAAAAAATTGCTGTATGCCCCAGGGATTTCCCCGAGGACCCCAACCTGACACCTAGGCCAGGACGACGGAGCTTGGACTAGTGAGAAACCTAATCCAGGGTTTCCATCACACGAGTTGTAGCTTTTTTTCATTATACTTTGATTTGACCCCTAATGGATTCAGCTTTATAAAGTCAGGAAAAGAGGGAAGGAAAACAATTTATTCATGTTTTCACGGGAGCTCACTGCAGACATGAAATTTCTCTAAAAATGCAAATCATTTGGTACAACACAAGTGAAAGTCGGTAGCTAAAGCTCTTGGAGGAAAGCGCTTTCCCAGGGCTAATGTTTTTATGCCCAGTGATTGAATAAATCGATCCATTTATTACAACATCTTTACTTAAGTTTTTTATTCCTAGGTGAATGTGTCTAAGGATGCTGGAGGACTTTTCTCTATCACAAAGAAAATTGATTACATTTGTTAATTTGGCTTTTAATCTTAGATATATCAAAATAAATACCATAAACAAGTGTAGAAGCAATCAATATAGATCTGTTTGATATCAGATTGATCAAAAGAGGATTTAGGAAGACTCTAAGATGTAAAAACTAATGTACAAACTAAGCCCTTACTTATGTAATATGACTTTAGACAAGCACAGTATCTTAAAGAAACTATTTCTGAAAACAGAAAGGGTGCACTTTTGTTGCATTAAAGAAAAATGCCCAGAAGGCCTACCTATCCAAGGTATTTAATGTGAACATTTTTTTTAAAAGATTTCTTGTCTTTTGTCCAGTCATTCTTGTTAATTCATGGGGCACCATATCACAGATTTTTTTTTTATGTTACATAAAGCAAAAATTACAGTTAACACGTGTAAGGTTGGTCATAAAATATAGATAAAACAACACTCTTAAAAGCTCAGATATCACAAGAAAAGGCTATCAGTCATTCTCTTCACAGAAGGTAAGGACAATGAGCAATAAAAATCATACACAAAGACTTCTATAATGCTATGTAGACCAGCTCTGGACCATTGTGATGTGTTTTGTAGGCCCCCAAGTAGCAAACCAATTGCTCCAGGAATACTCTTTTGATTAAATATAGTTCTTATTTTACTTGTATAATAATGAATGAGACAGAGATTCATGTTACTCCATTTTTAGAATGGATACAAATTTTAAACTGCTTTACCAGTAGTGAGTATAGTTTATGTTGAACATACCTTGTCTTTCAACTAGTAACCTCAATTAATTTGTCATTTACTCAACATAAATTCTTTGAGCACCTACCAAATGAAAAACACATATTTATGGGATAGTTGCTGGTGTACAGTTTGCAGCACTGTTCAAATTAGATGGATTCAGGATACGTGGCCAAGAGGACCTCAATCTGCAATCATGGCATTAATTCTCTGGAATAGTGCCTGGTCTTCAGAGAAGAAATGAGGATTTTATGTACAGTTTCTCAAAGCAATTAATTTAGAGTAGTCCAATAGGGGGCACAGAGTTTCAAAACAAATACTAAGATAATAGCAAAATACATATACATGCATTTAAATGTTCATCTCAGTAATAATAAGCTTGTTGGGTTTTCCATGGTGGGACTCAGATTCTTTGATAGCTTGATTGGTTGGTCAGAAATGTGGCAAGCAGACAATCTCTGTGTTAAAGCATGTCCCCTCAACGTGTGCACATAATACAACTGTGCAGACATTTTGACTTACAGATAAGTAGACGTCATTTTTGTAAAACTTTTTGTGGTTTGAATTTAAGTATATAGCCACCACTTCCTTGGAGTCTCCAGATTATAGACTTTTCTCTTTTGAAAAGTAATATATTCATCCCTGTCCCTGCAGTACCTTGCCTGATGTCTTAGAGACAGTACATACTTAATGTTTCTGAATTTCTGAATGAATGTTTGTAGCTGATGCTTCACTTTTAAAAATATGACATAATAAACTATTGCTTGGCACATACTGGATGACCAGTAAATGTCTGTTGAAAGAAAGACAGAATGAATGAATAGGTCTATTCTTAAAAGTTTAGTTGAGAACACAAAAGATATATAATTAAGACAAATCTATTGGTTTGAAGTGCCTGATAATTAAAAAAAAATTGTCCTGGGGTGCCCATGTGGCTCAGTCAGTTAAGCAACCAACTTCAGCTCAGGTCATGATCTCATGGTTCATGAGTTCAAGTCTTGCCTCGGGCTCTGTGCTGCCAGTTCAGAGCCTGGAGCCTGATTCAGATTTTGGCTATGTCTCTCTCTGCCTCTCCCCTGTCCTATCTGTCTCTCTCAAAATATAAACAAACATTAAAAAAAATGTCCAGCAAGATTGATGGACAACTCTTTAGTGAGTACATAACAAATACTTAGTTTTTAAGAATTAGTTTTCCTCCTGAATGTATTATGGTCTCATCTCACTAGCAAAATAGGAAAGATTTAAGCTTTTAGTCACAATTTCTGAAGTGCTTAGAAGAAATGAGATTTTTATGCACAATTGCTTAAACTAATTTAAGACATTTAAGTTTAAAGAAATACTTAATTTTCCTTCCTGTGTTAATGAAAGAAGGTTTTAGCTACACAAATTATCTTAATTTTCATGGATTCAGTATTTTAAAGAGCAAAGAGGGTACTGAGTCTACTTTCTCTGTTTCAGTCATGGAACCATAGAATGCGTTGGTGCAGAGGAGAGAAGAGAAAACAAATAGCAGATTGGAGGACTGTTTGTCCCTACAACACAAATAATCTCTGCTATTCAAGTTTACCTTCTTTGGCTCTTTTGCACTGGTTAAGAAAAACAGGTACTATATCTTAAAACCAGACATATTTTATGTGGAAAGATACTACTTAAAAGTTATGCTTTAATGAATGGGAAGATATGAAAAATAGTAACACATATTCAGATAATAAAAAGTTATTGGAAAAAGAGTACTTTCATGGTTAATTCCTTTTGAATAATTAAGTTGAAAAAGAATATAAACTAGGCTTTTCAGTTTATAGATTTACATATATTTATATATTTACATGTATATATTTATTTATTCTTTTAAAAAATTTTTAATGTTTATTTATATTTGAGAGAGGTAGACAGTGCATGAGTGGGGAAGGGCAGAGAGAGAGGGAGACACAAAATCTGAAGCAGGCTCCAGGCTCTGAACTGTCAGCACAGAGCTCAGTGTGGGTCTTGAAGTCAAGAGCCATGAAATCATGACCTGAGCTGAAGTCCAATGTTTAACTTACTGAGCCACCCTGGAGCCCCAACATGTATATATTTATAATTATACATATAATGTATAAATATTTACATACATAAATAACTATAAATGTATTAAAATATACTATAAATATGAAATATATTAAATATATATTCATTATTCTTGCTATTTTTATGTTACCTAGAATACTGGGAATAAAAAACTAGATTCTCCATGTAATTTAGAGTTTGTTGATTTGCTCCAGCATCATATAGTATTTCATCATACATATTGAGACAGCAAAGTAAATTACAAATTACCTTGAATAGAGTCCTTTATATCTATACACCTAAACTATCTATTTAAAAATTTCCCTAGAAAAATAAGATAAAAAGAGAGAGGGAGGTAAACCATAAGATACTCTTAAATACAGAGAACAAATGGCTGGTGGCTGGAGGGGTGTGGGGCAGGGGAAAGGGCTAAATGGGTGATGGGCATTAATGAGGGTACTTGCTGGGATGAGCAGTTGGTGTTATAGGTAAGTGATGAATCACTAAATTCTACTCTTGAAATCATTATTACACTATATGTTAACCAACCTGGATTTAAATAAAATTTAAAAAAGTTTCCCTGATACAGTCTCTGTTGTCCTATTTCTGTTACTTCTCACTCTGGCTGATCTGTTTCCTTATTTAAGTACCATTACATAATTACACTTTTCTCTTTGGTACCTGTTATTCCTAGCACAGATGATGGATTTTATTAAGTGTATTATGTGCATCCATTGAGATGAGCATGTGATCTGACTCTTCCAATTATTTATTCATTCAACAAATACTTGAGTGCCTATAATGTATCTATGTTCTAAACCTTGGGGATACAACACTGGGAAAAGGAAACAAAGAATCCTCTCATGGAGCTTATCATTCTAGTGGTTAAACTAAGATAGTAAATAAGTAAGGAAAACATGGTATACCAGATAATATATAGAGGAAAGGGTTTATACATATAGGGAATATATATGTGTGTATGGGGGCTGGTTTACAACTTTAAAAAGTCTGATTTTTGGAGGGAATTCCAAGGGAAGTAAGTCATGATACTATCTGGGAGAACAACACAGGAAAAAAGAACAGCCAAGTACCAAGGTTCTGAGGTGGAAGCCTGCCTGGTATGTTCCAGAAACAGAAAGAAGACCCATGTGGGAGGAAGAGTATAAACAAGGGTCAGGAAAAGGGTAGTAGGAATGACTATCAGAGAGGTAATAGAGGGCCAGATCATGCAGGGTCTCAGAGGCCACTGTGAGTATGTTAGCTTTTACTCCATGTGAGATGGGAAATCTTTTGGAGGAGAATCTTAAGCAGAGAAGTGACATAATCTAACTTGTATTTTAAAAGGATTACTCTCACTACTGTGTTGAGAATAGACTTTAAGGGAAGCTATTTCAATAGTCCAAGCATATTTACAGTGGCTTGGACCATGCTGATAGCAGTGGAGACAATAAGAAGTTACGTGATACTGGATATATTTTCAAGGGGCAGCTGACAGGATTTGTTGGCAGATTTGATGTGGGGTATGAGGGGGTTAAGAATGGCACTCAGGTTTTAAATATGTGCAAATGGAAGGGTGAGGCACCCATTAGTTGAGACATGAAAGCCTGGGGGAACTCCATTTGGGCCCATTTGAGATGAGTGATGAGAATATGATTCTGGACACCTAAAACTGAGATGTCTATTAGATATCCAAGTGAATATGTCAAATAAGAATTTGTGTATACAAGTCTGGAATTCAGGGGAGAACACCAGGCTGTATATGTAAATGGGAAAATCATTAGTGAATAGGTGATATTTAAGACCATGAGATTAATAAAAGAATCAATGCAAATAGAAAAGAGAAGAAATTGAAGCTTGGGCCATGGGTCACTAACATTTAAATATCAGGTAGATTAAGTGGAACCAGCAAAGAAGATTGAGGAGGAGTAGCCGGTGATGAAGCAGCAGCCAGTATGGTAAGCCAATTGAAACTAATATTTAAAGGAGAAGAAAGTGATCAATGTTGTTCAGTGTCACTGAGAGGTCAAATGAGATGAGGAGGATGGGGAAATGACTATTTGACTGGAATGTGAAAGTCATTGGTGAGTTTGAGAAGGGCAATCTGGGTAGAAAATGGGACTAGAAACCTGATGTGAGTGGGCTCAGGAGCGAATGGGAAGGGAGTAATTAGAAATAGCTAATATAAATGATTATTATAAAGAGTGCTGCTAGGAAGTGCAGCAGAAAAATGGGACAGTAAATGGTGGGGATTGTGAAATCAAAAGAATTTTTCTGAAGATAAGAAAAATGACAGCATAAACTATATGCTGATAAGAATGACCTATAGACCATTTGATACAGAGGGAGAGAGGGGAGAATTGTTAGAGGTAATGCTTTGAGAAAATGAGAATGGTTGTGATATAGTATACAGGTGGAGAGACTGGTTTAGGTGAGAAGGATGGCAGTTAATCTTTAGTAACAGGTGAGAATGTATATTCAGCAGATTGTAGGTAAGTGGGTAGATATTGGGATTATACTTTATTGAAATTCTCTTTTGAGTTTTTTTTTTTTTTTTGGTGAAATAGGAGGGAGGGTCATTAATTGAGAGTGAAAATGGGAGAGGAAGCCATGGAAGTTTGAGTAAAGAGAAGAATATATGAAATAGTTGTCTAGGAGAAGGGAAGGGAGAATGAACAATGGGAATAGTGATTGGGGTTAGCATCAAGGACCCACTTCAGGCTATGATCACTTAACATGTTATCAGTCAGCATGGCTAAATGTTTCTGCAGCAAGATTCAGCTGTATGGAAGCAAACAGGAAGCAGACAGCGAGTTGAAGTTAGTTTTATGGTTTTACCAGGCAAGTATGAAGAAGAAAGAGGGGAAAGCAGGGACCACAGACTTTAGGCTGCTATAGACAGAAGTAGTTTCCATGTGGCAATTTCTTACCAGAATGTTTCAGAGAATTTGTATGTTTTACTGAATCTTGAATTGCAGAATAAAAGAAAGCTGATAAGTTGGGGAAACAGGGAAATGTATTATAATTCCCTGGTGAGAATCAAAGCTTAAAAATATAAAGATAGTACTTGTTAAAAAATATTTATTTATTTATTTATTTATTATTTATTTATTTATTCATATATATATATATATGAAAATATATATATATACACTGACCTGGGGAGAGGAGCAGATGGAGAGAATCTTAAGCAGAGGAGCAGATGGAGAGAATCTTAAGCAGGCTCCCTGCTCAGCACAGGGCCCATTGTGAGACACTGATCTGAGCTGAAATCAAGAGTAAGATGCTCGGGGTGCCTGGGTGGCTCAGTTGGTTAGGCGTCTGACTTCAGCTCAGGTCATGATCTCATGGTTCATGGGTTTGAGCCCCACGTCAGGCTCTGTGTTGACAGCTAGCTCAGAGCCTGGAGCCCGTTTCGGATTCTGTATCTCCCTCTCTCTCTGTCCCTTCCCTGTTCATGCTGTCTGTCTCTCTCTCAGAAATAAATAAAACATTTAAAAAAAGGAGTAAGATGCTCAACCAACTGAGCCACCCAAGCGCCTGTTTTGTTGTTTAAGGAATCCACTAGCACCAAGTTGAAAGCAAGCACAGGAAATTCTGGCACTTGGATGAATTCCTGGAAACTGAATGAAAGCATGTAAGAGAGAAATAAACATGATCTAGTCCATCGTGCTTATAGCCATTGCTATTGTAGAAGTATGTGTTTGTGGCACTGTTTGTTGCTAATGGCAAGTTGTTCTTGCAAATAAAATAAATGCTATTCAGCTTATGTGAATAGTATACTTTATACAAATTCTATGAGTGGTGTTCTAAGAAATAATCTTTTAAACAAAAATATCCTTAAATTCACATTTTTTGATATGAGATTCTGAGCAGTGCTATTAAACTGCAAGGAGATTGAAATACTGTGTTATTTGAATACTTATGCAGTAATGTTAGCTGACATTTTCTGGTGTTTGAATATTCAATATTTACAAACAGTTCATTGTAACTATTACTCAACTTAGTATTACTTTAGATACCTATATGTTTTAGATTACAGACTTCTTAATATATCAATAATATCAATAGTATGAAGATTGTGGCAGTATTTTAAGAATAAGTTATGACTTGGGGAATTTTGTTTCTCATTCTCAAATCCCAAAGAGTAATATTTTCTGGGAATTTGGAAACACTTATAGAAGTATGGACATGAGGGAACTGAAGGAAAATGAAAAGGTGGTAGGACCAACTGATGATATAGGTTCTATTAGAAGCCTCTTTCTTATATGAAGCAAATTGGAGAGCCAGGAGATTAGGGTGGTGGGTACTTGAAATTGGATTTGTGAAGGGCAGTGCAGTTATTACTATTGACAAAGTCTAGGTTTAACTATGAGGATGAGAGGGTAAGATAAGGTGGAAGCCATTGAAGGGGAAGACTTGAAAGTCAGGGATGAAAATATTGGAGGGATCATTATGTGGATATTGAAATTGCCAAAAAGGAATGGGCATAGGGATTGAGGAACAATGAACCAGGCACTATAAGCTTCAAGGAATGAGAAGGGGAGACATGGAGATACATAGTTACAAACCAGACATGGTTGTAAAGAACAGTTTCATCACTTGAGATTTATAGGTATGGTTTTAGCCAGCAAGAAGGGGCAATATGGTCAAGGTTATTTGTCATATTGTAGTCCCTGTGGCCCCAAGGATACGCCATCACTTGAGAGCACTGCAGAGAAAGTAGTGTCCTTGGGAGACAGCCAGGTTTCAGTTAGCATGAGGCAACAGAGAGAACCTTGGGAGAAAAGGTGGAGGGTGTTGCTTTTCTAACTGAATTTCTGAGGGCCTACTGAAGGAGTTCACTAGTTGAAGAAGGTTGAGAGATGGAGTTGGAAAAAAGGTATGTAGAAAATCTTACGGGTATGAAAATTGTGGGAGATTGGGGGTTGTCATCACTGTCCTAGCCAGTACAGGGCTGGTGAGATTAGTCCTGATAGCCTGATAGCCAGGCAGATAGTGGGGGCAAAGCTGGGAGTGATAAACTGAGGCAAGGGTAGGAGTTCTGCCTGGAGCTCAAAGAGATGGGGTGCCCTCTTTATTCCTGCCAATTTTGGTCTGGAGGCAGAAGTGAAGTGACATTTTCTAGAACACCTGGATCTCTAGTTGAGTAGGAGGAATCTGGGGTTCATCTTAACTCTTTCAGTGGAGGCTGGAGGAGGGAAAGTCTTATTTCAATTGTAGTGAGTTATATTAATAGATTTTCTAATATTGGAAATTTTAAAGAGCATTGGCATTATCATACCTTAAAAGTCTGGTAGAATTCAACTGAATGTTTTGAATATATTAATGATTGAAATGTTTATATTAGTTGTTTTTATTATATCAGATTATTGGGAAAGAGGGTTCATGGTAGCCTTAGCACCTAGCTAAGTGTCTGAAATGAGAAATATTGTTATCAACATTACAAATTGTGATTTATATTTCAAGAAAAATGTATAAGATAAATATCTTAATATAAGGATTTTTATTAACTATTCCTTTTTGTTTTCAAGGTTCCCACCTTAATTTAGTCTTTATTACCTGACCTATTATAGCAGTCCTCTAAGTGGTCTCCCTGGCTTCTCTCTTTCTCTTCTTTAGTATTCATCTCATATTCTGCTCCCAGATTGGTCTTCTTAAAGGGCTGTTTTGTGCATCTGACTCTGCTGAAAAATCTTGAGAGGCTTCCCAATGACTAAAACACAAGCTCAAACTTTATAGTTCTGTCCATCTCAATGCTGCTTGCCTTCATTTCCCACTATTTCCCCCACAGAAACTATAGCCTTGGGTAAACTGGTTTTCTTGTCACTCCCCACAGAGTTTTTGAGTTTTTCATTCTGTCCTTTGTTCATTCTTTTCCCTTATCTAGGCTTTTTCTTCTATTCTGCTGCCCAAAGAATCCTGCTTATTCTTTAAGTTCAACTTCTCCATGAATCCATCCATAAAAACAGAATTCTCTCTCATTGTCTTTCAAAACACTTATTTTTATGTACCTTGTATCCTCTATTAAAATGAAAACTTCTTGAAGGCAAGGATCCTAACTTCTAGATCTTTACAATGCCAACATTTATTCAATGACTGACTTTTGAATAAATGAATGAAAAATCTATAAACTGATAATGATTTATTCTGGTAATTCATAGTAAATTCCAAACATTCTAATTTAGCATGGATTTTAAACACTATGGAATTTAGTATCATATTACAGTGATAGTAATGTACCTGAGTGATACATGAACACTTGGATGAAATATTATATGTACATTTTATATACTTTTGTAAGTATGACATATATCAGAATCATAAAAATTCATGGGTTTATGTGAAATAATGGCAATCATAGATCTAATTTCAAATTTGTTTTCCTTGAAAAAAATTAATAGATTGATACTTAATGGACTTTAAAAAGCATATTTAAAAATACTATTAGACCTATTATTTAAGCATAATTTATGTACTTATCCTACTTTATGATAGTGGTACCTAGCTATAGAAATGGATGACTTATTGTTTAAAATTAACTGGCCTTCATCCTAAGAGTGGAAAATGTCTACCAAAAATACCTTGCTGAGTGGCATTCTCAACATCTCACATAAGAACTTGAAGAAATAAAACTATTAATGACTTTCAGGTAAATACTGGAATAAGCCAGGTTGTTATTAGCATGGGAATATGATCTTATCAGTGGACCTAGACATTTACTCTGTCTGAGAGAGCTCTCGAATCCCTTTACCATATCAGTGAGATAACTAAACAAACAAACAAACAAACAAACAGGTATGGATATTCACAAGACTGTCTAGCTTAAACTATAGGCAGAATAGCATCCAATGCCTTGTAGTGTTTCTTCACCTTTTTAAGGAGAAAAGAATAGAGCAAGTCTTCCTTTCTAATAAACGAAGATATTAGGTAACTGAGAAGAAATGTTAAACTATTGGCAAAAGGAAACCTATGCAATTTTTTAAATGTTTTATTTACTTCTAGGAGAGAGAGAGAGCGTGAGCAGGGGAGGGTGAGAGAGGGAGACACAGACTCTGAAACAGGCTCCAGGCTCTGAGCTGGCAGTCAGCACAGAGCCCAACGCGGGGCTCGAACCCACGAACCGCGAGATCACGACCTAAGCGAAAGTCGGACGCTTAACCGACTAAGCCACCCCGGCGCCCCATATTTTTTAAATCTCAGTGTCTCTTTAGGTGAAATGATTGGTCAACTAGTATTTTTCTTTGATTTCTCTATTATTGATTATTGTATTCAAAATTAACAATTTTGAACACAGTTTCAGCTACAAATTTTTGTTTTACAATGCTTTAGAAAACACAAACATATAACTTCCACTTTTCTAAATTTAAGTAAGATACATATGAATTTCCAATAATATTTAAAGCCTATTACATTGGCTGGGTGACTATATTATATAAAATCTTCACTCATATTACAGGATGGAGATTATGAGAAAAATTTAAAAAGGTGGACACATCATAGAATTCAACAAAAAGAGTAGGATCCATGTTATGGAAGATGATTTTCTGTCTTACTGAGGGAACAAAAAAGCAAATTTTAAGGTCTGACCTCCGTAAGAAATCTCAGATACTGGGAGAAATCACTAAGGGAAATTTTAGACTCTGAACTTTAGCGTCACATGTAGTTTTATTTGTAAAGAACAATCTCAGGGTTATTTGCTAAAATCTAGGCTTTTCAACTTTTTACCTTCCACGTGGTAGGCACACCAAATAATCATATGTTTTGCTGTTTGGCTGAATGAATGTGGTGTGTTTTGATATAGGAAGGTGTCACCCCCGGGAATATGATGCTTTCAAGATTTAATCTTATTAAATAAAGCATGTGGAGCTTTGCAGTTCTTCTGGTGTTATTTATATTTGTTGTATCAATCCATATTTAGTCTACCATATATTTCGGTAGTTTAAAAGGTTTAATGCAATATTCATTTTGATAATGTATTACTCCCTAATCCTCATGCATACCTCACATTTTCCTGTTTTTATGCCTTTCTTATGCTGTTTCTTCTACTGATCCACATAAGGCCAGTGTAACCTTGAAGCCTTGTTCACAGGCCCTCTCCACCATGAAGTCATTCCTTATGCTTCCAATTTAAACTTATCTTTATGTCTTTCAGAACTTCTGTAGCACTTCCTCTCTCCTGCAGCACATATTATGCTCTACCTTATATTCTGGTTATTTGCGTGCACCATTTCCTTCCAAATTATGACTGTAAAATCCTTTGGCCTAATATTCAAATTTATATCCTCCACCCCCCAACTCAAATTCTAGCACAGAGTTGTGCACAGAATAAGAACTCAGTAAACAGTTATGGAATGATTTTCCAGCACTACTCAGAAAACAGCTATTGTAATTTGTTTGGACATTTGGAATGCGGGGGGGTAATTGATTCTAAATTCATTTAAAGAAATCTGTGTAGGCTGTTTCCAATATTAGAATGAAGAGCGTTTTGTGGTCATATATTCATACTTTTCCTTAAAATCCCTACTTTTGACTAATAAATACAATGCACCTCTATACTCCTTTCCTGCTGTAGAGTTGGTAATTGTGGTGGAAACTGTTAGCTAGCCGCTAAATTTGTTTCTCTGCATTCAAACACACTGCTAGACTATATCTCCCAGCCTTCTTTTGAAGTTAGGTATGGCTGGGATTAAGTTATATCCAAAGGAATATGAATAGAAGTAAAGCATGCCTCTTCTAGCCCTGATCCTATGAAAAGATTCTCAATGAGGTTTCCTTATCAACTGGTTAGATATAAACAATGATAGACTCTCGGGGATGATGGGGCCATAAGATGGAAGGATCTGGAGTCCTTGAATGGTCATGAGGAACAGTCTCCACATGCGACCTGGAACCTCTTTGTCCTATTAAGTAAACAGGCTAAATTTCTGTTGTGTGGATCCATTGCATGTTTATATCTTTTTGTTGCTACAATCTAGCCTACCCTAAATGATACAATAGGGAAAATGACTGTGATTGCAAACTATGTCTCACCAGCCTGGAATAAACATGTCCTTGTGTATAGAAGCCTTGCTTTTTATCATAGCTCAAGAGTAACAAAGAAGATGTTGAAGGGGCTAAAGGAATTGGATTATTAACATAGGAAACAGCAGCCTGAGAGTGAGCTGAATAAATATCTGTAATTATGTTGTGTCTGTTTTGCCTACCATTGCCATAGTACCAAGCTCAGGGTCTGGCAGAAACATATATTTAATGGCATTCTGTGCATTTGAATAAGTAAATATTATGGACAACAAGCCTTCATGTCTACTGACATGAGTGTTCAAAGAACCAGACTTAAAATTCATTAGAGAAAATTTAAATTCTATATTAAACCGTCTTATGTCTTAATGATTCCAAATTTTAAGTCTAAATTTTAAGTTTGGCACAGTATAGTTACTCAGTACTGTGGGACTTACCCTGTCCCTCAAGTGAAAGAACCTGTGTTTTGACATTTCGATAAATTTTAGCATACTTTAGCACAAACACATGACACATAAATGATACTATTTTAGATGTAGGGTGTGAAACTTTTACATGACCACATGGAGGTTTACTTTTTTTATACTGAAATAAGAATTGAAGACCTCTATGGTTCCTTTATTTTTCCCTTTTAATCCATGACCTCTGACACTGCCCTAATTCAGGTCATCTTCTTTTCTCTAGATTACTACAATAGCCTCTTCACTGGGTGGGCTCCTTGCTTCTGGGAGCCCAGAATCTCCAGTTCATCCTCTATATCACCACCAGAGTTACATGGACACATTCTTAGTAAATTCCAGCACTATTCCTAAAATGTCCTAGCTACCGGTTCAAACTGTAATACCTTAAACGTGACATGGTTCCTTACAAGCTTGACCCTTTCTGAGACATCCTTTCCTTTCAGCTACTGGAAGAATTCCTATCCAACTTTCAACACAACTCAAAAGCTTCTCCTTTGTGAAGTTTTCTCTAAATTGGGTGACTCTCCTTTCTTCTTCCTGGCACCACATATCTTGATTTTAGAATTTACAAGATTGTGCTAGGTGGCGAGTCCTTCAGACCACGAACCTCTATAACTATGGTAGTCAGCTTTCTGGGAACCTCATGAGTTCACTTGCATTATGACATTAATTTATTGGAATAATATTATAATCCCCAGATTACAGATGAATATGAAGAGGGCCAAAGAGTCTAAGTGACATAGCTGGTAAATGATCGGGCCATTTTTTGACCTAGGTTGTCTGGTCCCAGAAGGGGCACTTTTCATCACAATTCCATTTGCCAAATGAATCTCCATTCTACAGAGTCTTTCTACCCCACCTCCATCTTGTCCACAGTCTGCTTTGAGTATCTGAGTGTCTAGCATGTACTGAATAGCTATTCCTACTTTACTAGTGAGAAAACATCATGCCTCATATTTGTTTTGGAAAATGTCATGACAGTCAGGCTATTTTGTCCATCTACCTGTCCTTTCTGGGACTCGGGAGCCCCATGAGGGTTTTGGGATGGCGCTTTGGCTTGGGGGTATAACTGCAGATGTTGCTCTTGGATGGTCAAAGTGTGACTTCCAGGTTATGACCAGGTATATACTTTGTGAGATCGGGCTCTGCTATAGCCCCATTTTTTTTAATGGCACTTTTAGAATAACAAGAGAGGGCGCCTGGGTGGCTCAGTTGGTTAAGCATTCAACTCTTGGTTTTGGCTCAGGTCATGATCTCACAGTTTGTAAGATCAAGCACCATGTCAGGCTCTGTGCTGACAGTGTGGAGCCTGCTTGGGATTCTCCCTCCTTCTTGCTCTGCCCTTCCTTTGCTCACACACTCTCTCTCAAAATAAATAAATAAGCAATAAAAAAAAAAGAATAGGGGTGGCTGGATGGCTGAATCAGTTGAGTCACTCAGTCAGTGGCTCAGTCTGACTTTTGGTTTCTGCTCAGATTTGTGAGATTTGCACATCAGGCTCTGCACTGACAACACAGAGCTGTTGAAACCTGCTTGGGATTCTCTCTCTCCTCTGTCTGTGTCTTTCCCTTTATTTTGAGAGACAGACAGAGAGAGATGGAGAGAGGTTCCTAAGCAGGTTCTGGACTGTTAGCAGAGAGCTTGAAGCAGGGCTTGACTCATCAACCCTGGGATCGTGACCTGAGCCAAAAGTCAAGGGTCAGATGCTTAACTAACTGAGCCACCCAGGTGCCCCAAATAAATAAACTTAAAAAAAAAATAATAGCAAGAGAAAGTATACTGCTGGCTACTGAAGAACGCTAGAGGGGACACAGGAGGATCCTATTTGCAAAGATATATATCTTTTACAGTTGGGACGATATGTAAATCAGTTTGCTGACCAAATATACCTAATATTTACAAATAAAAAATACTTCAAAACAACGAAAAACAATTTTGTTTACACACATCATTTTAAACTAACCTTCCTCCCACCCTCCCTACCGCTTTCCTTTCCTTTCCTCCTTCTTCCTCTTTTAAAACAAAATAGTTGATCTAAGTGTCAGAATGAAGCAAAAGGTTCGGTTAGATTAGGCTACATATATAAAACATGCTTTAATGATATAATTTCCTGAAAGAAGAGATTTGAATGAAAATCTAAAACAGACAAAGATAACACAAAACACAATGCAAAATAAATTCCTCAGATAGGACTTTGTTTCAGCAAAAGCATGAGCTAACTTCTCAGCCTGACATCAGAAGAGAAATCAGTCCTCAGCCCTGAGACTTTCATTCTCCACATACACTAGTTAAATATCTTTTGTCCTAGCAGGAAAGGCTAGGCAACATCTCTAAATCTCAAGTGGGAAATGTTCTCAGGTCCACAGGTTTTCAAAAAAGGAACACATACAAAAATTCTTGAAAAGCATCTTATAATAGGCCTTAAGAGGGTGGGATAATGCAGTTCACAATTAATTTCAAGAAGATAATCCGATTTCATCTGAATAAGTGTTTTAAGTGCTCTACATTGGAAATTTTCTACTACTTCACTTAGAGATCACTGAAAATAAGTGCCTGCCCATGCTCTATCCAAGGTACAGTCACTCTGTGTTCAAGCTCAAAACAGATATTGATTTTCATTTCAAACTCTAATGCCAAAATTAGCAGTGTCAGGTTGAATTAGAGGTGGATGCTTTCTAGAGTTCAAAAGTGAACAAGCAGCACAGCTGGGCTGTGTTTTCTTTTATATCTTTTTATAGTTTTTTTCTTTTTATATCTTAAAGACAACAGGGCACACAACATAAGACATCCTTTGGTTTCATGGAACCCGAAGAAATGTTTAGTGCAATTCCACTCATATGTCTTTATAGCACATTGGTTTCCAAGCATTAGTTCAGAGGGGAATCACCTAGTTTAAGGATTATTGTAGACTGCTTTGACTTCCTTCTGCTGGGCATTTTGCTTCTTACTTAGCTTTTGAAAACCCAAAATTTGTACAGCAGCATAAATAAATTGACAGAGTATTTCATCTATATCGTCCTGTGAAGGGGGTAGACAGCACAGTTATTGAATTGCCCCATCAGCAGAGTGTGGATCTTTTACATCTAGGATTGACTGAAGGGAAATAACTACAAACTGGGCTTGTGAGAGCTTCCCTCAGATAGAGCAGTTAATCAAAGGAATGGAGAGAGCCTGTAATGGGGACATTTGGGGTATACCTTCACTATAAGGAGCAAATGCCCACAAACTGAAGTTACTGAGGCTTGATTTATGAATAAGGAAGAATAACTTATTGAGAAGTGTGGCTTATTTATCAATAAGGAAGAGTATTGCCAGAATGGCTTTGGGGCAGAGAGGGAAAGGAATGAGTATAGATACCCTCTGAGATGCCTCTATGTCTGTACAGATAATAACTCAGTGTATCTAGTGTTGCTTATTCTTACTCTGAATGAAGAAGGTATTCATTAGATGTCTTCCAAGCAGAGATGTATGGTGTGTTTGGAGTGTGTGTGTGTGTGTGTGTGTGTGTGTGTGTGAAAGAGAGAGAGAGAGGAAAGAAAGAGACAGAGATGGAGAAGAAGGGGAAAGGAAGGGAAGGGGGAAGGCAGAGGAGAGAGATGAAGAGTGAATGGTGAACAGTAGAGATAGAACCTAGAAGTTCTTCAAAGATAGATTTTCCAGGATGAAAAGAGATTTATGTAGTAAATACATACAAGTTTCTCAAGCTGTTTTCTCCTATATGATTTGTTCCCACAAAGGGCATTGTTTATTGAAATACCCATGGACACAGTGTTGAGTACAGTAAGCATCTCTGATGGGCAGGATGGGTGGCAGCCTCTCTGTGTCCTGACAGGTGTTGTGTATGCCTAGCTCATCAACTATCAAAGTATGTTGTTACCTGCTTACTTGTCTTTCATGGCAGAGACTGTATTTTATTCATCTTATAATTCCAGGGTCTAGGAAATGCTTGGCTTATAGTTTGTACTCAAGTTTGATGAATGAATGGCTAGTGGGCTATATGGCTACCTGTAGGGATGTGTGAGTATGAATTAGAGGTAGAGAGATTAGAGGTAGAGAGTTGTTCCTTACCCTACATTCTTTTAGGAATGAAAATCTAAAAAATTAAGAGGAAAGTAGAGACGGAATCCCAGTTATTCATCATCAGTAGTCCACTTGACCAAGATTCAGAGAGCAAACCACGCTGACCATCAACATCCAGACACATAGGTATTGAACTATTAGCAATTTGATTTAAGCACATGATTAATCACAGTTGAGGATGTTGGACAAAGAGTGTGAGGAAGACAGTGGAAGATGTTGTTGGACTGATGTGTAAGCAGGAGTGAGGCAAGAGCCTAGAGAAAAAAGGGCATGGAGCACACTGAGCCCCAAGTGAGAGAAAGTACAAGAAACTTGTAGGCAAGAACTAAAAGCTCCTGGAAATAGAAAGGAAAAATTACATGCTGGCAGGTAAGTAGGGGGCCTGCTGTCATGGAGTTGGGACTGGCATATAACATTTTGGGTGTTGAGAGAGCATTGGCTTTACTTACTCTTGGGCATTAGTGAGAGAGATGAAGAATAACTTTCTTTCCTGTTTTAGCTGTTAAAAAAGTTTAGCTAGAACACCCTAGAGGAGAAAGCAGGAAACAACCTCCTTGACCTCCACCGCAGCAACTTCTTACTTGACACATCCCCAAAAGCAAGGGAATCAAGAGCAAAAATAAACTGTTGGGACCTCATAAAGATTAAAAGCTTCTGCACAGCCAAGGAAACAACCCAGAAAATTAATAGGCAACCAACGGAATGGGAAAAGATAGTTGCAAATGACATATCAGATAAAGGGTTAATATCCAGCATCTATAAGGAACTCACCAAACTACACGCCCGAAAAACAAACAACCCAGTGAAGAAATGGGCAGAAGACATGAACAGACACTTCTCCAAAGAGGACATCCAGATGGCCAACAGACACCCTCATCAGGGAAATACAAATCAAAACCACACTGAGATACCACCTCACGCCAGTCAGAGTGGCTAAAATGAGCAAATCAGAGAACTCGAGATGCTGGCGAGGATGTGGAGAAACGGGCACCCTCCTACACTGTTGGTGGGAATGTAAACTGGTACAGCCCCTCTGGAAAACAGTGTGGAGGTTCCTCAGGAAACTAACAATAGAACTCCCTTATGACCCAGCAATAGCACTGCTAGGAATTTACCCAAGGGATACAGAAATGCTGAGGCATAGGAGCACATGTACCCCAATGTTCATAGCAGCACTCTCCACAATAGCTAAAACATGGAAAGAGCCTAAGTGTCCATCAACAGATGAATGGATCAAGAAGATGTGGTTTATCTATACCATGGAATACTACATGGCAATGAGAAACAATGAAATCTGGCCATGTGTAGCAACATGGATGGACCTTGAGGGTGTTATGCTGAGCGAAATAAGTCAGGCAGAGAAGGACAAATATCATATGTTTGCACGTATAGGAGGATTAGGAGGAACTTGACGGAGGAACAAGGGGGAGAAGAAGGGCGGAAATGGTGGGGGAAAGGGAGAGAGGCAAACCATGAGAGACTCTTGAATGCTGACAAAAACTGAGGACTGATGGATGTGGGGGGGAGGGGGGGTGGGCATGGAGGAGGGCACTTTGGGGATGAGCACTGAGTGTTATGTGGAAACTAATTTGACAATAAACTATTTGTAAAAAAAAAAAAAAAAAAAAAAAGTTTAGCTAGGGGCACCTGGGTGGCTCAGTTGGTTAAGCGTCCAACTTCGGGTTAGGTCATGGGCTCATGGTTTGTGAGTTCGAGCCCCGTGTCGGGCTTTGTGCTGACAGCTCAGAGCCTGTAGCCTGCTTCAGATTCTGTGTCTCCTTCTCTGCCCCTCCCCCACTTATGCTTTGTCTCTCTCTCTCAAAAATAAATAAACATTAAAAAAAAAGTTTAATGTCTAAGGTCTAAACCATAGACTAGAGGGGTGCCTGGGTGGCTCAGTCAGTTAAGCGTTCGACTTCGGCTCAGGTCATGATCTCACAGTTCATGGGTTTGAGCCCCACATCGGGCTCTGTGCTGACAGCTAGCTCAGAGCCTGGAGCCTGTCTTTGGATTCTGTATCTCCCTCTCTCTCTGACCCTCCTCTGCTATCTCTCTCAAAAATAAAACAGTAAAAAAAAAAACAAAGAAACAACAAAAACTATAGACTAGAGTTTAGCTGTTAACTATAGTCATGCTTAATACTCTATGGCTGGAAGGCTACTTAAACTACAACTGACAGGAACAAGCTTTGTGTCTTTAGAGGCCCCAGGTCTTCTGATACAAAATGTAGTGTCCTGCCCACGCTGCCCTGACTCATGCTGTACTAATGTTTTCAGTAACATTATGGGAGCAGCACAGTCACATTTCAAAACTGCGGGCTGCAAACACACAATGTTGTAAAATATACTGTGTAAGGTTTATTATTCAAATGTTAATATAAAGATGGTGATAGGCTTTTAAAAACATTGCTTTTTCTTTTGCCTTAGTACTGGCCTCTAGCACTCATGCTGCAAGAAAGGGCACAGTTACCTCACAATGTATTTCTCTTTTTTGTCTAAATAATGCCACAACAGAAAGGCCTATCTGCAAAGAGACGCTTTGCTTTCTATCTTGCAATTGGGAAGCACAGCTAGTTTTCTCTGTCTAAACTCCCAGCTCAGCGATTGATGTTAGAGAAAGCTCAGTCTCCTAGAGTGAGTGGAGTTTATAGACTAGCCTTCAGCTTGTAGATCCTCTGTACCAGCCCTAGGGGAGGATAGATTTTATAAATAAAATATTTGTGAACAGCAGTAGTCACAGCATTATTACAAACTTAAAAAAAAAGATATCAAAGGGCATGGTTACATGAAGCGAGGAACAAGTCCGCGTTTGCTTCTCTGAACCATCCAGGGCTACAACACCACACAGGACTTATTAGTATGCTCCAAAAAGGATAGAGAGCTGTATTAAAAATTGGAGATGTTAAAATTGTCACAAATTCCAAATATACTTGGTGCCGATTTTCCAGCTGGCTTAGTGTTAGGATGTTAAGTATTTATATCTGTGAAGCAAGCATGTGGTTTGATGGTGGCCCTTAACTCGAGAAATTAAAGTTGTTTCAATTTTCTCTTTGGTTTGATCCTGCTGCCAATATGTGAGCATACGGAAATAATAGTTTACAGATAATTTTAGTTTCAACGAAAAATACGTCTTTCAGGTAATTAGGGGGTGGTGTTGGTGATGGGAGGAGTGGTTGTTGTCTCCCCCCACCTCCTCCACGGAGATGAAAGGGTGTGTTTAGAGAAATGCTGGAAAGAGCCTAAGTCTCCATCAATTGATGAATGGATCAAGAATATGTGGCTTATCTATACAAGGGAAGACTACATGGTAATGAATGAAATCTGGCCATTTGTAGCAACATGGATGGACCTTGAGGGTGTTATGCTGAGTGAAATAAGTCAGGCAGAGAAGGACAGATACCATATGTTTGCACGTATAGGAGGATTAGGAGGAAGTTAAAGGAGGGCCATGGGGGCGGAGAAGGGGGGCAATAGTTGGGGAGAGGGAGAGACTCTTGAATGCTAAGAACAAACTGAGGGCTGATGGGGGTGGGGGAGAAAAAAAGGGGGGTGATGGGCATGGAGGAGGGCATTTGTTGGGAAGAGCACTGGGTGTTATATGGAAACCAACTTGACAATAAACTATTTAAGAAAAAAAAATGCTGGAGGGAACAGTTCCTCACTTCTCCAGTTCTGTAAGTTAGTCTGGTTTCTCTCCCCTTCCAGGCATGATTGAGATACAAATTCTCAAATTTGAGATTCTGCATCACAGGTTCAAAGGTAGGTCAAAGAATGACCCAGAACCAAGTCAACCAAGCCTACTCTAGGAGCTAGTTTATCTCTGGAAACTTTAAGCCAACAACTCTTTTGGTCTTCTTAAAATGAACAGGTATCTCTTGATTCAAGATTATAGTTTACAGGAATTCAACTGTCATGTTAAACAGGATCAGACCCTGGGATTTTCTTTAGCAAAGTCTTTAGTCAGGTTCAGAGTTCTGCATATTTTATTATGCTCATGTTTTAGAAACCCTATTGACACTACATCTATAAAGATTAAAATGATCCACAATATGGATAGCATTTGCAAAACAGTGAAATTAGTTATCTGGAGTGTAACATAATTTTGTCCAAAAAGTATTCTGTGGTTAGATTGTCAAAAGTTTCATTGCTTGCTTATGGAGACATTATTGAGAGTAAAGGGATAACCCTCTAACAGGATTAAGAAAAGTTGCCTCCAAATGAACAAGTCGATTTTTTAATATAAAACTAACCATCTCTATACCATTTAATCGCAAATACAATCTTAGATAGTTGGCAGCTATATGGTGCCTTTATCTCTTTTTATAGTCTAGGAAATAACCCTCAATTACACAAATTAGAGTAGGTCAATTAAAGAACACAAGGGCATAAAGATTATGGAGAAGATTCTCTTGTGTCACAAATTATGCATGAAAAACAATTCTTCCTCTCCTATTCTTTGGTAATTGGTAATCTTTCTAGAACAAATATATTCAAGTAAGCTTCCAATGCACACTTTGTACATTGCATGCATAATCAATGTTGAAATAAGAGCTTGATGCTGGTGAATGATATTTTTTGAGTCAAGGGGTCAAAGCTGCCTTGTATTCCTTTGGGTAAGATGTGGAAGTTGCAGGAGATTTTAGTTGAGTATTTTCCCTAAACAGATTTTTTTTTATAGACTTGTCTCTGTGCTCCTTTTTACTTACTCTTTCTTTAGTGTGGTGTAATATACATAATTTAAATAACCAGGGAACATCTCTGGGCTCAAAACCACCTGCTGGCTTATATTAGCTAATTAATGGTGATTTATCTGAGTTACTAATTTGAATGGAGCTGATTGCCTTTAGGAATTTTGGAAACGTTGTAAGAATTCTGATTAAAATTATGCCTTTGTGATGGACAGTCTCCTTAAAAGGCTTAAAAAATGTTGCCAGTTAGCAGATTAAAAAAACAACAACTGCCAAATCGATGACCCTGTGTTGTTTTCTGGCTCAAATCACATCTTATGGCAGCTTTCCTTCCTTTGCGATTCAATTTTATCTCTGCTAGGCTTCTTCTCATTTTGTCTCTTACATTAGGGTTTATTTACCTTTGACTGCTTGAAAAATAGAACTGATTTCAACTCCATAGGGCTTAATCATTTTCACAAAAACTAATACAGCAGATTCATTTTAGCCAAACTTATGTGTCAGGCTGGTGTGATTCCCAGGGCCTGAATGTATGAATTTAATGGTGGTACAATGTCTGAGGTAGGACTATAATAGAAAGCTCTCAGCAGTATATCTATTGGATCAGTGTAATTTCTTTTTTTCTCTGCTGGTCTCAATGTCTCTTAAGGCAATGTAGTCTGTGGACAACAAAAGCTGGCCATCTCTCCACTGTGATCCCACGGCTATTACAATCAACCAAGAATCACCTTCTCAGATTAAGTATATAGCAGGCAGCTGTTAAATATACAATTAAGGTTCACTGAAACATTAATTCTATTAACTGTGTTCAATTTTGATTTCAGAAAATGTGTAGTAATGAATACCTAATTACTGCTTTGAGACTTCTGGATTTAGGAATAGTTTATCCAACGTAGGCAACCCTCTCACCCCTCTCTCCTCCCCACCACTTCCAAAAGTAATTCAAGCAATGGTAAAATACATACAGAGCTTAATGTATACATATTTTCAGTTTCTACTTCTGATCTTCCACACAGCATTTGAGGGAACAGGTGTTTTTCACACATGCTTGTTATTATAGTTAAAAAGTTTAACTATTTTTTAAGATTAAAGTTCAGCTGACATACAATATGTTAGTTTCAGAAGTATAACATAATAATTCAATATTTACATACATTATGAAATGCTCACTACAATAAGCCTAGTCACCATCTGTCACCGTACAAATTTACTACAATATTGCTGAATATATCCCCTGTGCTGTACTTTCCATCCCTGTGACTTTTTTTTTTTTACTATTTTTATCTATTTCTAGGAGAGAGAGAGACAGCGTGAGCAGGGGAGGGTCAGAGAGAGAGGGAGTCACAGACTGAAACAGGCTCCAGGCTCTGAGCTGGCAGCACAGAGCCCGACGCGGGGCTCGAACCCACGAACCGCGAGATCATGACCCAGACGCTCAACCGACTAAGCCACCCGGGCGCCCCATCCATCCCTGTGACTTTATAACGGGAAGTTTGTACCTCTTCAATCCCCTTCACCTATTTTGCCCATCCTCCCACCTTCTCCTCTTTGGCAACCACTCCACAATTCAACTACTGAAAAATAGTCATCAAAGAACTCAGGGATAAAAAGGAGATGAAAATTGAGTTCTTAGTGACCCAGACATAGTTTGGCTGCCTTGTCTAATACTAAGGGGTGTAACTGAAATATGACTTGCCACTTTTCTGACTTCTAATACACTTCCACGACACGAAAAAATATTTGTGTATGCAACACTGTACTGTACAGGTACAAAATTGTTGAGAGGAGATCTCATGTTAAGTGTTCTTATCATAATTTAAAAGCTAAACAGATGGAAGCTACACTTGTGGAGAGCACAGCATAACACAGATCGGTCAGACTTGTCAAGTGGCTCTGTTGTACACCTGAAGCTAATGTAACATTGTGTGTCGGCTATCCTTCAATTAAAAATATCTTAACAGTAACATGCCCATATTCTACATCAGTTATCAGATGTGACAACCAAACAAAGTTTTGCTATTTCACTTTTGAGGTGCAAATGGTTAGCTAAAGTTATTTCTGTATTTGGGGTTCTCAGTGAGTTTCCTTAGGGATGAAGTTTCCACAGCAGTGAATGCTTTTGCATTTTCAATGGTTCTCTCACCTCCTCAGTTACTCAGAGTTAGGGCTTTCAGTACCAGAGCTCCTCTCATCTCTCTTTGTTTCAATTGTGCAACTCAGTTTCTTAGGACCTGCAAGGCTCTTTAGTCACTGAACTCAATCAGTTTAAAACCGAACTCAACCAGTTCTCTTCTCTGTTGCTTGTGCTCTACTGATATCCTCTGTCTCTGAGTAAACGAGAAGCTTTTCTCAATTTCTTCATTAAGTTCATGTTGAAGACTCAGATATTCTTGGAGGTATGAATGAAAAATTTTTTCTGATCTCCTCCACTAGATATTCGGTTTTCCTATTTCTGACTTTACCAGGCATTCGGCATTTTTGCTGATGGGAATCCAGTTCCAAGTCCAGCTAACTGCCTGGTGGCTAATAGAATTTAGGTATCCCTGCTTTAACTGGAATGTAGTGGAGGACACGGGAGAACACAACATTCATCTGTATTCAAATTACCACAGGTCTAAGCATTAAAAGACCAAAAACGGCTTGGTAAAGGTGAGGAGCAACTGATTGAAGTTAGTGTTTCTGAGAGATTTCACTGAATGACAAATTATTTGAAAAAGGTAAATCTTTCAGCCATTAACTGACGGCAGAGAGTACAGCGAAGTGACAGAAATCAAGGCACTATCAGTTTCTACATCTTAGTCACCATCTAAAGTGAGTTCTGAAAGTCAAAGTCATAGACTGTGATCTTCAAACTTGCTGCACTTCCAGACTTCACCAAAAAAGCTTCTTTTTTCCCCCCTAATCTGCCCTGTATTCCTTTTTCAGAGACAGTGCATTAATATTTATAGGCTGACTCCATGCAAGTTCTAAACTTGCTGTAGAGAAAAGATCACACTAAATAATGGGGTTGGTTATTGCTAAGCCAGAGGGGAGGATGGTGACGGTGATGGCACCTACCTAAACTTAATTCGCATACTCCCACCCTTCTCCTATGATAATAG
The DNA here is from genome assembly GCF_003009895.1 of Hyaena hyaena. Lineage (NCBI taxonomy): Eukaryota > Metazoa > Chordata > Mammalia > Carnivora > Hyaenidae > Hyaena > Hyaena hyaena. The sequence goes on along the minus strand of NW_024081111.1, from coordinate 213,361 downwards.
AAGTTTCCAGAGCACAGATTGGAGGATATACCCAAAAAGCACCTTAATCAAACCAGTTTTTGAAAGTTTAACATGTAGATTTGAGGTGATTTCTAACACTCAGAATGAGCTTGGCATTTAAGTATCCATTCAACTTGTGATCCATTCCATTTAAAGAGTGGTAGAGGGGAAAAAATAGACTCCAAATCATAGCTACTGTCTTGTGCAAGGTTCTTATTAAAAACAACATATTCCTGTAGCCCAGAGGGCTGACAGCTTCTTCCAAAGCAGAAGCACTGCTCTAAGCTAACCTCAAGGGGCTACTCCAGAGAGATGCAGTCTTCATCCCTCTTGCTGGGGGGCTGGGGACCTGATAGTCTCACAGCCTATCACAACTCCAAGCCTCAGTCACCCCAATGAGAAATATTCCTTAAGGCATTACTAACAGGCGGTTCCCTGGTTAATTGATTTATAAGTAATTTAATAAGAATACTTAATTTTAAAAAGAAAGAAAACACTTTAAAATAGTATCCGTTTAGGGGAGTACATATACCTAGGCTAATTTAGGTAAGAGATTTTTCTTTTTTATCATGTTCAAACACAGATATCATTTGCTTCTATTATATCACTTGTGCTTGACATTTTATCTACAGATGATCAAAATATAATAAAAGGATCACCTCCAGACTGAGGTTCTTAACAATGTAGAGTAAAGCGATGCTTGGAGACATAGTGCTGAGGAACACGAATGTACTGAATAAATTCAGTTCAAAAAGGATGATCATGTCCTGAGGTACCACTAATGTGAGTGTTTCTTCTTACTATCTGCTAAAAGTGACAGCAACTATAAAGAGGTTTTTTTCTTTTCTTTTTCTCATTTTTCCCCCATGAATATAATCAGTTTCTAGTTTGCAAATTAGACTATTTCACTTCTTATGCATAGACTTACTGACTTTTGTTTGTCCATAAGCATTATGTATGCATTTTTATATGTGTTACCAAAAAAAAGTCTTTGTTAATGTTGTAAGTCAGACCTTAAGGTAGTATTTCATCATTCTACAGATTAAAAATGCAGTTAAAGGTTTGGAAGAATTTTAGAGTTTATTTAAAAATAATTAGAGTATATTTGCCTGATATTTTAAAAATTTAGAACATTACTGAATAAAAATAAAAAATTTATGTATTTAAGCAAATTCACATGGAAGAGATAAGATTTTCATAGAAAGTAATTCTTTATAAAGTTAAATTGTAATTTAAATGCCTTATTGTTTCTTTAAAAGAAACCAAAAATTACAAGTTAGGTAAATTGCATTCATCTTTCCAGGTTTTAATTTCTAAATCAAAGAATGGGCTAAATTTGGAAGTAAAACTCCTTTAATTTTTATCTTACCTACAAAATTGAGAGCATTTTCTGTAATTTCTTCCTGAAGCATCTCTGCATGTAAGTACATGGTCTTTTGGTGATAACAAGGTATCACTGTTCTTCCTTCAGCTCCCTAAACCCAACTTATTTGGTTTGTAATGTGGCCCCAAACCAAGTGAATTGATTAGACAGGCAGCCTTCAAAGGATAGGCAGACCCTGTCATCTTCTCAGATTTATCATTTTAAATGATGCCGATACTCTATGGCTGGGGCAAAAAAAAAAAAAAAAAACAATCTTGGTCTAGGAGTGCAAATTCAAAGGATATAAATCAACTGCCAATAACATTGACTGAAATGTTTTTAGAGCTTTAACTCTCTAGAGGGGACCGTTGCTTAGAATATATGGCCTCTGCCATAAACACATATGCGGGTCAGATAGCTGAATTCTCAAGGAGAACAGAACACTGAGGGCAAGTTGGGGGTTTCAGAAATAGAATAAATCTGGAGAGCAGAGAGATCTTGAATCAAAAAATTATTTACTCAGACTTACAGTGTCTCAGTTCAGCTGAGCTCCGCTAAATGTTAGGAAGCAGGCAATCAGATTAAGCCCATCAATTCTAATGTATGAATGGCCATTACCTTCTTACACATGTTTTCATTTAAAAACGAATGTTTGTTAATGTAAATGTCTAGTGACTGAGCCTCAAACAGAGAAGCAAAATATACATAAGCAAATCATTCTGACGTATGAGGAAAGATGCTTTTGATCAGTTCATTATGTGGGAGGCTGGCCTTTGGGTTGGCATCTACCACAGAACAAATGCCTCTTTTTGCTAGTATTTTCATAGCTGCTTCTCTTTCTTTACTTCTACACCAATAAGGATTCTCAAATATAAAGTTTACAATTCTTTTCAACATAATTTTTGCATTGATTGTGGCTGAGGAAGCTTCGTTGTTTCTATGGTATAGGTAGGACTAAATATTTCTAAATAAATATGTTAATAATATATTTATTGTGCATGGACTACCTGTCTGGTAAAAAATAAATAAACAGGAAAACTGAATTAGTATTGTTTAAAAAGTGGGTTTGTGAGAAAGCCATGGGTGTCATTATTGCTAAGTTCCATTGCAATGATTTTCAAATCTGGGTTCAATGACATTATGTACAAATATACTTGAGGATTAGGTTTTATGGGATCTTTGGCAGAGGATGAAATCACAGTGTTTAATGTTAAATAATTTTTTTCACAATCAATTTATAACCCAAGAAGAAAACAGAGCCTCTGGTTAAATCAGAAGACATTGTTAGAAGAATTGTGAACTGAGAAGAAGGCTTGGTGGGTAAATCAGTTATTGGAACTAGGCATTTAGAAGTTGCTCGGTTCTTACCTGAATTGTTTAAGGTTAAAAAGATCATTGACAAATTCCAATCAGAATTCCTTCAGAATCATTCACAGGCAGAATTGTGCTGTAAATAAAACATTCTGTCTACTCTTGCTTTAGCAAAGTTGGTATCAAAGATCTCAGAGCTTCCTTAGATTTCCTTCATAAGATGTTTTACCTCCAGCTTCTGACATGAGAAAAAAAATGTTCTCTGATGATCTTTGTGCAAAAATTACATTCTATTTATTGTACTGTAAATCATTCTCCCGGTAGTTAATCATATCCGGTCTCTGGAATCAGAGAGCCCTGGTTTTAGTCCTACTTATATTACCCTCTGGCTGGGTCACTGGGGTCAAATTACTTAACCTCTCCAAACCTCCATTTTCTCAATTGTAAAATGGAGCTCCCATCTCCTCCATTTTCTTTCTGCTATTTTTAACGACTGCCCTTGGTGCCTCACTGCTCAGCTCTAATTGCCAATGCCTTAGATCTTTCTCTACCTTTCTTCTCCCCCAAATGAAAACATATTGTTTCATCCCATTGCCTCAAGGCCTTGTTAATGTGTTAGCTAACTAATAATTCCCCTCCCCGATAACAAAATGCCTTAATTTGGTGGAAGCAGACATTCCTTCTTAGTGATAATGACTTATTATTTGTATAAAGATTTATAGTTTACAGGGCTTACACATATATATCCTAGTTAATTCACAGAACATCTCTGAAGTAGGATATTAGCATCTACATTTAGTGGATGAGGAAACTGACACTAACAAGAGGTCAAGTGACTTTCTCAAGGATAGGTACAAAATTTGGAATTCGAGTTCTCGGTCAGCAGGCCCTAAATCCAGCATTTGTTACATTTTACAGTTGTAAGCAATGAAGTGCTCAAGTAGTATTGAGAAATATGGGAATCTTAGACCTCAGGGATGGCTGATATTGCAAAAATAACAGTGGAGAGGTTCTAATAGTCACTCAGCCGTGTTTGTTAAGGCGATCTATTTAGCCTGTCTGGGCCTCAGTTTCCTCAACTTGAAAGTTCAAGAGTTGGAAAAAATGACCTTGTAGCTCTATTTCACCTCTAATATTCTGTGATTCCATGAACACAGGCGTCAGAGTGGCAATTCCTACCCCTATTTTCATTTTCTTTTCAGTTTAATCGTTTACACAGAGAATTTAGTTATCAGTCAGAACAATGATATTTCCAAACGTGTTACCATTTTATAATATTTTTAAGAGAAACAAGGAGAAAGCACAGAAAATTGAGTATTAAATTTGAAGCTTCACACAGAGGAGGGTAGCTATCAATTTCTCTTGGCAAACAACTTTGATGGGGCTATCTTCTGTATCCAAAAGTGTTTAGTTTTAGAAGTGATGTCCATGGAGTAGTGAAGAAGGAAGGGGGCACCGCTTAGCTATACCCATCAGCCAAATCAACTGCAGACATCAGGAGGGTAACTGATGTGGAAAGAAGATCATCAACATGCTCGTGGATTAAATTTTAACAAGTCAGATGCAAAACGGTATTAAGCCATGTAGTCAATACTGATACTGCCTAAGTTAAGTACAATTCTCTATTTAATATTATGAACTGTCTGAGAAAATCTGGCCTGATTTCATAGGATAGGCTAAGAGCAAAATTAAAGAAAAAGGTGACATTCGGAAGGTTTCACCCCCCCATTAACACAAGTAGGCTGGCTGAGCTGTGAAACTGTGATGGAAATATTAGAGCTGTTGTGCCTGAAAAAAATGCAGTGATCATTTCATTCTTCCTGTCTTTTAATGCTCCAGGGTTTTGGAGACGAATAGGAGCAATAAGTTCACTTTGCAGAATTAATGCAGTAATTCTTTATCATAAGAGCAGAGCATTACCTCAATCTGATTTTGCTACAAAATGGTTCAAAGTCTATTTTTAATGATGGCCCTAATTTGTTAACACCTTTTAAATTATTAATCCCCTTTATATTCAAGTAGTTATTGCATGTCATAACAATGTATCTATGCAGGGAAATTTAATAGTATTTTCTAGATGTCAAGAAAAGGCTTGTTCTGCAAAATGCTATTAAAACTGATAATGAGCTAAATATTTGCCATAGCAAACACTGAAATTACTATATCAATCAGCATTGGGCTCTCTTATTCAATAAACAGAAATTAACCTATTAACTATGCCTAACTTTCAGCAACAAGATGGTTGCTTTTAAGCATTTCTCTCCTCTTCAAATCTTTCTTTTTTAAAAAACTACATATTGGCCTATAACATCAGAGTTTTGAATCAAATTTTTAGTATCCATATTTATGGTTGAAATTCTAAGGTACACAAGATGTAGTATCATGGATTGCAAATATTTTTGACTTTCCTTTTAGACAGACATCGACCTACATGAAGTAAAAATGACCATATCTGATAAAGTCAAATACTCAAGCTTTTAAAGCATGTTTTAGAATATTTTTCTGATTTTAAGGATTTAGAAAAAACAATTTTTTTCTTACTTTGTGAACTATGGGATTTTACAAAGGTATAACTATAAAAAATATAATAGTGAAAGGTAGTGTAAGTGTCTATGATTGGTTATTTATAGCTTTTAGATACTAAAAAAAGATATATAATAATAATATATAAAGAACATATTTTTCATACATGCCCTAAACAAAGATGTTGAGCTAAAGGCAATTTACACATATCATTCAAAAGAAAGTCAGTCCCAATTTCTGCTGTGATTTAAGCAGGACTGGACACAGGTATCTTCATATGGTGGGTATGTCCTCGTTCCAATTAACATCTTTTTTTTTTTTTAAATGTTTTATTTATTTCTAGGAGAGAGAGAGAGAGACAGCGTGAGCAGGGCAGGGTCAGAGAGAGAGAGAGTCACAGGCTGAAACAGGCTCCAGGCTCTGAGCTGGCAGTCAGCACAGAGCCCGACGCGGGGCTCGAACCCACGAACCGCGAGATCATGACCTAAGCGAAAGTTGGACGCTCAACCGACTAAGCCACCCAGGCGCCCCCCAATTAACATCTTAATTACACTTAGGGATGATAATCAGTGTTACACAAAAATGACCGAGAATTGGCTTTCATTCAGACACTTTTCTGTTGTTTGTCATATAGTTCAAAAAGCTTTTATAGCTTCAGTTGCTTTCGTCGTTTCTAAATTTCTAAACAAATTTCTACACTGCACAGTCTAGATCATTTAAAATAAGGCTAATGTTAACATTCAAATGATGAACTTTAGCGATTACACATGTAATTAAACACAATAAAGAAAGTAACATGTATAGTGCACTTTAAGCTTTCTTGAGGCTTTTTGTGTCTGTTTGTGTACAACTCTGCTGAAGGAATAGGGTGTATGTCATCTTGGCCGAATAGATTAAATGGCAAACTTAGAGAAGTTGTAGGATTTGTTCAGCAAGTGGAGGTAGGGGGAAAAAGTCATTTCAAGCTTATACTTCTATCTGTCAGCCCTAGCAGCTCCTTAGAATCCCTTGCGGGGTCTTTTAGAAAAACACTGTTGGATGCCACCCAGTTAAATGTCCACTTAAGCCTGGAATCCTGGGTGTGGATTCTGTGTGTGTGTGTGTGGAGGGGGAGGTGTGGGGTATGATCTGCATCAGTAGTTAATAAAAAGCTGCCAACACCCAGTGATATTGGATTAGAGTTGTGTGAGGACCAATGGTAGCTGCACTTGTGAGCATGGCATAGTGTGTAGGGTTGTGGAGTTGTACATCAGTTGTCGTACATCTGAAAGTCATGTAACATCATGTGTCAACTATACTAAAAAATTATATATATATGTAAAAAACCTGAAAGATGATTTAAAAAACTTTTTTTAATGCTTATTTATTTTTGAGAGAGAGAAAGAGAAGGAGCATGAGCAGGGGAGGGGCAGAGAGAGAGAAGAAGACATGGAATCTGAAGCAATCCCCAGGCTCCGAGCTGTCAGCACAGAGCCCGACACGGGGCTTGAACCCACCAGTGGTCAGCCAAAGTCAGACGCTTAATAGACTGAGCCACCCAGGTGCCCCCAAAAGTTGATTCAAAAGTACAGCCAGGGTTGAGAGCCCTAGGGATCTTGTGATCCAGTAGATCTCAGTAGGCCTGAGCTTCTGCATGTCTAAGATTTCTGGGTGATGTCCACATTGCCAAGGAGAGGCCACATTTTAAGCAGCAAGACCACACTTCTGTCTTCATGTTGGTTTTCTATTATCAGCTTGATGGGGAAACATCTTCCCTTTTAAAAAATGAGGATCTTTTATATTTAAGGAATTAGGGGCAAGTATTTCCTTGAGTAGGTCTGTAATTTCTTTGACTTACATAAATTATAATTGTTTGACAGAAATATACTCAGCTGAATTCTGATATTCAAGGAATTCAAAATTAAGCATAAGCTAATAAGAGATAACATCCTTCAAATTCAGAAAACATGGGGTCAAAGACCAAAAAGGGCCAAGATAGTACCTGCAAGCATGGATCCTGTAGTTAAAGTTGGGTTTAGATTCAAGCTTTGTCACTCACTAGTGCATTTCCTAATCTCTGTAAGCCTCAGTTTTTTTGTGTGTAAAATGGTCAGAATGATATTTGCTCATTTGTTTGATAAATACATTCAAAGCCAGGGTGCCTGGGTGGCTCAGTGGTTAAGCATCCAACTCTTGGTTTCACCTCAGGCTGTGATCTCACAGTTTTTCAGATCAAGCCCTACATTGGGGTCTGTGCTGACAGCATGGGCCTGCTTGGAATTCCCTCTCTGTCCATCTCTCTCTGCCTCTCCCCCCGCCTCGCATTCATGCTCTCTCTCAAAATAATAAATAAACTTAAAAAAATACATTCAAAGCCTACTCAGTGCCAGGTGCTGCTATTCAGTGGTGAACAGGATAGCCAAGGTCTCTGCCACCAAGAACCTTACTGTACCTAACTTATAATACCTTTGTAGGAATAAAAGGGACACTGCATAGAAATTGCTTAGCATACGGCCTAACATGTAAGGGCCCAATAATTGTTAGTCATTATTTCATATTAGCTCTAAAGTCTTAGCAGTTATTATGTCCAATTAGCACATACCACTTTGATATGTTGATAGCCTCAATAAGGACAGAAACCATTGATTAAATATACTAATCATAATTTTGGATACAGAACACAGCTTACAGGCACATTATGTGAATATGCCCAGGAGCAGAGAGCTAAGCCTTCATTATTAAAAGAAATGCATGGGAGTGTGTGGGTGGTTCAGTCATTTAAATGTCTGACTTTAGCTCAGGTCATGATCTCATGGTTCATGAGTTTGAGCCCCACATAGGGCTCTGTGCTGACAGCTCGGAGCCTGGATCCTGCTTCAGGTTCTGTGTCTGCCTCTCTCTCTGCCCCTCCCTGGTTTGTACCCTGTCTGTGTCCCTCTCTCAAAAATGAATAAACATTAAAAAAATGAGTGGACTTTAGATCTTAGTTTTATGGTCAATTTTTGGTCAAAGGCTATATGTTGTTCAGATGTTTCTAATAAAATTGATGAGTATATCTGTAAATGTGCAGAAAGTTCAAGTAATGGTGATATTGCCAAAAATATTTAAAATGTCCTTGAATGCAAATTTATTGATAAAAGCTTTGCATCTCATTAGCTTAGTATTTTTGGAAATGGGCTCATTTGAAGTATTTTCCTTTTTTAAGCAGATTTCCCATTTTTTTTATTTTTAAAGATACATTATTTTTTTCTTTTATAGTTTATTGTCAAGTTGGTTTCCTTATAACACCCAGTGCTCGTCCCAACAAGTGCCCTCCTCCATGTCCATCACCCTTGTTCCCCTTTCCCCCACCCCCATCAGCCCTCAGTTTGTTCTCAGTATTTAAGAGTCTCTCATGGTTTGCCTCCCTCCCTCTCCCCAACTGCTTTTTGCCCTTCTCCTCCCCCATGGTCCTCTGTTAAGTTTCTCCTGTTCCACTTATAGAAGAGATATTATTTTTAAGAGGCATGGTTCAAAATTGGAAATTTCTCTCAACTGAAAAACTTTAAATTTGGAGAGCATAAAGGGAGGTAGTTTTGCTAAAACAGTCCCAGAAGGTGGGGTATAGGCAGGACACAGAATTAAAATACAACAGGTCAATATTCTCCTTTTGTATCAGACTTCAAGCAAGCTGGGCCATTTTCATAAGCCAGACTTCACAGAGGTGAAACCCAGAATCACTCCATTCTAACAAATGCAATGACAAATATACTTTAAACCAAGCTCCTGGTTTGCAACTCAAAGTACCTACAAGCTTTCCCGAATGAACTAAAATAGGTGTCCGGTACTGCTGTCTTTCCTGTTCTGCACCCTCCTCCTGGAATCACGGCTTCCCTGAGGCAGAAGATACTTCTGGGATCACACGAAGTCCACTGTCTTCACTATAGGAAATTCAATTCTTGAAGCACAAGTTGCAGTGCCTCTGCTGACTCATCCACCAGATGGCAGAGTCAAGACTGGACCTGAGGTAGTTCTTCACAGAACACCTGACTTTTTTTGTTTTCGTTTTTGTTTTTTTCTTAATCAGTAAAGAGGATTTTATATCATTCTTGTTTGCGTGCCCTGGTTATTTTTTATTTGCGTGGAGAAGTGCTAAGATGAGAAAAGATATCTATGTTCTTAATAATTAAGATGGCATTTTTGAAAGCATAGTTAATCCCCACATAATCTCTCATTCCCTTCACATTACTTTATAGCAGGCTGTTTACCCTTCATTTATCCATTCTTTGCCAATCCTCTCTTCTATAGCCCCAATTTTCTAAGTCCGTCATTCTTCTGTCTTGCTGGAGTCTGAGCTCTGTAACTCCAATGTATGGTATCTTTGAGATAGAACAGAATAGACTGCTTGTGAGGTCACTCCACTTTAGTGAAGCCTCTGAGCTACCAATAGGTTTTGTTCACCAGCTGGATGTGGCCACAAGGAAAGAGAGAAGTCAAGATGACTCTAAGCATTCTGCCTCAAGAAGCCAGAAGAATGGATTTGCCATTTAAGTGAGAGTAGACTGTTCCAGGAGCAAGCCTGGGTATGTGGGGATGAAAACAAAATCACACTGAGATTCAGATGGCTATTAGGTATTACGGAAAAGATGTCATATGGGCAGTGGCCACACTGACTTAGCGTCCTGGGACTATCTCCGTGGACACACAAATTAAGTTATCAATTATGCTTTCCTTTTGGTCTTGGTATTCTCTTTCATTAATTTCTATTCTTTTCTTTACTGTTTCTTTTACCTTCTTTAGATTTATTGTTATTCTAACTTCTTAATTTCTATGTTTAGTTACAAACAAAACACACATTTGTATGCTTAGCTCATTAATGTATACACTGGCTCTTTCTTTACATGAATATTCAAGTTATAAATTTTCTTCTAAGAGTTGCTTTAACTCTATTTCACAAACTTTGATAATTTCAGTCACTCAGTAGTAAGAAATTCCTGACTTCCTTTCTGACGGTTTTTTTTTTTTTTTTGAAGAGGCTATTTAGAATATTTTGATGATTTTCAAACACAGTTTTGTTTAAATTATCCTAATGTAATAGCACTATGGCCAGCAAACATGGTCTGGATGATATCAGTCCTATGGATTCTGTCAAGGTTTCATGGCCATTAATTTAAAAAATGTTTTATATATGCTCGAAAATATTGCACATTTCCTACTATTAGATATAGTTTCACATGTGTTCATGATATCATTAAAAATTATTGCTCACATCTTCAGTTTTGCAAATATTTTGGCTTGCTTAATCCATCAATTACCAAGAAAGAAATGTGAAAATTTTTTATTATGATAGTAGAGTTGAAATTTCTCCATGTTGATTCCATTAGTTTTTTTATACATTGACATGCTTTAAATTTTTTTTAATGTTTCACTTATTTCTGAGACAGAGAAAAAGAGAGAGAGAGAGAGAGAGAGAGAGAGAGAACGTGAGCAGGAGAGGGTAAGAGAGAGAGGGAAACGCAGAATCTGAAACAGGCTCCAGGCTCTGAGCTGGCTGTCAGCACAGAGCCCGACCCGGGGCTTGAACCCACGAACCATGAGATCATAACCTGAGCCAAAGTCAGAGGCTTAACCAACTGAGCCACCCAGGCGACCCGACATGCTTTGATATTAGGCAACTTTACATTTAGGATATTATATCTTCCTGGTGAATTGAACCTTTTGTCATTATGTAGTGACTTCTGGTTTCCAATCTTTTGCTTTAAAGGACTATATTATCTAATAAATAAGCTTCATTGCTTTTTATAGTTTTGCATGTATATCTTTTCCCACTCTTTTATTTATTTTTATTTTTTTAATATTTATTTATTTTTGAGAAAGAGAGATAGAGAGACAGAGTATGAGCAGGGGATGGGCAGAGAGAGGGGGAGACAGAATCTGAAACAGGCTCTAGGCTCTGACCTGTCAGCACAGAGCTGATGTGGGGCTTGAACTCATGAGCTGAGAGATCATGACCTAAGCCGAAGTCAAACACTTAACTGACTGAGCCACCCAGGTGCCCCCCCACTCTTATTTTTTTTACCTTTCTGGTTTTAGGTATGTTACTTATAAATACCATATAGCTATATTCGCTTAATTCAGTCTGATAAGCTTTAGCTTTAATAGTTCACAAAATAGCTTAATAAGATAATTTAATCAACTTATATTCATTGCTATTATGGATTTATTTTAGTTATTATATAATAGTTTTTATTTGTTCTAATTTTTCCTGTGTTTTACTTTTTCCTCTTCTTGGGTTTGTTTAGGCCTTTTCATCTCATTCCTTTCTTCCCCTCTTCTGATCCATTTCTTTTTTTTCCAAAATCTTATTTACTTACTCTGAGAGAGGGCACAAGTGTGAGTAGGGGAGAGGCAGAGAGAGACAGAGAGAGAGGGAATCCCAAGCAGGCCCCATGCAGTCAGCACAGACCCCAATGCAGGACTTGATCCTAAGAACTTTGAGATCATGACCTGAGCCGAAATCAAGAGTTGGATGCTTAACTGACTGAGCCACCCAGGCACTCCTCTTTTTGGCCACTTTTAAGATCTTTGCTTTAAGCATTGGTATTCTGAAGTTTTACTCTGATGTTTCAAAATCATAGATTTTTAAAATTTAGTTTGCTTGGAATATGTTTTGCTTCTTATATCTGAGCACTCATTTCTTGGCAATTCTCAGCCATGATAGCTTTAAGGTGTTTCCTCTCTCCCATTTTCCACTATTAACTCCAATAATTATATACAGACATCTTTATTTTTTGTGATTCTTAATCACTAGTCTATATTCTTCTTTTTTGTTCTTTAACATGTTCTATTCTGGTATTTTCTTTAGATCTATTGATCATTTTATCAATTTTCCATTTAGCTAGATCTTATCTGATGCATAGCAAATCTACTGAGGTTTCTAAAAAAATTTATTATTCATTATATTAATTGGTCCTTTACATATACCTTTAATTTTTCCCTTAACTTTTTAAATTTTGTGTACTTGCTTGGTAAACTCAACATTCGCTAAGTCCAACTATCTTCATACTTGACACCCTTTATCAAAGGATAGCTTGGGGAATCTGGGTGGCTCAGTTAGTTAAATGTCTGACTTTTGATTTCAGCTCAGGTCATGATCTCACAGTTCCAGGGATCAAGCCCCACCTCGAGCTCTGGGATAACAGCACAGAGCCGGCTTGGAATCCTCTCTTTCCTTCCTTCTTTCTCTGCCCCTACCTTGTTCACATGCTCTCTCTTTCAAAATAAATAAATAAACTAAAAAAAAAAAAAAAGAATAGCTTTAACTTGGTTTGAGAAAACCACAAAAATGCTGACTGGTCTTTATATTCATGAACATTAACCTCACTATGGCCCATTAGATTTGCTTTGGGATAATCATAAACTGACCTAGTTTTCATAGTCTGTCCTTCTCCAAGAAAATAATTTCATGCCTTCTCTTTTCTCCTTAAATCTCCCAGTCTGATCTCTAGATAGTAATTATGTTTCTTATTTCATTAAGAAAACTGGGGCAATTAAAAGATAACTTTGATAGACTTCCAATTCACCTAATTTGCTGTGTGCTGTCACTCTTGTTTCAATAGAGAGGTGTCTGTGCCGCCATCCTTGCTATTTGTGTAGTGCATCTCATTCCCTTTTGCCTGAACAAGAAGATTGTTCTAATAGTTCTCTCCTTTTTCATAGGAATTTCTTCCATTTCTGTTGGATCTTATCCCAGCCATGAATTCTGGGACCTCATATTTTATCACTTGTCTTCCTGCTCACTTCTCTTAAGTCAAAATGACTTCTTGGTTGTTTCTCAAGCATCAAAAGCATGTTATATTTTAGGTCCCTAGGTATTTTCCTCACCTTTTTTATTTGGGGGGGGGGCAGCTTAGCCATTCGCTTTTAAATTCTTTAAAAATATTTTGTTCTACATTTCAATGGAAGAAAAATGTTTCATGGATATGTAGTCATCCGTGCTTTTTCCTGCCCTCTATTCTTAGGTGCTCCTCCAGAGCCCAGCTTTCTCTTGTAGAGTGATCTTGTTCTCAGACCTCAGCCACTTTTCTCTTGATAGTCCCTCAAGGTTATTTTGTGAGGCACCACTGCTTCTGATACTGTCTATAAGCTATGACTCTCAAATCTGTGTCTGTAGCCCAGTCCTCCCCTCTGAGCTCCACACTTACATGTCCAACTCCTGGTTGAAGTCTGTAGTTCAGGATCAAATAACATCTAAAACATAACACATCCCAAAGTGAACCCTTGATTTTCCCAGTCAAAATCATCCCTACCTAGTTGCTCAAGCCAACAACTTAGGAATCATCCTTAATTTCTCTATTCACCTTCAGTTGTAATCCATCAAGTGTTGGTTCTGTACAAAAATATATCTCAAGTCTGTCTGCTTCTCTTTATCACCACATCTGTGCCACCACCTTGAGGTCAGCCAATTTTCAGAAAGGGACATAACTATAGGATGTCATTTGTTCTTTCTTTCCTTTTATTCAATTTTCTTTTGGTGGAAATTAAGTAGAAAAATCTCCCTCCCACTTTGCTGTCTGTATTCTGCATGCTTAGGTTCTTCTCCAATCTCTGTTGCAGAAAAGCAGCTGCACATGTACACACATCAAACAGCAATAACCATGTTAACCTCCAGGCACAATCTTATTCTATGTTTCCATCTGTATATATGTGAGTATGTATTTCTATATCAGAAAATAAACAGACTACATATTGAGTTTGTTACTAGACATGATGAGTAACAAAGAACAACTTTGTAAAAAAACAGTCTTTTTTTTCTTAAAATTTTTAACGTTTTCTTAAATTTCTTTAAATTTTCTTAAAATTTTTAATGCTGAGAGAGACAGCGTGAGAAGGGGAGGGTCAGAGAGAGAGGGAGACACGGAATCTGAAACAGGCCCCAGGCTCTCAGCTAGCTGTCAGCCCAGAGCCCGACGCCGGGCTCGAACCTGTGAACTGTGAGATCATGACCTGAGCTGAAGTTGGCCGCCCAACTGTCGGAGCCACCCAGGCACCCCTGTAAAAAACAGTTTTGAAATGCGGTTCTAAATTTTAGAGGCTGGACAGCAACAACTGGACAATGAGGAGAGGAATTTAAGTGTGAAGTATATTTAGTCTCAATATAGCCTGGTTAGAATCCCTGTAAAGATAATGTATAAATACAAGAATAAAATAAATGCCTTATTCCAGAACTATTGGGTGAGAGCACTTGGAAAAGATTTTATACTAATCATTTATTGCCGACTTCAATGAAATATTCCTGGTTATAACTGATGGCATTTCCTTTATCATTTGATTCCTTCTAGTAAATTTCCAAATTTTCCCAAATAATTTTTAGCCATCTCAGTGTTTAGGAATAGTTTGATATCACAAACAAATTGGAACAATACATTTTTAAAGGAATGCACTATAGCTTAGAAGAACCTTTGAAATAATATTATTAATTGATTATAAGCCAAATATGTGGTACATTCGTAAGCTATTTCATTACTAAACATTGTATAATACTTGAGATCTATTAGTAATTAATATACTAACTTAAATAAATGTATACAATAAATAAAGTAATAGATAATATGATTCTCTGTTTTTAATTTTTGTCATGATAGTCATTATAGTCTGGGGTTTTAGAACAGATTAGAATTAAATTAGATTTGGCTTTATCTGGCTGAGTCTGGGCATCACTACATTTACCCCTCAGTCATTGGCTCTCAACTATTGGTGAAACTGCTAAGGGCTCATTTTACTTCCTTTACATTGGTTCTGAATCTCCTCTTAATGGAAGACTACCCTGGAATCTAGTCAAAATACTATTGAATTTATAGGTTTTCACGTAGAATGGAACCACCTGCTATTTCCACTGCTTTTAGAGCCTCTTATAACTAGACAGCTGAAGCTAGAAAGTGAATCTTAAATTCAACACTACATTCAAATAATCTTTTTGGCAGATAAGATGTTATATTTTACCCCCACCCCATCTTAGTAATGACATTTATAGCTACTTGGGATGCTAGACTTGTAGAGGTTCTCAAAAATTGGAATATTTTGCAAGTTGGAAGTATTATATGTATTTTTCCTTTTCTTTGAAATGATGGGGATAATAAACACAATTCTAACTCAGAATTTTAGTTTCAAGAGAAAGCAAAGACCATTTAAATGTATATCAATTTTTAGTATGAAAGACAAAAGGAAATGTTTAAAACATCAAGTTACCTACTTTCTTCTAAAATCCTCTCATTTGAAATAAATGTGACACTATGCTTTGTAGCAGAACTTTTAGAATATTTTAACTGAATTTAAACAGATGTGAAAGGGCAATTCTAGATATGTAAAATTTTCATATGTAATATATTTTTTTTCAGATTTGCTAAAATTGAGTTGCATCAATCAAATTAACTCAGTGTGATATTCTTTTCAAAAGTACTTTTCAGTCACAGTCTACAGGTGGAGACTACAATGTCTCAGTCATCTCAGTATTACACAGGGTTAGGAATCTTAATGGGTATAGCATGGTCAAATGAATAATTTTCTAAATTTTCTTTTTTTAATGTTTAGTTGTTTGTTTTGAGACAGAGAGAGAAAGAGAGAGAGAGAAACAGAGAGAGAGTGAGAGAGACAAGCATGATCAGGGAAGGGGCAGAGAGAGAGGGAGAGAGAGAATCCCAGAAGGCTCTGTACTACCAGAACTGAGCCCAGTATGGGGCTCGATCTCATGAACTGTGAGATCATGACCTGAGCCAAATCAATAGTCACTTAATCAACTGAGCCACCCAGGCACCCCTAAATGAACCTTTTTAAACTTGGTATGTATGTGTAGATGTTATGAGGACCTTAATTTTCTGCATTATAAACACACATTCTTATTGTTTAAATTGCTTAAACTGTTTAGTAAGTACAAAAATAAAAAGTATGGCTCTTGAAGCCAGCAGCTTGCATCTCTCTTCCAGGGATCATGTGTCTCACTCGGGCAAATAAGACAAGATATTCAGGCATGTACATAGAGGACAACTATCTGTAGGAATTTCTTTTTCTCTTGGACTTAGTGCTCTTCCTTGGGATACTTTCTGCTTCTACTGTCTGAAGTTTCTCATAACTCTAGATTTGCTTTTTTACTGGAGTCCCTCTCTTAAAATGGTGAACTAATATTTATTTAACATTTTATTTATTTACTTATTCATTCTTTCATATTTTAGAGAGAGAGAATCTTAACTAGGCTTCACACTCATCAAAGAGCCCAATGTGGGGCTTGATCCTATGTCCTTGGCATCATGATCTGAGCCGAAATCAAGAGCCTGATGCTCAACTGACTGAGCCACCCAGGCACTCTTTTAATATTTATATGTTAAGTAGATGTGTATATCTCACTGTACCAGGTTTGTCACACTCAATTCTTTCAGTAGTCCTATGAGGTTGGAATGATTTGCCCATGTAACAAATTAGAAAATGGAAGTTCAGATAGTAAGTGCCTGGACTTATATTAGAATCCATCATCTCATTACAAATAACTTCTTTTGATTGCTTCCTAGGGAATTGGACTTCGAAGATTTGTATGAGTTTCACAAACAAAATATCTTGACAATCTTGGATTTGAGGATTGTAATAGATAAACTTTGTGTAATCTACTAGTTATATGTGCATATGCAAAATAAAGAACATAAAAAAGTAATGGTTTATATTAAAAAGAGAGAAAATGGCAGCAGGCATGCTTTGTTATAAAAATACATCCTCCCTTTCTTGAAATATTGGCATATGTTCAGAAATACACTTGACCATATAGTGTCTGGATCAAAAAATCAAATATAGTGAAATATATAGCCAGATGTGAACAGAAAAACTGCTAGATTGGATAATCCAGTATTAGAGGGCTTGATATCTCTCCAAATCAACAAAATACATATCCAAATAAAAATACAGAGATTACATCATATTGAAATGAGTTAACTTTCATATTAACCTTCAGAAAAAGGATTAAAAGAATCAAGCCCCGAACACAAGATTCCTTTCTTTTAACACTCTTAGAGCTGAGATTTGAGAGCACAATAAAAAATATGGCCAAACTCCAATATCTCTAAACAAATGATGGTTGAAAACACATGTAATTTTATGGTTTAATACTAAAATCTTGAAATGTATATGACACATTGGTATACTGCAAAGTTTGCTTGGCACAGCATTAAGTTAACGTAAGCACTATAGTATGAACGATTTACTCAATAAAAGCAAACACTATATAAAACCCACTCACTAAATTTGGGGTTCAGTAGGACTTCATTACCAGCAAGGTTCACTAACATGATACTCCAATATTGCATTATCTCAAATTATTCACCTCTGGTATAGGACTACCTGAAGATGAAATTTCATCACAGCAGTATTTTGAAATGTTTTCACTTTGGTCTCTTTAGAAAATGAAACCCACCTAGCTGTGCACATGCAATACCACTCTGTGGTAGTTTCTTTAAACATGTATGGATTATTAAATAATTCAACAGTAGAAGAAATTCAATAGTAAACTAAATAAGAATTCTGATAGCCAAGAGAGAATCTTGACTTAATTTTTAATAAGTCAAAACTAAATAAATCAAAAACTAAAATGATAAGCAAATATCCAGACCATTTGCTACTAGGAAGCAAACTGAAGGATGAAACAAAAGCAGCTAATAAACATGCTGTTTAGCCAATAAAACATGGTATCTACAACGACATCTTTTTAGATTTAAACCATTCAAAAGAGAATCTGTGGTGCAACTGTCAATTACAAATTCTATACATTTATTTTTACTTCTGAAGTTCTTTTTTCTTATATTGAGAAAGACAGAGAACTAGTGGGGGAGGGGCAAAGAGAGAGAGAGAGAGAGAGAGAGAGAGAGAGAGAGAGAAGGAGAATCCCAAGCAGGCCCCACACTGTCAGCACGAAGTCCGATGTGGGGTTTGAACCCACAAACTGCAAGGTCAGGACAGAGCTGAAACCAGGAGTTGGACGCTTAACTGACTGAGCCACCCAGGTGCCCCTAATTTCTGAAGTTCTGATTTAATACACACAGAAGACATGGAAACGTCTACTATTTTGCAGTACATTTCTTCACTTCTTTTACACAATAGTCTTATTTTGTCTCTGAATAGTCCCTTCCCTGCCACGTTTGTGCAGAAAGCAAATACTTTAGGATATTCAGTTCATAATTTTATAGGTATTAAATTTTATGTCTTGGCCATTCATATGGGAAATATTATTTAAAATTAATGGATTATTGAAGTGCATTAATTATCAAGAGAAGGGAAAAATAAAATAAATACCCAGATAAAATGATTCTTAATTACATTACTAAAAAATTACTTAAGAAGTAAAATATTTATTATGTAACTAGTGTTCTGACATTACTGTGTTGGAGAAACTTACAGAGAAACAAATTAGGGAATACCACATTCGATGCAATAACCAGCTTATTGCTTTGTTCAGTAAGAAATAATAATGACTGATGACGAAAACGTTTTTCTTATGTCAATGTAATCTATTCAGTGATGTAAAATGCTGTCCATTACAGCGTTTTGTTGTTTTTAAAATAACATACCAGGGAAATGTCTAGGACAATAGAAAATAAATCAAAATCAATTTATTCTGTATTATAATTTTGCTATGAATGACTAGCATAAAATACGGGAGCTTTAAGGCAAGGGACCTTTTATTTAAATTGACCAAAGTTTTAATCACCATGGGTACCCAAGTTAACCTCAGAAAAAAAAAAAGAGAGATAGAGAAAGAAAAAATGTTGAATTGAAAGAGGTAACCTGAATGAACTTTATAAACACAGAAACCCATGTGGTCTAGTTCATAGTTTTGTCCCAGGAGAGGAAACACAGTCCAAACAACGAAAGCAGTTAAAGTATAGTTCAAATTCTTACTTTTTCCAGATTTCATCAACAGAGATTCATTCATAACCCAACATACCATATCATCATCTCCCATGCCCATTTTTGCTTTACACTCTCTCCTTCTCCCTGCAATGTCTGTCATACCAGCATTGTCTCTTCTCACTTGCTCAGCATTTTAGTCTCATCCCCATTTACCTTCTTCATTCATTTATGAGTGGAGACTTAGCCTCTATGTATAATGAGTTAGCCTTTCCCACAGCCAATGAAAATCCTTTTCCTTTGGGATGTAGGAGGAGGAGGAGGAGGGAAATGGAGCAGGTATAAGGATGAAGTAAGACTATAAACACTCACCCATTAACACTTTTTTTTTAAAGACACCATAGGAAGAGGTTTTGTTGTAAAACATACATTTAAAATAATCTTCTATTCCTCATTATAACCTCACTATCTTCTCTGGAAAATGGTAGTCATTTAAAAGGTGAATTAGTAGAATCAATAGTTTCAATGCAATATTTTTGGTGTTTCTCAACTGAGAAAGGAGATGAATCCCAAGTGAGGGTAGAGCAGTGGCTACTTCCTCTTTAAAGTGTTAAGAGGCAACTTCTTATTTTTAAAATGACAGTAATATTTGTCTTTTCTATTTGTGGTAAACAGTAGCATTTGTATATATATATATACATATATATATAATATATATATTTGGATATATATAGCATGACATATTTTACAAATATCTTCATTATTCTTTCAAGATATAAAAGGGAAAGATAAGACCCACAGATTAATGAAATTGTAAGTACAATTAACCTAGGACCCTACTCTCAAACGGCATTTTTAACTAGCCACCTAGACTCATTTCTTCTTCTTCTTTTTTAAATGTTTTAAATGTTTATTTATTTTTTTGAGAGACAGACATAGAGTGTCAGTAGGGGAGGGTCAGAGAGAGGGAGACACAGAATCCGAAGCTACCTAGACTCATTTCTATCCCTAAGCTATCTAAAGACTTGTGAAGTAGACTGAAAAATTAACTCAGTAGCTGGAATTCATTTTCAAATAAATATATATAGACAGATAGATATTGATATCTACCAATAGAGAATCCATTAAAATTAGAGAATCTATAGGTATATATTGATATCTATCTATCTATATATATATCTATAGATGCTCTAATTTTGATAACATTCTTCTTTGATGGTAGAGGGTAAACTTTTTAGGTAATTTAAATTAACTCCACTAGGTACCAAAACTAAAAAAAAAAAAGAAAAATTTAAAACAGTAGAATTGAGACAGGCACAGGAAAATAGAAAGAGGGTGAGATGTACTCGTTGTAGATATGCTTTTAAGTTCTGACCCTGCCACTTACTCTGTTTGGCCTGGGGTAGGACATTTTACTTCCTGTGAACTGAAGTTTCTTCATCTGTTAAATGGAGGGTAAATTGGAAATCTTGGAGTCTTTTATATTACTATAATTCTACAAAAGACAATTTTCTTAAAATTCTACTGCATTTCTAAACAGACTAAACATAAACGTAATTTGATCTTTTCTTGGTGGCTGAGGGTCACCAAGAGAAAAATTAATGATGTGATATAGTTAAAAGCCATTGAGTTTGTAAGATCTCTTATTTCCACATAGTATGGAGCCAGACTGCTAAGTGCTTGTATGAATGGTTGTGTGTGTGTGTGTGTGTGTGTGTGTGTGTGTGAATTTGTGTGTGTGTGTGAATCTTCCTTTAATTTTCAGCTATTGTTTATTGATGTTTTCACTATGTCTGTTTATAATGTGCCGCCTTGTTTTTAATACACTTATTGAGGAGTAAAATACTCTTTTATAAAAAGTAGCAATTGCCTCAAGCAACAGCAGCAAAGTAAATGTTTTGTTTCGTGAAGTCACCAAAGTTTGACTATCAGATAAGTGAGGTATTTCTAATCTCTCACAGTAAATGCATTTTCTTCTGTTTCATCCTCTGAGAAGATGTAAGACAGTTGTTAAAGTATCCTTTCCTTAGTGACACCTGCTTGAAAACATTTATTAAGTCATTAGAGAACCTATCCCCAACAGTCCAAACTAATCTCGACCTTTCCTCATATGTCACATTTTCCAAACAATGCTCCTTCATTATGATTTGATAAGTCACCCTCAATACTTTCACATGCTTCTTAAGCTGTCTAATTTCAAACCAAAACTGTAGTCTAATAATAAAAGGCTTATTTCTATTAACATTTCTGTTAATATATCTTAAAGTGATGTTATTTTGATATTATTTCCATTTTACTAATGGTATATATGAGAATACACACACATTCCCAGTTAAAATAGTAAATTTGGTTGGCTAGGGAGACTGAAAGAATTTCCCTGTAAGTTACTTATAGAGCTTGATATTGTAGCTTAAATTCTTCTAAGAAACAAAACTAACGAGTGGGACTGTGGTTTGGAATCAGGTCAGAATTTTAAACCATGAAGATTCTTCCTCTCCTCCTTCCTTTTCCTCCAGTGAGCTATCTTTGCAAGTCCCCTCTCATCTTATGGGGAATTTGTAAGGTACAGTGCAGGGGTGGCTGGTGTCTGTTCTATAAAAGTCTGGCTGTGCCAGGCAATACTTTGTTAATAATCATGGCTGTGTTTGAAATCTGTGCTTTAAAATAGCACAGTTGAACCAATTTAAGAAACTTAATCCATTCTACTCACACTCAATACAAAGATCATTTGGATCTCATCTCATTTGTTTTATGCACACAGAGAAACCATAGTGTCATGCTTTGCTCTTTGGAATAGCATAATTTCCAATAAATTCTCCCCATTGAAGGTCCTCCTCTGAAATCCCAAGGCAGTCTCGTAACACGACCTTCGGTATAATGAATTTAAACCTCAGTTTCTGAAATCCTATTTGTTCCTCTATGTTGACATAGCATAGAGGAACAATTTGTTTTCCTTTCTGTTATCTACTACTACAACTTCTGTAACTATTTGTCTAACATTGTGATCAATGTCCTAGAAATAGTGCATAGGAACTGAAAAAAGTGACTGGTAAGTTACAAAATATGTATAAAATTTAGGAGTTGATATTTAGGTTCAGAAAAAAAAACTATAGAAGTCACAGAACTAAAACAAGGAAAAATAATATTTTAGATATGTTGTTTTTATGTAAATATTATTTAAGATGGAATCTGTTTCTGAGAGCCATCAAACTCTCCTATAAAAAGAAGATAGAAAATTGCTCAAAATGATATGAAGCTAATGGTACAAGAATATTATCTTACTGCATTAGGATAAATTTCCAGTAGGTTTGAGTTGTTGAGATAAATTCCCCTAAGCTTAAAAGTGGGACCAATGGAAAAATTCTATTAATATCATGCTCTAACATAATGCAAGATAATTGTATGTACACCTATTATATTTCCAATACATCATCTTATAAATTCTGTGTGTGTGTGTGTGTGTGTATGTTTGTGTGTGTAGAAGGCTGAAATGGTAGTAGTGATAGTGAATTTATTAAGCCAAATATTTGAGTTGTTCTCCCAAAAGGGGAGAAATTGGTTTACAAGATTGTTTGCTATTAAGGCTCAAATACATCCACCATGCTTAGGTTTTCTTTTATGTTTTTCAATTTTTGACAGCTGTCAGTTTACAGATAATTATTTTATCTAAGCATCACAGACACTGCATTAGTATCTTCAGAAAATATACTGTAAAAGCTGCAGTTTCACTGTCCCAAATCAATTACTGCATTCTTAAACTTGCAGTATTATTCATTTGTGGGCACTGAGGCAGCCAGTGGGAGGGTATTGATTGGAGTATAATGTCATGTGTAGCAGGAGAGAAAGATGAAAAGTGTTTTCTGCTTAATGGGTTGGTATTAAGTAGGTGGGAATGGCTTCTAATTAGCCAACAATTGCTGTGCTTCCAGGTTCCCTCCTTTCCCTCCTCCTGTCGGTCACCAGCTGCCAATCTGCCCCCATTTTTTTTTTTTATTTGGAGTTCATTGCTCACTGCAGTGAGAGCCTTTGTTTAAGAAAGAGGGCTCCCAGGGTCTCAGCTGCCTGGGTACAGCTTGCTGCCTACGATGAGTAGCAACTGTCAGTTTATTTTATCTCAACCTTTTCATCATTCTGTTGAAACTGATCGACTGAAGCCACCTGAGAGACCTGAGGATTCCGTACCTACAAGTCATTAGCTAGGACTGCAGTCTCTCACCACATAGCAAGTCAACTGAACACTTCCTGAAATACAGTCCACTTTAACCCCATGTTTCCCCAAGAACACATACGCATCCTGTCCCTTTTTTGTTTTTGAAGCTGACTTGCTGGGAGACGCTTCCTTTGAGACACAGACATAGAAGTCAGGATATTTCGCTTTGGCTAAGGGATGAGGATAAAGTCCCTGTGATAGGCCTTGCCAAGGTGATACCAACTGATAAGGGGAGCATTGTTCCATCCACAGCAAAAGTGAAGGTGAAGATGGAAAACATTTTACAAAGTGACTTTATAATATCAGGTCTTAAGCCTCTTTCTTTACAAACATTAAGTGTGCCAGACTGGTCTGATTTTGTATTCGTGTGATCCATAATATGCTTAGGCGGCTTCCTATTTCAATTTAGAAGTGAGTAAAGAAAAATTTTCCACACTCTTAAATGATATGAAAGCCTTATTTAAGAGAAGCCATCTAACCTGTTGTATCCAGAACACATCAAAACAGAATGACACAATGAGAAAATTCTACCCATGACACAGTAGAGAATAATGCTTAGTGAAAATCAGTGATGTGCAAACCCAGTGAAGAATTATGCTGTTATATACCCCTTACAGTTGTAGGGTTATGAATACGTGATATTTAACCACATTTCAACATGGGTAGCTAGGCTTCTTGGGAAGTGAAATTTTTGAAACACTTAGAGAAAGGGGTGGTAACTGAGCAGAGAAAAAGGTGATTATTTCTGATTAGTGATGCGAAGTAACAAATAACAATTGGGATTATAGATGAAGAGTTCAAAGATTTTCACCTGATTTTAAAATAAATATCTAAAGACAGTGAAAGGAATAGATATACTGAGTTAAAGTGCTTCATATTTTGTATGTGAACCTATAATATTGCTGAGATATATTGTCTGAAGAGCCACTAAATGGGTTTACACACATTAGTGAAGGATCACATATTCATGCAGAAAAGCTAACCTTGCATTATTACCATCCTAAAAATGGAAAAACTTTAGAGCAGATCTCACACATAAGAATCAACTGGTGAGGGGCATCTGGTTGGCTCAGTCAGTGAAGCGTCCGACTTAGGCTCAGCTCATGATCTCACGGTTCTTGGGTTCGAGCCCTGCATCGGGCTCTGTGTGCTGACAGCTAGCTCAGAGCCTGTAGACTGTTTCGGATTCTGTGTCTCCCTCTCTTTCTGACCCTCCCCTGCTCAAGCTGTCTCTTTCTCTCTCTCTCTCTCAGAAATAAATAAAAACATGAAAAAATTAAAAAAAAAAAAAAAAGAATCAACTGGTGAGCCAGTCAAGAAGCAGATTCTCAAGCCCCTAACCTGGAGATTCTGTAAGGCTGTGTTAAGGCCTGGAATATATACGCATTTATAACAACTCCATTTTGATGCAAGTGGTAAGTGGTCCTTGAGTTAACACCCTGAGAAACTGCCTGAGGCTTATCGTGAAGTTTAATTTTCCACAGGGTATTTTAAAATACTTCTATCATAATAGAAAATGCAACAAATAGAACAATTTTCATTTCAATGTCATTTTCTTCCTAAGAATCTTCTACTCATAATTTCCTTAAACATCATTAAAACATGAAATAGACTAAGCTAGACTACAATAGAGAAATACCCAAGAGCTTCACATGTATTAAGTCCTGTTTTGTGAAACTCAATTCAAGGTAACATATATTTCTTACTATTGGTTTTAGTCAAAAAGGCCACTGCTTTACAACCTATTCTTCGCATGGCAGCCAAAACGATCCTTTTGAAAAGTTAGTCGGGGTCCTATTCTCAGACCTCGGTGGTAATTTTCTAGCACAACTGGAATAAAATCCAAAAATCACTATGACCTGGAAGACCTAAATTAACTGGCTGCCGTTCGAAACTCAATTCTTTCCTCTCGCCATCTCACTCAATTTGCTCCCACCATACTCTACTGATCTTCTAGTTAGCTGGCTATCTTCGGCCCTTCTAGATACTCACAGGGATTTTGCTTTAAGTTTCTCTGCAAACTACGCCTCTTTTGAGCTGCTTCTCTGAACCTTCTGTTTAAAACAGCCCCCTCCCCATCACTTTCTGTTCTCTTACCCGCTTTATTTTTCTTTCATAGCACTTCACACTACTTCAAGTGATTGATGGCCGGCATCTAAACCTCCGTTTCCATGCCCAAGAAATTCTATACTTTAAAAATTAAAATGGAAACCTGTCCTCACCCCAAGGACTAAGAAGTCAGCTAGTACTCACTTTCCCAGCTTCCCTTGCAGCATGTGAGCCAGGCTCCACCAATCAGCTGCACGCACACCAAACTCTGCTTTGGAAGCTGTTACTGGTTAGTAATACAGGGCTGTGCAGAGTTAAACCCCGCCAAGATGTGAAGTCAGGCACGATTCTGTATCGCAAAGCTTCCTTAGTACTTCTCATGACAAGAAATTAACCTGCCAACGTATATGTGCTAGTTAATTTTTTTTTCAGGACATTTTTTTTCTTTTTACTGTTATATAAACATGGCTTTAGTTACATGCGAACCTGAAAAACTTGCTGGGTACATTTGTATTCAAAGAACAGCATCCCTTTTGTGTCCCTGTTAACAAGTTTGTAAAATATTTACATATATCTAGTTATTGAATTACATTTATGTTGAATTTATTCATGAATATGGATCATAGCATTTATAGGTATTTAAAATTTGGTTTAATTTTAACATATGGCTTGATCTCTTTGCTCAACTTCAAATCACTGTGCTAAAGAAAGTCAAGAAGAGACCTGGAAGAAATAGCAATAGGTAGATTTGGGTCCACTTATCTTTTACAAATTATATTTTTCTTGGCATGTACAGAGAAAGCTACCCAGTACAAAGCTGATCTGTTTTTTTTTTTTTAAGGGATAATTCCTATGTTAGATATAGAAAGTGACAGTATTATGCATAATTATCTATGCAATTACACTTGCACATGCTTGAAAATTTTTAGCCAGGAATGCTTAATAACATTTGCATGGTTAAATGAGACAGCAGAAACAACTGGAAAGGCCTCAGGGCATGGTCATCTATTTAAGCATCCACTTGGATTTTCAACATAATTAGTCATATAATTGTGTGCCTAAACTTAGTAGATTCATGTAAGTAATTATAAATTATTAAAAAGCTGTGCATGTGTTTTGCTCCCTATTTCCTGCCAATCAAATTACTAGGGAATATAGTATGTTCACATTTCATCATACAAATCTCCAAATAAAATTACATTATAAAGCCCTGAATGAAGGTGAGTAAACAAGTGAATCCATTCAGATGAGATGTAGTTAATATAGTTATGTGGACATCTTCAATACTTACAAAGAATTCCTATGATCAAATCATAATGAAAGTTTCTTCCTCTATCCCTACTAAGATGTTCTTTTGTGGTTTTTTGTTCTGTTTTGTTTTGTTTTGTTTTCAAAAGAGAGAGCATGAGTGTGTAAGCAGGTAGAGAGAGGGGCAGAGGGAAAGAGAGAGAGAATCTTAAGCAGGTTCCATGCTCAGTGCAGAGCCTGACAGGGGGCTTGATCCCATGACCTTGGGATCATCACCTGAGCTGAAATAAAAAATCTGGTAGTTAACCAACTGAGTCACCCAGGTGCCCCTCTACCAAGATTTTTATGAAAAAAAAGTTTATTTTGCTTATGTTGTTTCAGACATGAGTTTTTCATTTATTAATTTTATATTTTAATTTTAATTAATAGCTAAAGGTTAGACATAACAGCTTCCTCTCATATAGTTGATTTCTTCTTTTTCATAGTTTTGTTAGTGGGTGATGGTAAAAAGGCCAAATAAATCTGAACAGTCAAAAATATTAACCCCTCAATTTTATGATGGTCATTTGATTTATAAACTCTCCCAGTTTTTCTCACCAATCCTCTACTTGACTGTTAATTTTGAAGCTTCATTTATTTCATACTTCTCCATTGTTTTTTATTCCATTGTTATTTTAATAACTGGGTTGAAAATGTGGAGATTTGAGTTAAACTGTATATCCCTTCACAGGAGCTCATTTAACAAACAAGATGAGAAGAATTTTGAAAGTGTTGAACTAAATTCCCTTTGATAAGAGTGCAAATTACACGTTAATAGCTGCTGATACAATGGAATACTTAATCTTAACACATAGAAATCAGACTATCTCACTAAGGCTAGCATTAACCAGTCTTTTTCTCATTTTGGGTGCCTGATTCCATGTTAGAAGTCAATAAATGCAACCCCTTAGAGGCATCACACTTAAATGAGCTAACCTTAGTTTTCTCTGTTGGTTTGACAAAGTCCAACTTGTTTACCTTAAGGGCAAGATGAAAGAATATCTATTTGCTCAGATTTTTTGATCAAAGATAGAATGAAATGAAAGGAAGAAAATACCTGAGTATACTATAGTGATAAAGATTTGGGGATGGTGAATATTGGCTAGTGCTCTTAATATTTATCTCATTGTGGCAGTAATTTAGAGGGTTCAGAAAGTAAATGTGTTCAGGTGTTTCTAGGATTTGGAGTGCTTCAAGGATTCATTTTAGGAAGGTCAAGACACTGGTCAGGATGAACTGGCATTAAAATTAAGAAATATGCTAGCATTTCTTCTGATTAGCTTCTTATTCAATATTTCCCACACTGAGCACACTGTACCCATCCCTGGGAGGCAGACATCACCCACGAGAAGTGAAGTACATATTCAGGCATCATTACTCGAGTCAGTCATCATAAAAAGGCATTATAAGTAATTTCTAATTTCTAAAAGAATATTCATCATGAAATCTATTTATTTTTCTATTAATTATGCTGAAGAATCTAGCCTATAAAAACATTCACTCTTGTCTGAGAGTTAAAAATACAGGAAGGGCAGAGTAAAAGAATTTAAAGGAAATGGAGTCTTGCGACCATGGATATAATTTCTGATTGATGTTGTGGTTTTAAAAAATCAAAATTCATAATGGGAATACAAAGGTACAAAGGTGAAAGGTAATAAGAAACACTTCCACACAGTAGCCCAAATCAGAAAAGCTTTGGAAAAATTCAGAAGCTAACAAAATTTGTTCACATTTTAAGTATTCATGTCACTCCTTTTTTCAGAAGAAATTGTATAGATTAGGAATTACTTGAGTTATCCCAAGAGAGCCTTATTAAGGAAGGATTAAATACACGTATGAGAAGATTCTTTTGCCTCCAAATTCTAGTAATGGTAGGAAAGTGTTCACCTAAATTGGCGCAGGGTTTGGAATCCATGCCCACAGGGAAAGGGACATAGTTGGAAGCAGGGTAGAGACCCCTCCGTGGGAATTAGATAAATACAGATAGGATTTCCTCAGAACTTCTAGCCCTAACTCTGTATTGGTCCAACTCTGGCATTTATTCTCGTTTTGCAATGGTTTAGCCAACCAACAAACTTTTCATAAGCTTTTCAAACTAGCAAATTAAAGGTGAAATTGAAATAAAACCAGATGAGAAAAACCCAGTTACATTTTTTCCCTTGGAAATGGTGAGTTCAGTGTACCTTGGAAAGTTAAAACTGGTAACACCATCAGCTACCAAGAACTGTGAGCAGAATCTAAAAGAAGTATAGTTTTTGTTTGAGCAATCAAGAATTCTCTTTTATTGAACCAAGGCAGCAGATAGAGAAGGAGGCTCTCAGAAAGGAAAAAAAGGAAAAAGAAAAAAAAAGATCTTTCAACCCGAGGGATCTAGAGCTACATTATTATTTCCCAATGAAGTAAGCATTAGTTTTCTGAAAAAAAGTATTTGATTCCTAAGGAAGCAAATGTGTCATTTGTGTTGTAGAAAACATATGAAGATGGGGGAACTGTGTTTGAAGGAAGAAATCTGAAATTCAGGCTCAAACTCTGCAGTCTTTTTTATTTAAAAATTTGGCTACAATTAAGTATTGATTTTGTCTTCTTTGGCATGTTTCATCTTTGGAATTATTTTATTATCAGTTGCAGAAGCCAGTGAAATCTCTAAGCTCTTTCTTAAAATTTATTAGAAGTATACTTTGATAATCTATCATGATTTAGATGAGACTGGCAGAAAAGATACATATCTTTCTTAAGTTTTCTGACAGTAGCATAGAGTATATAAAGAATGTATTTTAATGTTTCATTCTCCTTTGTCTTATCAAACTTGTTTTCTGTGACAAGAAATGCAAGTAAAACACAAAGGATTTTAAGAATCTCTGCCTTAGAAAAAAATCACAAGCAGACTTGCAACCTATAAACACACAATTTATAAATTGTCATATGGAGAAATGGCTCTCCAGGTTCTACCCCTGGAGCTCCCACTGCTGCTATGTAGGGGCCGTCATGAAGCACCCTGAAGCTTGCAGAGTTAAGGCAGGCTACATTAAGCTGTACCAGCAAACAACTCTGAAAATCTCAGTGGTTCACCACCATAAAGGATTATTCTGTGTTCACACAAAGTCTGCTGTGGATCCAAACAGCCTTCCAGGACAAATGTTCCATGTGCAGAGATTTACTGTGTCCATCTTGTTGCCCTATAAGTTTTACTAAAGCTTCCACTATGATCACTGCAGCAGGGAAAGAAAGAATCAGCTGTAGGATCTCAGGCAGGCTCTCCTATCTTATACCCAGAGGTGACTTTTGCCCAGGGGCCAGAACTAGTCACTGAGCCCTGCCTAGCTGCCAGGAGCTGAAAAATGCAGTTCTCCATGTGCCTCAAAGTATAAAGAACCAGATACTGGTAAGCACATAGAATGGATCAATGGTTACTGAACCCTCAGAAAATTATATGCAGTAATTGTAGGTTTCTCTGAAGAGCAGAGAGAGACCTTAGCTTTCATCAGATTCTTCAAGGGGATAGTGATTTGTCATTGAACAACCCTAATAAGTTCTTTTTTTTAATGTACAAATTTGGGGCACTTGGGTGCCTCAGTTGGTTGGGCGTCTGACTCTTGATTTTGGCTCAGGTTATGACCCCAGGGTTGTGACATTAAGCCCTGAGCATGGAGTCTGATTGAGATTCATTCCCTCTCTCTCTCTCTATCTCTCCTTCTGCCCCTATCCTCCAACTCCTGCATGTGCTCTCTCTCTAAAATAAAATTTTAAAAAACAACCAAACAGTGCACAGATTTATATTGAAGAAAGGAAAGCCTTGAAATTCAGGAATAGCTTAGAGAAATTGAATTTAGGGCAAATTTCCAGACTGTAGAATACCAGTCCATGTGTTGGCCTCATTATCCACAATTATTTTGCCCCACACTGCCTGAGTGGGTTCAATTGTATGGTATATTACAAATGTTCCAAATTCTGGCAATCGGTAATCTTCCAACATATAAAAAAATCCTAGTTGCTCTGAAGAGGCTAAACTACTTTCAGTCATTCATAACACTGTGTGAATCAGCTTAATCAGACTGGTTTTTTCCTAACAGTATTCATATTTTTTTCCCAAGGATCACTGTCCTGTGCTGCTCGTTGTCCAATTTCTGCAAACATTTGTCTTCTGTGTTTTATCTTTTTAGCTGTTTAAGACAGGAAGGTAATCCTTTCCCTGTTGCTCCATCTTGGCCAGAAATAGAGTTCCACCTGTTTCTTTTCAATGTGAATATTCTTATCTGGACTTTAATTAAAATTGTAATCTTTTGAGGGTGTCTGGGTGGCTCAGTCACTTGAACATCTGACTCTCAATTTACGCTCAGGTCCTAGACTGAGCACCACGTTGGGCTCTGGGCTGACAGCAAGACCCTGCTTGGGATTCTCTCTCTCAAAAATAAACAAATAAACATTAGAAAAAGAGAATCTTTTTAAATGTTAGACATGGTTTCTAGTAAATGTAAAGTAATATTGTAAAAAAGTGCAACACATAGAAAGAATTCCTAAACTAGAAGTCTAGAACACTAGATTATAGACCTATTTGTCTTTCAGATTTTTGCATGACTGCCTTTCTCTGGACCTGAGGACATTTGAAAAGAAAAAACTTGCGGGCCAAGTAATTTCTTTGGTGCCACACAGCTTAATAATTTCATGGTTCTATAAACTCAAAAATGTTCAAGGCTTTAACCTGTTTTCAGAAGCTAGAAAGAGGCTGTAGAAGTGGTACTAGATTGAGGAGGGCAGAGACAGCCACAGTCCAAAGTGCATGAAGAAGGCGTAGTGATGATAAAGAACCAGGCATATTCAGGAATCAGAGGCCCAAGGAATAGTGGGGAAAAGGTAGTGGTTGAGGAGATGCTGAGGGGAAGTATGACACAGGATTGAAAATAGGAGGATGAATTGAAAGTCTGCAGATGAAACAGTGCACTAGCTTTCGCAACTTCAGCAGTGCCAACCAGGGACAAGTACAACTGCATATGACAGCAGAGAGCTGGAAACTCCTTTATTATAAATTATAGCAGAGAGATCAAATATTTACACCCCGCAATTTTACAGCTCTTTGATATATTAAAATAGTAATAATAATAGTAACAACAATAATACGATTCCCTTTTGTTGAAACCCACAGAAACAAGTATTTGTGGGAGTAAAACAATAAATAAAATGCTCATGAAAATCTAGATTGAACTCTTAAAGACTACAAAATGCCATATCCATTTAGAGTATGATCTTACGGAGGGATTATTCCCAGGTCCAGAGGAATCTTATTAGTGATCTGTTTTGAACCTCAGATAAAGATACCTGGATTGAAATTTTTTGCCTGAAGTCACAAAGCTAATTAGTGCTCAATATAGTATTAGAACCCAGGTAACTGGACTTTTGAGCAACACCATCTCTCGATTACCCCAAATGCCAGTAGGGTGAGCTTTGATTTAGTCAGATTTTTCATCAGAATCTTCTTTTTATGTGTCATGCTTTTGAACACATTTTTAGAGACAGAGGTTTGCTCTGTGACAATAAGATGCAGTAAAACCTGCTTGCTGACTTTTTGGCTAATTCGGTAACTTTCTCCTCATTGTTAGGGTTATTTAACTAAAGTGGCTGATCAAAGTATAATAGAACATGAGGCTCACTCATGAATGTGGCTTTTTTCACATTCATTAAAAGGGCTGAGTTCATGAATAAAAAATACAAGCAAAGAAGAGGGTAGGAAAATGTGGCTCGACATTAAACCAGGGATTCAACATTAAACCAACATAAACCAAGGGCTGAGAGACAAATTCATGATCTTGATTGTTTTCTTTTAAGAATATTAAATGATTCATAAAACGAGAGTGATATTTTTGGCACTCAAGGAACCCTTTACATGTCATTTTGTAGAACAGTGTCATTACTGGCTAGCCAGAGTATTCATCTATTTCTATACTCAGGATTTGCATCCTATTTCTCTGATATAATTTACATTTGACTTCCATAAGAATGTGCATTAAAATCATGTAACTGATATTATCAGTGAAGTGGTTAACCATGTTGGCATTTGAATGGCTATAATTACATTTCTAAGTTAACAGTACTCCTAAATTGCACAAGAAAAGCTTTGTTTCCCTGTTACTATTCCACACTTCGGTCTATAATCTCCAAAAGGCAGGATGAATTAGCTTTTCATTAAAAAGATAAATTTCATGATTGTAGACATAATAGTTATAGTAGAAAACTAAACTATATTCTGGAGAAATCAGCAGAAATTCATAGGCCTTAATCCTTCTAGAGCCAACCAATTTCTGTTGCTTCAGGCTTGAATAATTTTATTGAATTGCAATAAATTTGAATTCCTTCTAAATTCCTAAATTTGGGGAGAGAATCTATTCTTATCTCACTATTGGAAAGGAAAGGAAAGATGAAATTATTCCAACCATATCTAAGAGTATTAGAATGGTATGAAAGTTCCTATATTTGCTGTGTTCCCTCTGAAAGGTACAAAGATGAGAGATGATTGCTGGTGAATCACTGTTCTATTTTATCTAGAGACCTGAGTGCTCTCACTCTCTATTCCCTTAGGGGGTCATGTTCCTCTGCTTAAAAGAATATTGCCTGCTCTGTGAGCTAATGATTTGTTTGGAGGATGTAAGTCTCAGAGGTGAAGAAAACTGCACAGCTTTTATAATATATCTTTCAAATCTTTGATCTACTTTTTTTCTGCATACATGGGACCCCTCAATAGCAAGATTAAAGATGCCTCTTCAGAGGAGAAAGGCAAAATTTGAAAACCTAAATGCTGCTCAGATTTCCAAATAATATTTCTGTATTGCCTCATTTTGTCAACATCACACTTGGTGTTGTCCTGCCTTCATGTGATAACCACACGGTAATCAAAATACAGCACTGGATCGTAGTTGCTTTGTTGTTCTTGTTTTTCCAAGGAGGCATGGAACTATGAATCCTATTTTAAAAAGTGATCAGTGCAAATATGTCCTCATGATGAGGACATACATACTCCCTTTAATTCTATTTAATTTGACAAAATATTTAGTTGGTACCTAGCAGATGTTAGGCATTGTGCCTTCTTTTGTAGGAGATACCAAGAATCAGCATCTGTTTTCAAGACACTCCTACTCTCACTGGGCAGATAAGGCAATTACAGAAATGGCCACGATAGGATGCAGAATATGACAGATGAAAAGCGCTTGGAGAGAAATGAATGGCATTCAATGTGGGAACAGAGACAACAGTCCAGTAAGAGGGGGATCAGGGAAGATTTCGACATTTGAGAAGGGCCTTGCAAGACCAGTGAGATTTCCCTGGATGGGGCTAGAGTTGGAAGTGAGGTGGTGATAATAATGTATGTTACGTGTATCTGGGGGACGTGGGGGTGGTCGGGGGAAGAGAGGCTGTCAAAACACGTTGAGAGGCTTGTACTTAATTTGTAGGCAGTAGGGATCCAATGAAGGTTTTGAAGCAGAGCAAAGGTAGAATAATAAGGAGCTGTGGTTTAAGAAACATTTTTGAAGCACTGAGAAAGCAGATTTTAGTATTTTGAACTAAAATATGTCTATGTAAACAAGCAAGTATGTTTGATAATGTCTGACTGGTCTTATTTCCAAATAGAACAACTATCACTAAAAATGTTAAGTATGCCAGTAGTAGAAGAATTAACTTCTCATTTATATTTGAAACTGAAAGATTCTTCTTCACTTTTATAATGACATAGCTCATCCATGCATAGATTTCTAATTTCAGTCAAATGAATCAGGAAGTGGGTGTACTTTTATAGCATTTCAGAGAATTTAATCTTCTCCATCATACAAATAACTGAATTTTTACTCTCTGAATAATATTTTGAAATGTATTTTTTTTTTTGCTTCCTAAGCTCTTTGGAACATCCTTACCAAAAATGAGGATAAAATTTAAAAAGAATAGAAAAATAAATAGCTTTATAGGGTAAGAAAAAACAAAACAAAAGAGATCTTTGAAAAGCTCCAAAAGACTGCAGCAAAAAGACACATGGCTCTGATCAGAGAAGCAAGTTTTGAGGAGTATTTTTTTTCCTAATTATTATCGTGATGGTTAGAGCTTATCCAAGTAAATATGAAAAAGTGAGTAGCCCAACTTGTTCTCTACCAAACCTTTTATCAGAAGAAGTAATCTAATAGATAGACGGATCATATTTCCTCTGCTTTATCTCCTGGGTGGACAAAATGAAGGAGTAAAGGGAAGATAATTCAAAACTACAGAACAAGCTCACAAATATATGACAACTCAACACTCTGAAGTGAGCAAAATATTATCGAAAAGTGGTTAGTTAATAGTTAACTGTAAATATTTGTTGGGCATTTGAGCACATTGAAATTCAACAAGCAATCTGTTTTTTAAGACTTCATCTTGTACATATATTTGGAATGAGACCTTTACTTATTTCATAACAAAAGGACAGTGTTAAGTGGTATTCTACTAAGATAAAAGAAGCAATAAAATTCCTTTGTGCCCAATTTACTGTTATTTCCTATTTATTCTATGGAGAAAATAAATACCAAAGAGCTTATTGTTTCATCTAAATGACTTAAGGGGAAAGAAAAGAGTTCCAAGCAGGAGAGGCTTCTTTACATAACACAATTTTGTCTACAATTCCATTTGAGTTATCTCCAAACATCTCCAAAATATTTTCCTTTAAATAGTTTGATTTACGAACAAGTATGTAACCTAAAGGTCTGTCATAGGCAGTACTGTTAAAAATTTTTAAAAATCCTATTCTGAAGTTCTTAACTGGGGACTAGAGCTGAGTCAAGCTGACATAAAAAGTGATCCTCACATCCCCTCTAATATTCATGTAGTAAAGAATAATTAAAATTACCAATAAAATCAAAATCACCAATGGAGCCATCAAGAATGACACAAAAACTAAAGTGTTTTCAAAAAGCCAAGTCTTACCGATATTCTGATGAGGTGCAACGCTGCTTCTATTCTCCTTCCACGACAGCAGGTAGTCAAGGCTGGTGAGATCTTCAGACTCGATATAATTGTTAATGGTCAGCATTATTTCATGAGCTTTTGCTATTCCATAATGAACTTTTGTTTCATCCACATTATGCATGTTCATTAGCTTTGCTGTTGTGTCAAAAGCTTGTTGAAAGTATTCAGAAGCTTTATTGTAGTATCCCTAAAAATGTAAGAGAAATCATTTTTTTCCCTTAATTTTTATTCCATCATTCCACACGTCTGCTCACCTTGGCATATACCACACTGGTCTTTCCACATATGGCATTCATCTTCCAGAGGGAAAGGGCTAGTAGGGTCTCTATTAGAATAAGGTTCTTTTATTTGTTTGTTTGTTTGTTTAGAATAAGGTTCTTTTAAAAAGTTGTGATTATTCACCATACAACATCTTGAAGTTAATACACTAAAAAAATTTTATCTACCAAGTTGAACTATGTGCAACTTAAGTTTTTTTGGATTAAAAATGTTCAAATATTAGTTTTTTCATATGGTTCAACGTAATACAGTGTAGCAAAAAGAAGTTTGAGACTCTTGAATGCTGAGAACAAACTGAGGACTGATGGCGGTTGGGGGGAGTGATAGAGGATGATGGGCATGGAGGAGGGCACTTGTGGGGGTGAGCACTGGGTGTTATATGGAAACCAACTTGACAATAAACTATTAAAAAAACTAATGCAAAATAAATAAATAATAAAAATGGTCAAATATTAGTATTTTCATATGGTTCAACCTAATACACTGTAGCTAAAAGAAGTTTGGGAAAATGTATCTGATTCACATTGATTTGGATGTAAGTTTCTTACTTGTAGCATTGGATTTACTTAATGAAGTATTTTAAACCAGATTTTGTGTTCAGACATAGCAAGAGATCATTTTCAGTCAATCTATTTAATCAATGGCCAGTGAAAATACTGTATCTATCTGCTGACTTGGTTGTTGCTCTTGTTTTCTCCATGTGTTTATGTCATTCTTGACTGTGGACATAGGAGGTATTCAAGATTTCTGAAAGTTATGAACTTGATGGCACTAGCACAACTCATGGTCATTTAACTGTTTATTTCTTTTCTAAGTCATTTCCAACATCTCACTGCAAAAATTCAAGGTGGTGTTTCGTTTTTTTTTTTTTTTTTGTGGGTTTTGGTTGTACTCTCCTATCCTCCTAAAAGCCACTGTCCACAAATAAATAGTATTTATCAAGCTCTTTCAAGGTGTCAGGGCCAGTGCTACGTTCTTCATGTGTATTATGTCACTAACTTTCATAAGTCATCCTATAAGGAAATGTTATTCTTATTCTACAAATAATTAAATTGAGCCCCAGTAAAGAGACTATTTTCTGCCAACCTTGAATCTTCTAAAATGCTTCAAAAAAGAGTTTTCTTCAGTAGAGGATATCATTTTTAGGATTGAGCTGTACTTTTAAGACTCTAGGGAACAAAATTCCCCTTCTTCGTTGACTTCTAACCCTCGTCTTTCCTCTCCCCTTCCCTTTAGCCCTCTCTTCTTTTCTCTTCTCCTTCCTCTCTTCTTTCTTCTATACACATAAACATGCATGCATACTTTTGAGAAGAAGCCCTTACAAGAGGGAATATCTTATTACAAGTTTTAAAATGATATTCTCACAACATTTTATGAAGGAACTGTTATTACAAACACCATAGAAAAACCCTTATTGCATACACCAGTGGAGGCATACTCAACTCCATGTATCTCTGTATAAGCATGACATTCAGACAGCAACCTGAATACAGAAGTTGCTAGCAAGGTGAGGAGGGGGAGAAATAGAGCTTGTGTGACAGTTGTTACCTACATACGCAGTACATATAACATTATGTTATAGACCCACAAGGACAGGTTAGTGAATTCTACTCAAATGGTTGATTCCAATTAAATTTGCTAGTTTAAACACAGTCCCTCTGTATTTTATCAATAGTAATTTTTGTTTGTTGAAGTGAACAATTCTTTCTTTTATTTCAAAGTGTATAACATAAATTGATAGGAGGATAAGTTTACTTAATTAGAAAAGGTAAAATTGTACCAAAGATATTTGTATGACAAGCAAATTATATGATTGAGAAACAA
Organism: Hyaena hyaena; assembly: GCF_003009895.1. Classification (NCBI taxonomy): domain Eukaryota; kingdom Metazoa; phylum Chordata; class Mammalia; order Carnivora; family Hyaenidae; genus Hyaena; species Hyaena hyaena. Next base: position 175,694 of record NW_024081111.1, on the reverse strand, counting down.
TACAAATATTGAAGATGAAAATAAAACTGGTTAATATTTTGGAATGTTTTGCTAGATATCAAAGATATAGGACAAAAGAGCTGAACATATGTGACTAGACCAAACATTTCTATTTTTAAAAACAGAGAAGTATAAATATCTAATTATTGTTCTAGTTATATTTCTGAGCATTAGGCTCAGAACTTTAGATGAAAGTCTTAGGAAAATTAGGGACCATAAATAAATGGACTTATATTTAAATTTCCAGAATTATCTCATATATTTTTATGTTAGAATGAACTTATTCATTCATCTGGTAACTACTACTTACCAAGCTCCATGCCAGGCAGTGGGGATTCAGCAGTTAACAGAATTTACTTTGCCTAAAACTTATATTAGATTTTTTAACAAGTATTTCCCCCAAAATAGGAGTATTATAATTATTCATAATTATTAATTATCATTATAATTACATAAAATTATTCTTCCCTCAAATTGAGCCTAATATTCAGTCATTAGATACATACACAACTGCCATAAAACTGATATCAACCTAAATTTCTGTAGTTTAAAACACTATTAAGGAAATACGTTAATTCTTTTCCTATGCAACCATTTTTATACATACCATTTTGGAATGAGATTTCACTAATGTGTATTGCATTTCTAGATTTTCAATTCTTAAAGAGTTTAATACCTAAACTTTGTATCTTCTCCAAAGGTTCTATCCAATGTTCTATAGTTCAATTCTGCTATCAGTTAATCCCTATCTAATCATAATATTCAGAAGACTCCAGTATATAATCTTGGCAATATTAAATATGAATTTGAGAATACATAAGTGAATTTATGCACTTCATGAATGGATCTTATTGGGAAAGAGAACTTTGTTTAGTGTTATAACTATCCACTTGATCTTAGCCAAAAGGCCGAGAAGCGATTTTAGTGTCATAACTATCACTGAGAAGTATTTAGTGGACAGTTTCAGGACAGGACCTTGATGACATCACAGACCTTAAAACAAAGCTTGCATTATTGCAATATATAGAATTTTCATGCATCATTCTAATTCTTACTAGATCCTTCTTAGTGCATCTGAAATGCCACTCTATCCAATGAGCAAGCTAAAAAATAAATGAACATTTTCTCAGTACTAAGGAAAAATCAGTTTTTACACATTTTCTCTGCTATTTGAGTTTGGAACTACCATTGTTTTAACTACATGATTATTTTCTGATCTTATTAAGGAATGAGCAATCCTATAAAGAGTCTATTAGTTATTTTCCCGAAAGCATTCTCATTTGACTACTTTATATTAGTTATATGTTTTCATCAAAACATAACATCAGGAAGATGGGATGGGTGGCCCGTATTCCATGATTATATAGTAAAAGGTAAATTAATTAGGATAAATAATCTTTTAAAGATGTGTCAACTATAATTATAATAACACTATCATAACTAGAGAAAACAGTTAATTCTAATATTTTTCCAAATACAGTTTTGTATTATAATTGTGGTCTTATATTTCTTGGAATTGATTATAAAGAATACAATTAGAATGCAGTGCATGAATAATATGAACCCAAAAAGAGATGATGAAGGCAGTATGTAGAAGGCCTTAAAAGAATACTGACAAGTATCAGCAATGTTAGATTTGCTTTTGAAGATTCACTACAGCTTTTTAGAATTATTGTACAAAAGTGAGATAGAAGTTTGGAATCCCTAAAGTGAGACAATCCTATATAATTAGTTACAAATTTATTGATTGATTCAATGAATTCACATCTTTTTGCTCACCAACTTTGTGCCAGGTTCTCTTTTAGGATCTGGAACAAAATAATAAGGCAGATATGGTTCTTATTCTCATTACACTTCTATTCTAGTGAAATTAAAGAACAATAAGAAAATATCATAAATAGGAAAACTATGAGATAAGTCTATGTGGAATATTAAAGCAATGTTAAAGAGTGACCTGGTGGCTGCTTTTTTTCATATGATTTATTTTGGCATGCAGCTCTCAGGACTTCAATGAAAAGAAATGGAGATTTCAGATATTTGGTAAGAGGTAGAAAAATTTTTTTTCAACCAAGCAGCTACTTTTATTGATTGAATTTTTTTACTTCTTTCTCAAATGTCTTCAAAAGCTCCATAGAAATCAGTGGATTAGATTTCATCATTTTATTTTATTAAAAATTTTTTAATGTTTATTTTTGAGAGAGACAAAGCATGAGCAGGGGAGAGGGTAGGTGTAGAGAGAAAGGAAGACACAGAAAATGAAGCAGGCTCTAGGCTCCAAGGTGTCAGTACAGAGCCCGGACACGGGGCTTGAACTCACAAACCCGGAGACCATGACCTGAGCCAGAGTCAGATGCTTAACAGACTGAGCCACCCAGGTGCCCCACTTTGGGGTGATTTCTTATGCAAAAATCTATAATAAGTCTACATTTCAGATGTCTGTTTTGGGTAACACTTATTTAGTTTCAAAAAGTAAGAATTTTTCTTTATTCATATTCTAAACGATGGAGTCACCCACGCACCCCAAGATTTCATAATTTTAGATTAAGAAAATGTGTTTGAGGAATCAAATTAGAAAAATGGTAGCTGTGATTAAACAGTGTTCCATATGAATAACAATAATGCCATCTTAAATTACAAAATACAAGTACCTTTTCAAAGTACTTTCATACAGTTTTGGGTGTGTAACATAATGATTAAGTATTTGTATATATTACTAAATGATCACCAAAATAAATTTAGGTAATATTACCTCACATGGTTACACATTTGAGAACTTTTAAGATCTACTCTTAGCAAATTTCAAATATATAATAACATAGTGTTATTAACTGTAGTTACCATGCTGTACATTACGTCCCCAAGACTTACTCATTTTATAACTGAAAGTTTGTGCCTTCAAACTATCTTCACCTATTTGGCTATTTTTATTGGGTTGCCAAGGGAAGGCCTCTCTGAAGAAATGACATTTAACTGAGATATGATGACAAGACATCAGCAATATGAAGTTCAGATTAGAGGGCATTCCATAGGGCATTCCAGCTAAGGCAGATGTCCTAAGGCAGGAAAGAGCTCTGCATGCTTGAAGGACTTTACTAAGCCCATTGGGCTGTGTTGGAGTGGATGAGGAGAGTGGGAAGAAAGAAAGTCCAAGGTGGGGTATGGGAGTGTACATCTCACAAAGAATATTTCAGATCGGGGTGAGGATTTATATTTATGTTCTAAGAAGAATGGGAAGTAATGGAATAGTGTTTGAAGCAAAGAAATAACATAATTTAATTTACACTTAAAAGGACTACTTGGGCCTCTGTGTGGAGACTGGATGACACAGGGGCGGAGCGGGGAGTGGGCTTGAATTTACTGTCGTAGTGCAGTAGACAGAATAGAGTGTCATAAACTGACAGGATGACAGGAGCAGACACAGAGAACAAGGTGGGTCTGAGATATGTTTTGGTGGGAAAAAGGTCAGGATTTGCTTCTGGATTAGATATAGATAAGAAAGGAGAGAAGAATCAAAGAATATCTAGATTTTTGGCTTGATCAATTAGGCTGATGGATCATGATGCCATTTATTTAGATGCAGAAGCCTGGGAGGAAGGAATCATGTTAAATTTGACATGTCTGTTAGACGTCCAGGTAGAGATGCTAAGTGGCCAGTTAGAGTTACAAGTGTCCCAAAGAGAGATCAGGGATGGAGATACAAATTTGGGAGCCATCAGTATATGGATACTATTTAAGGCCATAGACTTGGATGGGGTCAGATAAGGAGAGCTCATAGACTGAGAAGTCTTCCTAGAAAACACCTGAATCATATTCATCATAGTTGAACATTAAGTTAATAGAGGAATAGAATTTAGAGGAGATATGATGAGTTCAGTTTTTAACAGGTTATATTTGAAGTGATCTAAGTGAAGATATCAAGCAGACAGAAGGATAGGAGTCTGAAGTTTCAGGGAGAGATCCGAGCTTGAGATATTAAGAAGCTAAGTGCTTTTAGGGGCGCCTGGGTGGCTTAGTCGGTTAAGCGTCCGACTTTCGCTTAGGTCATGATCTCCCGGTTCGTGGGTTCGAGCCCCGCGTCGGGCTCTGTGCTGACTGCCAGCTCAGAGCCTGGAGCCTGTTTCAGAGTCTGTGACTCCCTCTCTCTCTGACCCTCCCCTGCTCACGCTGTCTCTTTCTCTCTCTCCTAGAAATAAATTAAAAAAAAAAAAAAAAGAAAGAAGCTAAGTGCTTTTGTGTACCCAGTATGTCCTAGGAACTCACCTAGGTATCATGTATGTATTTTTAATTTCTAATCCTCAAATAGCTTGTCTTTAAGGTATTTTGTTATTGACAATTAAAAGATGAATAAAGAATAACGAATTCATGTGCCCAAGGTCACAGTTAACAAATAGCTGAATGCAGATTCGGGGTCAAGTGGGCAAAAATCAGTGAGGTTCCTCTTTGTCCTGACAGTTTCCTTCATGGAAAAGTGTGTGCTGCAAACATCTTATGAGACTGTTCAGGTATATAGCTGAAATAAAGGCATTTAATGTAATTAGGAAATATCCATAAGCAGCTGAAAAGAGAAACATGAAATAATTCTTCGACATTTCCTCCAGGAATGATATTTTCCTAGTCACTCCTTGTCATTTCCCTAGTTCCCTTTATAGAACTAGAAGGAAATTCAGGATGTCATCAAGGGTATCCTCTTGTTTCAAAAATATGAGAAGGAAAAATACCTATATTTAGTTCTAATAAACCCACTTTGTTATATGTTTTCAAATCATACTTTTGGCAATGATTTAACAATTCAGATTCAGCCTGAGAAGTATTCAGTAGATTCTCTGACTTGCGGAAGTATCTGAGAAGAATCACAGTAATGCATAAAAATTGAGTGCAACATTAACAATTTCAGTAACAAATCAAGTTTTGTTTTGAAGTCTGTCATGTCATTTAACTGTTACAGTAATGTGTACTTAACATCATACTGTTTATCAGTGACCATTTATTACATTAAAGTATAAGTAATCACTCAGGTGTAAGAATCAACTTGTATATTTGAAGGCATGTATATTTGAAGATAGCTTGATACCTGGAATCTTCCAAATTTTAAATTAGAATTGGGATAAACTGGGGATAAACTGGTAAAAAAATTAACTTTTGGTAGTTGACACAGCCTTTGGATATTATTCATGTCTCTCACCTTTAAGATATCAGACTCTTCTTTAAGAATTAATAACCAAAGTATAAAATACATACTGATGAGACACAAACTCTTGGCAAAAAGCTTAAAAATGCAAAATTAAAAATTACCTATGAGAAAGGTTTATTGTTTCGTTTTCCTTATGCTTTTTGCAGTTAGGAAAATATAGGCAGATTCTTTTTTTTTTTTTTTGCAACTCCAGTTCAATTTTTTTTTTTTTTTTTTACAAATAGTTTATTGTCAAATTAGTTTCCACATAACACCCAGTGCTCATCCCCACAAGTGCCCTCCTCCATGCCCATCCCCCCCTCCCCCCCACATCCATCAGTCCTCAGTTTTTGTCAGCATTCAAGAGTCTCTCATGGTTTGCCTCTCTCCCTTTCCCCCACCATTTCCCCCCTTCTTCTTCCGATTGGTCCTCTGTTAAGTTCCTCCTAGTCCTCCTATAGGCAGATTCTTAATATTTGTGCTATTCCAAAACACTGAGTTCTGGGTATTGTTTGGTAGAAGAGTAAAGCAATTTACATTTTTCTGCACTTCTGTTTTGAAGAACAATCCTTTTAAAAAGAAACACTATGTATAATTAGGAATACCAATTCTACTAGTGCAGCATGAGCTCCCATTAGACTTCCAGCCTCACAAGGGTATAAGCCGTGTCTGCTTTTCACCACAGTATCCCAAAAACTAAACAAAAGCACGGACAAGATCCAGGAGAGAGGAGTCACCAGAGTAGCGCAGTGCCACAGAGATGCGGCAGCAGATTGGGGACGCCGCGGAGAGAGACCTGGGGGGACAGCTGGGGAGGTGCAAGGAAAGAGGGGAAACCAAGCGGGGGAGATTGGAGAGAGAGGACCACCGAGTTGAGAACAGACCAGAGAGACAGGGGCAGGAGAGAAGGGCAAGGTGTGTAGGGGAGGAGGAAAGAAGGTAGAGGGTGATAGTCAAGACAAAAGGGGGGTTTAAAGACAGTGAGTAATAGGAGGGAGAGGAGGCAAATGAGGCAGGGCTAGTGAGAGAGAGTGGTGTACAAAGAAATCAGGTCCTTGAAAGCATGTTTCCCATAGCAGAGACTAAAGATAGTAGTTTCATTCATTCAAATTAATTTCAAACTCTATTTTCTTAAAAAAAAAAAAGCTTAAATAATTCTGAAATCATCAAAGTCAAAAGTCAATATGGCAAATAAAAGACTGTACTGGTTTGAATACCACTGCCACCTAGAAACCTGGAGATCTGGGGTCGGTTATTTAACCCTCTGAGTCTCGGAAAAGGGGAATTGTATGATACCACCTAAAGGTGCAGAGAGTAATAATGGCTTACATAGCTGGCACTGGCTTCCCCTGCCAGATGCGATTCTAACTGCTTTACATTTATTAACTCAATACTCACTGCAGCCTTATGAGGTGTGAAACTTGAGGCACCTAGAAGGTAAGTAACTTGTCCTAGGTCACAGATCTTATAAGTGAAAGAACTAGGCTTTTAACCAAACAGTTTGGTCTCAGAATTAGTGCTTTTAATCACTACATAAATAACCCCTCAAAAAAAGATTAAGAAAAGGTGTATAAACATTAAGAATGAAACTACCCTAAAAATGATAGATCCTATTCATTATCAAAACAGCAATTATAACTAGAGGAAAAAAGTCTCTTTTATACTGTTTCTTCAAGAAAAATCTAGGTAATAAAATATAAAGTCATGAGAACATAAATCAAAAGATCAATGCTTTATGACCAATGCATTTCACTAGTAATGACCTCTTGAATAAGATACTTTAATTTTAGACTTTCTCTTGTTTCTCTTTTCTTTCACATAACCAATCTGATGCTAGAATTCTGTATTTCCTTCAGAATTACTCTTGGGATTGTGCTTTCTTCTCCTGAGGGATGTAGGAGGGGCATCACAGCTGGATTAATAAAATGAGAATTTGGAGCAAGGGAGATGAATGCTAGTGTCAGCAGATAAGAGCCAACCATTATAATGATATTCTTTGAACTGAAATGTTTAATTGCTCTTCAAGTCCAAAACCACTTAGAATCTTCACTGGCTGTGAAGATATGAATCACTTTTAGCAGCTTGTGGTGACTGTGCCCAAGATGGCGCTCAGATCTTAGAAGAAGAGGAAATAACTGTCTTGTGCATTAACTAAGCCTTGTAGTCCTGGGGTCATTCTGCATAACATATTATGGGAAGGGGAGAGTCAAATGGGAATAGAATTTTAAAACTCTGCAAATTTCCACCTGTAAGAAAGAAACAGGAACGCCTGGGCAGCTCAGTTGGTTAGGTGTCCAATTTTGGCTCAGGTCATGATCTCCTGGTTGGTGAGTTCAAGCCCCACATTGGGATGTCTACTGTCAGCACAGGGTCCGCTTCAGAGCCTCTGTCCCTCCTCTCTCTCTGCCCCCTCCCTGCTCATGCTCTCTCTCAAATAATAATAATAATAATAATAACAACAGCACTAAAGAAACACATATACTCACTTTTTCATTATAGATGTCCCCAAGCATTGTACTTGCTCTCACGACATCTAGGCTTTGAAAATTATTTCTTGCAATTTCCACAACTTTTTGCAAGTATTTAATTGCTTCTGTCATCTTTCCTTGGCTAGAATAAATAAAACAGGAAGCTATTGGAGTACCATCTCATTTAATGTCACAGTAAAGAGACGATATTTTGTGTCTCTGCTTTAGACAGTGCAAGATGGTTCAGGATAATGAAATGTAAAATACAAATTTAAAAATCCTGTGGCTTGTCTTTGTTGGAGTATACAGTCAGTTAAAACTTAAACCTTTAAACCTTTCTGTGTTGTTGGTAGGATTGTAAAATGATGCACCTGCTTTGAAAAACAGCTTGGCGGGTCCTCAAAAATTTTAATGTACAACAAAGATCCAGCAATTTTGCTCCTATGTGTATATCCAAGAGAAATAAAAATACATGTCCACGCAAAAACTTGTACACAAATGTTCATAGCAGTATTAGTTATAGTAGCCAAAAAGTGGAAACAACCTAAAATTCTATCATTTGAATGGATACACAAAATGTGGTATATCCAAACAATGGAATATTTTTCTGCCACAGGAAAAATAAAGTATTTTAGGGACACATGCCATAACATGGATCAACCATGAAAACATTTTAATGAAAGAAGCCAGTCACAGAAAACACAGTGTATGATTCCATTTACACAAATTGCCCATAGAACAGGCAAATCCATAGAGACAGAAAGTAGGTTAGTGGTTACCAGAGGCTGGTGAGAAGGGGAATGTAGATAGTGGCTGCTAAGGGGCGTGGGGCTTTTTTAGGAGTGACAACAATGATCTGAATTAGATTGTGGTGATAGTTGTACAACTCTATGAATATACTAAAAACTACTGGATTGTAGACTTTAAAGGGTGAATATGGTATATGAATTATATCTCAATAAAGCTGTCATTAAAAAAAATCTTTGAAAAAACTGAGATTTTCCACACTGCTTTGTAAACACAGCCAGTCCTTTAAGGGGAGGCAATAACAACTGGAGGCATTAGAACACATATGATGAGAACTGAGTATTCAGAAATCCTTCAGCCAGGACTCTAAAGAATGAAAGAGAGAGACAGCTCCAGTTGGAAGGGCCTGGCTTCTGGAAGGCATGGCACAATCATCTGGCAAACTGCAAGCATTTTTGTAGGTGAGAAATGAGATTTCATTGTGATATACCACTGGGATTTTGAAGATTGTTACAGAAACTCAAATTCCCAAAGCTAACTAAAACAACTTTGGTTATCTTTTTTCTTTCATAAAGAATTGAAAAGATTTTGAAGAGCATTTAAAATCACCATTTTGAAGATTTCAGTGAATTATATTAAGAAATCTTTATTATTTGAATTCTGCTCTGATTTTATACATCTGAGTCCCCAAAAGCGCATCAGTTTTTCATGATCTGAATGCCCCTTCAAGGATATATAAAAATCTTAGTTTTATATGAGTAAGAGCTAAACAGAAAGGAGAGAGAAGAGTGGAAAGACTCTAAAAATCTCTCTAAAGGAGATAATTATTTGAAATTTGAAAGCCAATCTAAGGAGATAGGCTGTTTTAGGAGCCAGGTGTAGTAATGTCCTTTGTGAAGGATGCTTGGGGGCCCACTGAGAAAGGCATACTCTCATAAGGGCAAATGAGATTAAGAACCACGATAAAAAATATTTGAGCAACCAAAGAGACAGTAACTTTTGAAAACAGCTATATCCAAGGTATAATATGCTGTGACTGATTTTGTAGAGGTGATTGAAGCCAAAGTCCAGCTCAAGGGACATTTGACTGCTGATTCAGGGACATGCCATGAAGAATTAAAATGCTATGGACAAAAGCAAGAAGTGTTCAAAATAATGGCTCCAAATTAAGTAAGCTGAAGAAATTCAATATCTGCTGAATCTGAATCACTGGATTCTTTTTTTGCCGACTCCTAACACAGAATAGTGAATTTAAGATTATATGAAATTCTATTGTTAAATCCTATCAGAACCATTGAAATTTTTTGTTAATGTGACAACATCCAGAATTTAGAGACTCTATTTTATTTTAAAGCTTATTTATTTTTGAGAGAAAGAGAGTGCATGCATGCACGACCAGGGGAGGGGCATAGAGAAAGGGACACAGGGGACAGAGAATCCCAAGCAGGCTCAGTGCTGTCAGCGCCGTACCTGACGCAGGCCTCAAACTCATGAACCATGAGATCATGACCTGAGCCAAAATCAAGAGTCAGTCAGATTCTTAATGGACTGAGCCACCCAGGTGCCTACAGAATTCAGAGATCTTAAAATAGCAGAACATCTATAATTGCGCTCCTCAGTTAAGTAGAATAGAGGAAAAACGCTTCTCAATGTTTCTGAATCCCTAGAATCTCCCCTTGCTTTCATAGGCCAACAGTTCCCAGCAACCATCTGTGCCATGACTCATTAATTTACAAGATGAAATTCTGAAATGCAGAGGTTGTTTTGAAATCGAGCTGCTCCCTGCATGGGCATTTCTCAGTTAATACCGCAAGAATTTACTTATAGGAGCTCCGGATAGTATGATAACGAATGTGGCATATACAGAAGTTTGGCCACAAGCTTTTAAATTATTGCAATTAAATAAAAATTTAGCAATATTTCATTGATTCTAAAACACACATTTCCCCATGTTTTAACATTTCTGAAATCAGGATGTCCTGCAACAGATAGGCATCTAATAATCATTGTCAGATGGGTAGCAGTCAGGTCATAGTCCGTGCTGCAGAATGGACTACGTTTATATTCCTGGAGATGACCCAATGATTGCAATGCCTCCATCCTTCTGTCAACAACTTTTTTAAGATGATTTCAGAATGGAATCTGAGGACTGGTTGTTTTCTAAAAACCTTTCGAAACTTCTAAAAGTCAAGAAAGTGCTAACTTCAAAATGGGCAAAAGGAATGGTCATGAGTTGGAAAAAGTTACTGGAGAGGATAGTGGAAACTATTTTAAGAAAGGCTAGAGTACCAATGTTCTTGATGACACAAGAGATGATATGTTTGGGAAAAAAACCAGCGACAGTTCTGATTTAAAAGTGATTCAGTCCAAAAATTGGACTTGGAACAGAAAGATGTTTGAGGAGTGTAGTAAATTTGATTTGTTTGTATTTTTCCATGAATGCTTACTATTAATTATGAAAATGTCTGTATGTAAATGAGGCTAAAATAGCTCTTTTATTAAGTATAAAATCAAAATTCCAAGCAATGAGTGGTATTATGTTACAGTTAGAAATTTTTTTGGTAGTATGTAAGATGCATCTTCCAATAGAAACAATCTTATATTCAGTGAAATCTAAAAATAAAGCTACTTCTTCAGTATAATGGACAAGGGTGGTTTATTGGCTAGTAAGTTCTTGTGTAAAATTTTCTAGGAAATTTAGTTTCAAGTTTACAATGTGTTTCTACACTTGTATACACCATGAAATGATCACCACCACAAGTCTAGTTACCATAAAAAAGTTATAAAAATATATACATTTTTTGATGAGCACTTTTATGATCAACTCTTCCCTGGCAACCTTCAATATGCTCAATACCATTGATTATAGTCACCCTTGTGCTCACCACATCCCCATGACTTATTCACTTCACAACGGGAAGTCTGTACCTCCTGACCTCGTTCACCTATTACACTCACTGGAAACCACCAATCTGCTTATATACAGGAGTTTCATTTTGCTTTGTTTTGTTTATTCATTCAGTTTGTTTTTCAGATTCTGCATATAAGTGACAGCATAAGTATTTATCTTTCTTCGCCAGATTTTTTCACTTAGCTTAATACTCTTAAAATCCATCCATGTTGTCACAAATGGCAAGGTTTTGTTCTTTTTTATGATGGAGTAGAATTCCATTGTGTGTATATATTAAGTCTTATTCATTCATCCATTGATGGCCACTTAGGTTGTTTCCATATCTTGGCAACTGTAAAAAATGCTGCAGTGAGCACAGGGGTGAATATACCTTTTCAAGTTAGTGTTTTCATTTACCTCAGATAAATATCTAGAAGTGGAATGGATGGATCATACAGCAGTTCTACTTTCAATTTTTTGAAGAACCTCCATATGGTTTTCCATAGTGGGTGCACCAATTTGTATTCCCACCAAGAGTTCCCCTCTCCATGCCCTTGCCAACATTGGTTTTTTATCTTCTTAATAATAGCCATTCATTCATGGTTGAGGTTCTGATTTGCATTTTTCTGATAATTAGTGATGTTGAGCATCTTTTCATGGGCCTGTTGGCTATATATATGTCCTCTTTGGAAAAATGTCTATTCAGATACCCTGCTCACTTTTCAACTAGATTGTTTTTTTTTTTTTTTTTTAATTTTGAGTTATATGAGTTCTTTATATTTTGGACATTAACCCCTTTTAAGATATATGACTTACAAATATTCTCTCTAATTCAGTAGATTGTCTTTACATTTTGTTGATCATTTCCTTTGTTGTGCAGAAGAAGTTTTTTAGTTTGATGTAGTCACACTTAGTTATCTTTTCTTTCATGCTTTTGGTTTTGGAGTCAGATAAAAAAAAAAAAAGACCATGAGAGACTCTTGAATGCTGAGATCAAACTGAGGACTGATGGATATGGAGGGGGGAGGGGAGAGATGGGCATGGAGGAGGGCACTTGTGGGGATGAGCACTGGGTGTTATATGGAAACCAACTTGACAATAAACTATTTGTGGAAATAAATAACAAAAATTAAAAAAAAGAAAAAGAAAACAACAACAACAAAAAACCCCACCAAGATATATGTCAAAGAGCTTACTGCTTACCTCCTCAGGGTTTTATGATTTCTGGTCTTACATTGTCTTACATTGTCAAAATCCATTTTGAGTTATTTTTTTGTGTATGGTAAAATAGTCTCGTTTCAGTCTTTTGCACATGGTTGCCCAGTTCTCCCAACACCATTTATTAAAGAAACTGTCCTTTCCCCATTGTATTCTTGGCCCCTTGGTGTAAATTAATTGAAAATATGTGTGTGGGTTTATTCCTGGACTCTATTCGGTTCTGTTGATCTATGTGTCTGTTTTTATGTCAATACCACACTGTTTGGATTATTATAGATTTATAATATAGTTTGAAACAAGGGGCATGATAACTTGCTCAAGATTGCTTTGACTATTCAGGGTCTTTTGTGGGTGAATATACATTTTAGGATTGTTCTATTCTGTGGAAAATGCCATTAGGATTTTGACAGGGATTGTACCACATCTGTAGATTGCTTTGGATAGTATGGACATTTTAACAATATTAAATTTTCCAATCCATGAACACAGAATACCTTTCCATTTATTTGTGTCTACTTCAATTTATTTCATCAGTGTCTTATAGTTTCACTGTACAGGACTTTCACTTTCTTGGTTAAATTTATTCTTAGGTATTTTATTTTATTTTATTTTTTATTTTATTTTTTTTTTTACAAATAGTTTATTGTCAAATTAGTTTCTACATAACACTCAGTGCTCATCCACAAAGTGCCCTCCTCCATGCCCATCCCCCCCTCCCCCCCACATCCATCAGTCCTCAGTTTTTGTCAGCATTCAAGAGTCTCTCATGGTTTGCCTCTCTCCCTTTCCCCCACCATTTCCGCCCTTCTTCTCCCCCTTGTTCCTCCGTCAAGTTCCTCCTAATCCTCCTATACGTGCAAACATATGGTATTTGTCCTTCTCTGCCTGACTTATTTCGCTCAGCATAACACCCTCAAGGTCCATATTCTTAGGTATTTTATTCTTTTGATGTCATTGTAGATGGAATTATTTTCTTTTTTAAAAAAAAATTTGAATGTCTTTTATTTATTTTTGAGAGAGAGATAAAGAGAGCCTGAGCAGGGGAGGGTCAGAGAGAAAGGGAGATGCAGAATCCAAAGACAGGCTCCAGGCTCTGAGCTAGCTGTCAGCACAGAGCCCGACACGGGGCTCAAACCTGTGAACTATGAGATCATGAACTGAGCCAAAGTCGGATGCTTAACTGACTGAGCCACCCAGGCGCCCCTGGAATTATTTCCTTAATTACTCTTTCTGATAGACTGTTGTTCATGTATAGAAATGCAACAAATTGTTGTGTGTTGATTTTGTACTGACTAAATTTACTGAATTCATTTATTAGTTCTAACAGTTTTTTGGTGCAGTCTTGAGGGTTTATATATATATATATATATATATATGTATATATGTATATATGTGTGTGTATATATGTATACATATGTATGTATACACACACACACACACATATATGTATATTTATGTTATGTTGTCTGCAAGTAGTTAGAGTTCTACCTCTTTTTCCAATTTGGAGAACTTTATTTCTTTTTCTTGCTCAATTGCTAGGACTTCTAACACTTTGTTGAATAAAAATGGTGAGAGTAGGCATCCTTGTCTTATTCCCGATCTTAGAGGAAAAGCTTTCAGACTTTCACATTGAGTATAATATTAGCTATGTGTTTGTCATATATGGTCTTTACTATATTGTGGTTCACTTCCTCTACATTCACTTCCTTAGGAGAGTTATCAGAAGGATGTTGATATTTTCAGATGTTTTTTTTCTGCAACTATTGAGATGATCATATGATTTCATCCTTCATTTTTTAATGTGGTGTATAACATTGACTTTTTTTATTTTTCCTTTAATTTCTCCTTTCATTGGACCACTGGGTGTTCAGTAGAATGTTGTTTAATTGCAACATATTTGTGATTTTTCTGTTTGTTTTTCCTGTAATTGATTTCTGGTTTTATACCACTGTAATCAGAAAAGATGCTTTATTTGATTTCAGTCTTCTTAAATTTATTGAGACTTGTTTTGTGCTCTAACATATGATCTGTTGTGAAGAATATTCCCTGTGCACTTGAGAAGAATGTGTATTCTGCTGCTTTTTATGGAATGTTCTGTATATTTCTATTATGTCCAACTGCTCTAAAGTGTCACTTAAGGCTGACGTTTCCTTACTGATTTTCTTCCTGAATAATCTATCTATTGATGTAAGTGAGGAAATAAAGTCCCCTACTTTTGTTGTAGTGCTGTCAATTTCTCCTTTTTGGTCTGTTAATATTTGCTTTATACATTTAGATGCATAAATATTTACAAATGTTATATACTCCTGTTGGCTTGATCCCTTTATCATGATATAATTCATTCTTTGTCTTTTATTACATATTTTGTCTTAAATAGTCTCTTTTAAGCCTATTTTGTAAGCATAACTACCCCAGCTTTCTTTTGGTTCCCATTTGTATGTAACATCTTTTTTATCCCTTAACTTTCAGTCTCTGTGTATCCTTAAATATAAAGTTAGTCTCTTGTAAGCATCATATAGATGGGTCTTGTTTTTTGTTTTGTTTTGACTCATTTCACCATACTTTGTTTGTTTTTTTTTTTTTTTATTTCTAGGAGAGAGAGAGACAGCGTGAGCAGGGGAGGGTCAGAGAGAGAGGGAGTCACAGACTGAAACGGGCTCCAGGCTCCGAGCTGGCAGTCAGCACAGAGCCCGACGCGGGGCTCGAACCCACGAACCGCGAGATCATGACCTAAGCGAAAGTAGGACGCTTAACCGACTAAGCCACCCAGGCGCCCCCATACTTTGTGTTTCAATTGGATAATTTGGCCCATTTATAGCTCAAGTAATTATTGATAGGTATGTGCTTATTGCCATTTTGTTAACTATTTTTCTGGCTGCTTTGTAGTTCCTCTGTGTTCTTGTCTTTTTCTCTTGATCTCTTCACTTGTGGTTTGATGACTTTCTTTAGTGTCATGCTTAGATTACTTTCTTATCTTTTGTGTACCTGCTATAGATTTTTGTTTTGTGGTTTCCATGAGGGGGACATATAGTAGCTTGTATATATAAAAGCTTGTTTTAAGTTGATAGCAACTAAAACTAAAACTCTACATTTTTCCTGATCCCTACTCTGTCTAATGTTTTTAATGTTGCATTTTACATCTTTTTATTTTTGTATTCCTCAAGAGATTATTGTAGTTACTTTAACTAGTTTTGTCTTTTTTTGTTTGTTTGTTTGTTTGTTTTAAGAGAAAGCCAGACAGACTACAGGGAAGGGGCAAAGAGAGATGGGCAGAAAGAATCCCAAGCAGGCTCCATGCTGAGCATGGGGCTCAATCCCATGACTGTGAGATAAAGACTTGAGCCCAAATCAAGAGTTAGATCCTTAAGAAACTGAGCCACACTGGCACCCCTTAACTAGTTTTGTCTTTTTACCTTTATATGAGTTTTATCAGTGACTGACTCATTACTTTTACTATAAGTTTACCTTTACCAGTGAGGTTTATACTTTAATATGTTTCG
The DNA here is from genome assembly GCF_003009895.1 of Hyaena hyaena. Lineage (NCBI taxonomy): Eukaryota > Metazoa > Chordata > Mammalia > Carnivora > Hyaenidae > Hyaena > Hyaena hyaena. The sequence goes on along the minus strand of NW_024081111.1, from coordinate 159,701 downwards.
CTTTTGCTAACTAATGCATTTTTTTTAAATTAAAGTAGTCCCTTTAACATTTCTTGAAAAGCCAGTTTATGATGGTGAATTTCTCTAGCTTTTGCTTGTCTGGAAAATTTTTGAACTCTCCTTCAGTTCAGAATTAGAACCTTATTGGGTGGAGTATTTTTGGCTGGAACTTTTTCCTTTCAGCACTTTGATTATATTGTTTGCCTCTGTTCTCACTTGCAAAGTTTCTGCTGAAAAATCTACTGATAGTCTTTTGGGATTTCTCTTGTTTCTCAAGTTGAAAAAACAACTTGCTTTTCCCTTGGTCCTTTTAAAATTTTCTCTTTCTCTTCATCTTTTAACATTTTAATTATTATATGTCTTTGTGTGAACTTTTTTGGTTTCATATTATTTGAATATGTCTAAGATTCCTGGATATAGATGTCTGTTTTTTCCATATTAGGTAAGTTTCCAGCAGTTATTTCTTCAAATGAGTTTGCTCCCACTTTATCTCTCTCTTCACCTGCTGGCACTCTTACATTATAAATATTATTCTGTTTGTTGTTGTCTCCATGGTCTTCTAAGCTATCTTTACTTTTTAAAATTCTTCCTTTTTTTTGCTACTCTATTTGGGTGAATTCTACTGCCCTGTCTTCTAGATCACTGATCTTTTCATCTGCTTCATCTAGTCTGCTGTTGAACCACTCTAGTTTATTTTATATTTCAGTTATTGTATTCTTCGGCTGTGTGACTTCTGTTCTGTATTTTCTTATATTTTCTATTTCTTTGTGAAGTTCTCACTGTGTTCATCCATTCTTCTCCCAAGTTGTTGAGTGCCTAAATTACCAATACTTTTAACTCTTTCAATAAGTAAATTACTTATTTCCATTTTACAGAATTTTTTTCTGAGGTTTTATCTTGCTCATTCATTTGGATCATAGTCCTCTAGAGGTTTTCTCATTTTTCTTGATGTTCTGTGTTTGTTTCTATGTACTAGGTGAAACATTACCACTCTCAGTCTTGAAGGACTGGCCTTGTATAGGTAATGAACATTTTTGGTCAATGTTGTCCTAGCTGAGAGACATCTCAGGCAGCACTTGGTTTCAGGCTGATTGGAAGCAAGACTCTCAGGCAGCAGCTTTAAAGTACTCAACTATATATAGTCATGTGGGGTTATAATTGTAAACTCTGCTGGCCTTCAGACCAGGTGACTTGGAGGTGTTCCCTGGTGACAGTTGCAAAAATTGGGGCTTCGGGTAAGTGTATAAACTCCTTTCTGTAAGACACCAGTGCATTGTACCAAGGCAGAAAGGATGGAATAAACAAAAATGTCTCCCCAAGGTCTACATTCCCTGAGAGCACCTCTGTGGCCTCTAGGTATGTGGCAAACTTGAAATCTGCCCCTCAGGCTCACTTTCCAGGACAAGTAAGTACACCTCTTTCTCAGAAAGACTGGGAATATGTTTCAATCTCCTGTCTTGGTAGTGCTGTGGATACTAGCCTGCCAAGAACTGTCTCTCTGTTACAGTCCCATGTGTTCCAGAAATGCAGATCTCTCTCCTCTGGCTATCAGAGCCAGATGACTGGAGCATCTCCGGTGTATACTGAATATGCCTAACAGTTTTAGCAAAACAGCAGGAGAACACAGGGCCAGGGTACACTTTCTGGAGCTATCAAGGTAGAGAGGGAGAGAGTGAAAAAGTGGCACCTGTCAGTGCGTCTGTCCCTGGAGAGAGTCCCATAGGCTCCACCCCTCTAGCATATGCTTTAAGATCAGCAAACTTCACATACAGACTATATACTTTTAAGACTGCTACCTTTGTGATGGTCCCTGAGGTAAGTAGGTCTGCATTCAGGCTCTTTAAGAGAAGTACTCTAGTTCCCTATAGCACTTTGGGTTTCTTGGATGTGAGCCTCATTGGTTTTAAAAGCCAGACATTTTTGGGATTTGTCTCTTCATTGCAGGTTTCAGGGAGTAGGGTGTCTAATGTGGGGCATGAACCCCTCATCCTTCAGGGAGAAGTTACAGATTTGTGAGATTACTCTTGATTGTGGGTCACCATGCTGTAGTGGGGTTTTGGTGTGAATGCTTCTCAGCCTCTCCCACCCATCTAGATGTCACTCTTTTGCCATTTGTTGTAAAGGAGCTATTCAGCTAGTTTTCATGTCTTTTTTTCAGAGGGAATTATTCCATATATAGCTATAGACTCAGTGTGTCTATGGGAGGTGAGTTCAGGATCTTCATATGCCACTATCTTGGACATCCTTTCTCAAGCTGCCTTCAAACAGTGACTGAAATTAAATATTTAGTCTACATGCTATCTTTCTATGATCTGTATGGAAATAAACACAGCAGCTCCAAGGAACAACTGCATCATTATCTCATAGTCTTTGATCTATACTAAATATTTAATAAAACTAGTCTTCAAATGTCAAAAAAGAGGGGTGAGTTGTATGGTATATGAGTTATATCTCAATAAAGCTGTTATTTTTTTAATAAAACCCTTAAAAAGTTTATAAAGGTAAGTGGTAGTTTGTTCTTGTAAGTGCCCCTTAGCTGTGAAATCTTGGGTGTCATTAAAGTGATCTATATATGTGTTACTTATATACTGGCAAAATGTTTAAAATGACATACAGTTACTAACAGAGTGCTTAGCATATACTAAGCCTTCATATATTTTAAAATAAAAGAATGGTTGAAAATTTGAGAAGGGAAACACCTGTGCAGTACTTCTAAAAATTAAGCCTCCAGGTAACTTGTGAGAACATCAGTTATTGGATGTTTGAAGTCTATGACTGTTAACTCCTGTCTCCTGGATATTTTCATAATATCAAGAACATCTTTTTATTTCAGTAATTTTGTTGAGAGACTATCAAATGCCCTAGAATGTGCTAGTTTCTGGGAAATATGTTTCCTGACAAACTGTCAATTTGAGGAGATAAATATAAACATCTGTACATAGAATTAACTGTGATAGGTACTATGAACTGTCTATAGTGCTTTGAAAACCTAAAGCACATTTATTTGAATATCTTTATAAGAGAAAGTCTAGTGTTTTGGGGGTAAATTTAGTCTTAAAAGGGAGCAAAACAGATTTGGAGCCGAATCCAGTGAATCCAGTGGAGATTTCAAAGTATCTACATATATTTGAAAAAAAGTAGTATGTATTATGGGAAACATCTTTGAATTTTGAACTGCATAAAATGCTTAGGGTACTTATAGATTCACAGGTCCTTTGCTCTACTCCCATCTTTCTTCTCCTTCAACCTTACACAGATCTTCAGCACAACTTGGGAGTTGCTGCTGTTAATTGTCTCATATTTTCCTAAATGTTTCTTCCTCGCTTGCATCTAGAACTCTTGACCAATCTCTATTCTCTCACTTTCCCTGTATCTCTCATTTTCACAGGTAGTTCACTGACATTGAGATCATTGACTATCCAAAGTTGGCTATTTCCAGAGTTCTGCCCCACACATTCATTTCCCCTCCATTAAAATCTTACTATGGGCAATTTCATTTCCCATAGTATGCCATGCCTTAACCCCTATATGCATATGTCTGGCAAATTATATTTCTAGTCCTGATTTTTCCCTCTGTGCATCACATCCATATTTCCAGCTGTCGAAGACATACCAAACATGCAAAGGAAGATAATTTCCTCCAAGTGATGTCATCTAATCATAAGACTGATGGCAGTTTTGTTAAAACTCTTGCATAGTCCAGTGGTATAAAGCATTCATAAGAAATTTAATGAGTTTTGTTTCAAAAATCAGATTACCCATGGAGATTATTCACTGTGTTTTCTAAATGTGACTCTAAATCCTTTTGGCTGTTTCCAGAGATCAAACCTACCATTCAAACAATGTGCTGTTATTTTGATGCTATTTTGAATATATATATATATATATATATATATATATATATATGTATACATCACATATGTATACACACACACACACATGTACATACACACACACACCATGCCACAAACTCACAAAGCATTTCAAAAGAGAATAATTTATACAGGTAGTGTCAGGATTAGAGGTATCAACTTGCATAACTTCCCAAGATTTGATGAAGATAACATTTATATTCATAGATAAGCTGTGGAGTATTTCCAAAAATAAGTTGTACTGCTTTAAAGTCACAGTGTGTTATGGTAGAAAGATCTAGGCTTGAAACCTAGATTGGCCTCTTAGATGAGTAACTTTGATCACATCTGCATTGTTTCTCAGCTTCAGTTTCCTCATTTTTAAAATGGCCATATCTTGTTGTGGATGAAAAATTACATATATGTATAGACTGAAACATGGTAGTGATTCAATAAATGACAGCTGGTATTATCATTACCTCTCAGTTAAATAGAAGGCTATCATATCCACAGCTCTCTACCTGATATTATCTACCACCAACTGAAAAGAAAAGTCAAATAGCTAAGCATTACTTTTTGAAAATCTTCCATCATGCAATGAATTAAATGCCACAATGTGAATGTACACTCTGCAAGACAGCACATAAGGTTCTGGTGTCTGGCTTTTAGGGGGCAGGGTCAAAGAATTTACACTTTTTTGTTTACTTGAATGCCAGGTACTATCAGGCATTCTTTTTTCTCTTTCTTATTGGTAAAAGAATGCTCTACCTATGAGAAATAGAATAGAATTTCACATTCTTAAAGTTGTGGATATTGCTGTTTATGATTCTGTTCTCATTTTTTTCATAACAAAATCATGAATAATTTTCTTCCACATTTAGGCATAGCTCAATTCTCCAGAAAAATTACATATTGTTTGAGGAATATTTCAAATGCAGATGGAGTAAAGCACTATGTGAGGTGTGTTTACTAATTTAAATATTTGTTTTGTGGAACAACTAAAATGGTGTTGAGAGAGCTGGAGAGTATAAAATTATTAATAAATAAAATAGTACATTATTTAGAATTTTGAGAAAAACCTGTGGATTTCTAGGACTAAAAATGTTTTATCAAATTGGTGTGAACTCTCCAAGCTCTTTCTTGAGCTGCAATATTCAACAACAAACTATCGATGAAATGAGAAAAAACACAGAGACTTCTTTGCATATCACTTTAAAACCTCAGGGAAAAATTATTTTTATTTACTTAAAATGGACTCACTGGAGGTTATTTATGTTCATGTTCCTAAAAGCTGATGTATTTTTGATGGAAGTACATTTTGGATTAAGTTTGGCCTGCTGAGGATTGTTAAATCAACATACACAAACGAAAAACCAAATTCGGTGAGCAAGAAATACAAAATAGTATACACAGAAATATTGCTGGGTGAGTGAGTCCAGTTGTTTCTCTCCCAAAGGAGCAACCGACTTCCCAAACATCTGAAATTATCTGGAACTTGCTCTGAACAAATAATGCTAGAGAAAAAGTCTTTCTATCATAAATTGTATGCTCCACTCAATGAATGCACAGTGTTAAAGCCAGCAAAATTATTACTCAAGCATCTGAAATTTGAACATTATGTATTGCTTACAGGGTTTCCAAATTTCAAAGTTAGCAATAGGTTTAGAAGCCAGTCTTTCTTTGGAAAGGAAAGAATAAAAGATTTTCTTATAGAAAAGCTACAGATTATTTATATAAGTTAAAGGACAAGGTTAAAATGTTAGACAAATATTAATTCCAGTTTTCTATGTGCAGTGCACAGGTGCAACTTGAAGAGCATATTATATGGTATAATCATTAAATTCATTCAACCAGACCTTAGAGAGTTAAAAACATATATTCTGAGGAACAGGACTGCTCGGTCCAAAGGATGAGAATGAAGCAGTGCAGAATATTTGTGTATCAAGGTGATTCCAGTTTCCAACTGGGAAAATAGGACTGTTAACACCCACATCCCCTGACAACTGTCCAATTATGTATATCACACTTGGCCTACTGTTTGCAGTAGAAGTAATCAATAAAGGATGTGGTTGAGTGAACATAGATTTTGGTTGAACCAATGCATGAAAACTTAATCATTTACTCAGAGAGAAGAAATCAAATAGAGCAGAGATGAAACAGCCACTAAGGGGTTTGTTGATTGTGCCACCAAGTTTGTGGGCCACAGATGAAAGTAATAAGGCAAATGGAATCAGTGACAGGAGAAAATGTAAAAAGCTATTCTTAATTTCATGAATTAATAGAAATGTTTTGATGTATTTTTGGGGGGTCATTTTTAGGAAATTTCACATCAAAGCCTGGATGTTCCATTTTAAAGAATATATGAAAATTACTAGGGCATGTCATTTCTCTCAAGCAAAAGAAATTAATTTCCAGCTATACCAGAAAGGTAATTTTCACACTTGAAACTTTGTACTGATTGATTGAAAGATCTCCACTGTGGAAAGTTTTCTAGGAAATGATTTAACCTGAGTTTGCAAGAAAATTTACAATGAGTATGGAATAAACCCAGAGGTAGGCTAGTTGTGACCAATGTGTCTTGAATAATTCTCATCTTTGTGATTTTCTTCCCCTTAGATTCTTTTCAAAAGTCATCCTGATTATTTGGAGAGTTGTGGCATTTCAGTAAAATGAGTTATTTCAGTAAATGAGGTCAAAAAAACTGCTGTAAAGAAAATTGAGGAATTTTGCTCTCTGTATTTACTCAAACTGTCTGTCTGTGTAATAATAATATTTACTTGGTAACATCTCAACTCACTCTGTTTTATGCACCATAATTCTGGCTTTTATAGCTGTGTCATAGGCAATTGTTATTCTTTTAGAATATCAGCCCTCCACCCCCTTTTCCAAGTGTTGGAGAGGAAGACATGGTAATGCTTATTTTCTGTTACACCCTTTAACCCCTTGTGCAATTAATACTATTCAGAACAACAGCAAAAATAACACACCCTCTTCACTATTAAAACCTTCATCAATAACTCTAATGGCATGGCTGGGTCTAGTATTACCAAATGGACAACTCTGTATTACCAAGTCCGTAGTCTTGAGAGAATGTGGTGTGTTTTTCAATTGAACGCTCAGTATAAATTCTTATAAGCATTTTAGAAGCTTCTAGCCTTAAAGATTATTCACCTTTCATGCACACTCAGCTGATAGCTTTAGACACACACTTATGATAGTCATGGCTATCCTCTTCCATTTCTTTTAAAGAGATAAAATATATTTATAGAGATAGGGCTACCATTAGTGAAACTTGTGCAATTGCACAGGTTAGGAAAAAGATATTTAGAGAAAATGCAAAGCTTCATATGCAGCCTGCTTTATTTTTCTGCCGTCACTGCCATAATTTCTTCTATTTTGGTTGTTCTACATTTCTTGCATGTTGCTGCAAATCTGAAGGCAGTTTGGGACTATGAAAGAGATAGATGTGTGTGTGAGTGTGAGTGTGTGTGTGTGTGTGTGTGTGTGTGTGTGTGTGTCAGTGTATCAAAGAACACTGAGCTCTTAAAGGGAAAATTTTTTAAAATAACCACAAAATCTATATGAATGCATTTTTAGTAATCAGTGGACTTGATTTAATAAGGCTTCTTAGATATCTAAGATATGTTGTCTACCTGAAAGGACTTTTGTTTTTGAAAAATCTCTTTCTTGAATTATTTTACATAAGTGGTAAAAGAATATGCTGAGGCTTACACTCCCCTGAGTGCTACTCCTTAACTACCAGTAATGCTGCAAAATGGCAGATGTGGATTGGAAGGCTTGCAGCATCCCTGGGGTACTTCTACCTTACAGTCCCATAAGAAGCATCTCCTGTACTCTTTTGTGTATTGTACAACATCAGAATACTAAAAACCCATGTCTACCATACAAATCATTGACATCTTCATTGTTACTTAGTAGTAGACAGGAATTTTTGTGAGTTGAATTTGTTTCATTTGGTACAAAAGTGAGGTGGGGATCAATCTTCCTGCCTATTACATGTTTGCCCTGAGGCAGGTTCCTAGACTGTTAAGACTGTAGAAATAGAATTGTCCCCATTCCTTCCAAAGACACACGCTACTTTACGGTATATCAAAATAGCTCTATACTGTTCCCCATCTGAACTCCAAAAAACACTTAAGCAGTCAAATTAAAACTAAATTGTCTGTCTGTTGTTGTTGCCAATATTTACCAGATAATTGTTCACCTCTCCCCTTAGCTTTTACTGTATGGACCAGGAATTCAAATCCTTGACCAGAGACTAAAATATTCCAAGCAAGATGCCTGTTTTTTACAGGTAAGAATTATTTTGGGGCACCTGGGTGGCTTAGCCGGTTAAGCATCTGACTTCAGCTCAGGTCATGATCCCACAGTTCGTGGGTTCAAGCCCCACATCGGGCTCTGTGCTGACAGCTAGCTCAGAGCCTGAAGCCTACTTCAGATTCTCTCCCTCTCTCTCTGACCCTCCCCTGCTCACATTCTCAATCTCTCTCAGAAATAAAAACATTTAAAAAAAGAATTATTTTAAGGTAACCTCATTTATCTAGAAGTTTAAAAAATAAGACTATCAGTAACCAAAGGACAACATTTATGACATAGGGAGTGCTCAGTATCTGTTTATAAAATGAAATATTTTTCCCCTGGTGTTTTATCTCTTTAGTTATGTTAGAACATATGTTGTTTTATAAAAATTATTTTATAAACATGTTAAGGGATGAGTTTATTTAACTGTACAGGCTTAGGTCAGGTCTGCTACTACAAAGCAAGACAAAAACTTCCAACCATTTTCTACTGATTCTGGGCAGTGTTAACAGCAGAGTCAGGTAGAGTACAACCTTGGATTGTGAGTAACTCCTTCTGTGAGTGTTCTGCAAGACGAACAAACATTCCTAATAAATTTTAACTTGATCAATGAGTGAGGTCTTGTAATATGAGTAGTTCCTGATGCCGGGTATCACATGATTACAACTGATCCAACTGTTCTTGAAATTTGCTTTGATATACAAGTGTGTTGGATTACAAGTATGTCTCTGGAATGAATTATGCTCACAAACCAAGGTTTTACTGTAATTTTAATAATCAAAATGAACTGCACCAAATGGCACAGAGTTGGTGTGTTACAAATAGACATTAAACCAAAAACTTACGAATGTCTTCTTTGTGTCCAAACACCTACCTCCTTCGAGTTGTTATGTGGAAAGTACAACTTTAAAGGACAGCTGGGTTGGTGTTCCATGGGCTAGTTACCGATCTCTACTTGGAAGAACCACAATATTCATGGGTTGCTTGCTTTATTCATGGCTGGCCCTGCCTTCCTGGAGTAAATATCTTTATTTTCCTTATAAATATGTCTGTGTCCCTAACCATGTATTCAGTCATGGCTGTATGCCTTTTCTTTGGTATTTTGTAGGGTACATTTCATTTCATTGACATTGGTATTTTAATATTTAATTATTTATTTAATAATTAATGATTCTTATACTAGCAATGGTAATTATATAATGAGGATGTACTTTCAGTTCCCTGGGCGTTTAATCTTTTAAATGCCTTTTTAAAAAAATGTTTACTTTTAGAGAGAGAGACAGAGACAGAGACAGAGACAGAGAATGCATGTGTAAGCAGAGGAGGGGAAGAGAGAGGGAGAGGGAATCTTAAGCAGGCTGTCAGTGAAGAGCCCACATGGGGCTTGATCCTGCGAACTGTGAGATCATGACCTGAGCCAAAATCAAGAGTTGGATGCTTAACCAACTGAGCCACCAGAGCATCCCTTAAATACCTCTTAAATAACAATTTTATCTTTTTAAAACACTACCTTGTATGTGTTTGCAGCTGAAATATAGAAATTAGAACTTGACACAATCTATATCTCCTTTCTCTTCTTTGTCTTACTACAACTACTAACTACTATTACTACTACTACTACCATTATTAAAAAGCCAGATCTTGGGTATAATATAAGATACCCAAAACCACAGTCTTAATTTGGATAACTTTTCTTATTTTATCTTGACTCAAACATAACATTATGACACAATGAAATAATTAAATGGAGTGTACACAACAATCACAATAAAATGAGTGAAGGGCTAAAAAAAATTAAAAAAATAAGAAAAAGGGGGCACCTGGGTGGCTTAGTCTGTTAAGCGTCCGACTTTCGCTTAGGTCATGATCTCGCGGTTCGTGGGGCTCTGTGCTGACTGCCAGCTCAGAGCCTGGAGCCTATTTCAGAGTCTGTATCTCCCTCTCTCTCTGACCCTCCCCTGCTCACGCTGTCTCTCTCTCCTAGAAATAAATAAAAATATTTTTTAAAAAAAATGAGTGAAGGGCAAATCATACGTTTTCCATGGAAAAATTTGTATCAGAAGTCATTCAGGTATACTTTTATTACATTTTCTGTTTTAAATGAGATTTTGGGAATATTGTTTTTGCATTCAGTTGTTTACCCAGATATGTGTGCTCAAAGACAGATGTCTTAAAGGAAAAAGCAAGACTGAAACACAAATGAAAACTTTCCTCAAAGAAGAGATCTCAAAAGGTTATGACGAGTCACAGTTACTGAAGCGTACTATATATTTCTGTGCTCTCTGCTTTTTTAACCTGTGAGATGTGACCTGATTTTCCCCTCTCATTCAAGGTCATCACTAAACTTACAGAAAATCAAAAATAAAATAGTACAAAGGAGGAATAGACAAAGGAGAGTTTAGGTGCATATTTTAAGATACCACATTGGCTTAAAATAACTTACAATGAAAGGGTCACTTAAGAAGGGCACTGCTTAAAATTTAAGCAGGCAGTAATGGAAAGCGACAGACCTCAAACAATTTAAGTCTTTCACAGCTGAGTGAATTCACAGTGACAGCAAGACAAGGATGTGCTAACTTACCACTGCAGGACCTTGGCTATTGCTTCATAGGCTCTCCCCAGGCTGAGATCATCTTCCAGGTCTGTGGAGATTTTACTGTAAGTGTTAAGGACCTATCAGGAAAAGAAATATGTATTAAATATACAGCATGGCCAGATTCACTGATGTTTTCATTTCATAACAGAAAATATCAAAATTAATAGTTGTTTTTAATGTCTCTATAAAATATTTTTTTGTTTATTAAAAATTCATGTTGGCTTGGTTTATTTTTATCTATAGCATAACTTGTTTCATAGCAAACTCTTTAAGGCATGACAGTGAGGTCTTACTTTTGTTAAAATAATTCTTTTCCTGCACAATCCAAAATTTTCCAATTTATATAGCTTAGGTGTGAATAAATAATTGAATGGTTTACAACATCATTTTAAACATATGGTACTATTATCTAAGGTAATGTAAGGCAGATTACAATATTCTACTGTGGTAGCTTAACTATTACTTTTCTTTCTATAAATATCAGTTTTGTAAAGCATGAATTTAGGTGCTAGGCAATTTCTAAATCTATCATTTTATTAGATGTGCATCTCACAGTTTGAACATGTATTCAGTATACACTAAAAATATTTCTTAAAAATGTACTTCATTATCAACAATCTCTTCAATAATCAAAAGATTATGGCTGCCATAGACAAGCATGTGATCTTAATTTAATTTAATACTGACATCATCTTTATGGTATAATTTTCTTTTTATTCTTTTTCTCTCAATGGCCAGAAGGAGGAAAATCTGTAAAACAAAATTCCGATTCTTTCTTTTTTCCTTCATTGTTACTTGACCTAACCTATTACACACATGAGGACACAGGAAATCTCTAAAGACCTCTATGGAAATCCTTTTTGCACATTTTCTAAGATGGAATTAGTGAAAGTCATTTGACAGCATTTGGAGAGAGAGTCAGGGTGAGGGAGGACATAAATACGCACTGTACGCTACTGCGTAAATTAGGCAGCTTTGAAGATTTAAGTATTAGAGGCAGCATTGATATTTGACTTTACTTTCTTAAAGTTAACATTTGGGAAATAATTTCAATGAGGTCATTATGATACCTCATAACATTTGCTTGTTTGTGTGTGTATGTGTGGTTTATAAGTGATTGCTTGATATAACACTGACATTAAAACTTACTGATACATATTGACCCAGTGTTTTAAACATGCAAAGTTAAAAATTTTAATTCTTATTTTTAATCTTCTTAATATGCCTTGTATAATCCAAGAGTATTCTTTTCACTTTGTCTTGCATACCTGACAACAGCTACATTAAATCTGATATGATTTGACATAGACTTTTCTGAGTTAAGGGGCAGAACTCATGAATTTTGTAAATCTATAAGACACCTTATTGAATCCAAATACCAAAATATTTAGGAAGAGGCCTTCTAGTGTCTTTTTGGTCAATATATTTTTATATGACATTCTAGAACTTTATGATTGAATATTATTATATTTCTTGCCAAAAACAATCTGCTTATTAAACAAATATTGTTACTGTGTACCAGCCGCTATGTTAGACCCTAGGAAATCTTGTTAGAAGGGAACATGCTTGCAGCCCTGAAGGCGTTTATAGTCTTGTGGTACAGAAGTTTGGGTTGATGTGCTGTGTAAATTAGCAATGACTGAAGGCAGGCTTACACCACACTTCTACTACACACTCTCCCATGCCTTTGGTCACCTGAAGAAGTACAGTAAGTCCACAGGCACCTATTACCTTGGGGGTGTGACTCTTTACCCCCTAGACAGGAGGGTAAGTGTTCAAGAAATGATAGGTAAATATTTCAGTGCTGACGACATTTTAATTTGCGTTTGAGAGAGTTCATATATTAGCTTAAACACTTTACCTAAAAACAAGAAATACATAGGCAGTAGGAAGCATATAGTTCATTATTGGCCCAGTAGGGAAACAATGAGTGACACGAAGTCCAAACTGAAGACCTAGAAAGTGCCTTGGAGGAACCCATCTAAATCAGGCAGGACCTCTGCTCCTCAGGGGTGTGTACTCTAGGGGGAGACAGTCAATACAAACAGGTGGATCTCAAGAACACAAGGCAAAACTCAGCACATTGGGGAATCATACAGTTCAGTCTAAGGGGTGTAGGAGGGACGTTGTTAACATAAAGAGGAAAAACTCATAAAAGTGGGAAAATAACATGAAATTAAATATTGTGTAGAAAATAAAGGTGTTTTATATTGATCTTCTGGTAAGCTACTTTACCTGCTTTTTAATTAAAGTAGGCAAGGTATAATTTACAAATGGATAAACATTAATCAATTTGAATTATTAGGCAAATAGTGGAGTCTTTTACAAAGAATACTTCAAAACTTCAAGTGAGAAAATACACTGTGCAAATCTGAGGGATCAACTGTACTTGATTGAATATCCCTTTGGCATGCAATATGCTGGAAACAAATCCAGGTTAAATTCTATCATCACAAGTTGAAGATAAGAGGAGAGAATGAAGACTCTCAGATGCAAACTCTTTTGAGGAACTGAAAATTCATTATGTATCTTTAAAAAAAATTTTTTTAATGTTTATTTCTGAGGGAGAGAGACAGAGTGCAAGCAGGGGAGGAGCAGAGAGAAAGAGAGAGAGAGAGGAGACACAGAATCCGAAGCAGTTTCCAGCTCTGAGCCATCAGCACAGAGCCCAACGCGGGGCTCAAACCCACGAACCGTGAGATCACGACCTGAGCTGAAGTCAGACGCTTAACCAATTGAGTTACCCAAGTGTCCAAATTATGTATCTTTAACCTTTATTTACTATGAACTTAATAAACCTTTATCAAAAGACAAAGGAAACCTGATTAATCACATTACTAGGTAAATTTCAATGAACACCAAACTGTGCATGATTACAAAGTTATCAAAGTTGGAAAATCAGTTCAAACACCTCATAAAATTTGAGCACTACATAGCTACCTAAAAAGCTCCAATAACTTGAGTTCATAATGGAGATGAAGCTTTGGAAACTATTTCACTTGAAGTTTTAAAGGCAATGGGCCTCATCTTCCCACTAGAATAAAACTGATTTACTTTAAAAAGCATTTTCAGATAAAATCCAAGTTCTTAAAATGAGATTATTTCTATTGGTCACTTAAAAACAAAACTGGTAGAATACTTAGCATAAAAAATGAGAATGTGCAAAAGAATCAGGTTGGCAATATGCTACAAATTCTTTGAAGAATTGTTTGCTGTAAGATAAAATTTTAAGGGTCATTAATTTCTCTTGCTGCAATACCCTTTGAGAGAACATGGGATTTAAGTCAAGATTGTCACCTGTCAACAAAGTGAGTGGGAGAGAGTAAGAGAGAGGAGAAAAGGAGGGAGGTGAGCTCCCTGAGCTTTGGTACTATTAAGGGCAGATATATAAGAAGTCATTATTAGGTCTATTAATATCAAACACCCAATTGTTCTATATAATCTTTAAATGTTTAGGGTTTCCAGTTATGAGGGTGCCTTGGAACAAAAGAAAATGATCTATTTTATACTGACCCCCATTTCTTGTCTTCTTCTATTTTCTCATTCCACATCCCCTTGCAATTCCTCTTTGACAATCCCCTTATCTCAGACAACATTAAAACAGAAAGAACTTTCAGCAATAATGGCCCTTATATTTGTTTTCACAGCCAAAGCCTGCTTTAAACTGCTAAGGTGACTAACACTCCTGGCCTAACTCTCCCAAATTAGATGGAATCCTCTCCCTGCCCCTCGGCCCAGCCAGCTGTTATAAGAAAACACTGCTCAAGTTAGTTTTAAAACCTTATATATTTTGAGATAGTTGTAGATTCACATGCAATTGTAGAGCACTCTCATATACCCTTCATGTGGCTTTCCCCAATGGCAACATCTTGCATAACTACTGTACAGTTTCACAACCAGGAAACTGATATTGATTAAATTGACCCATCTTATTCAGATTTCACAAGTTCTACTTGCACTCCTGTGTGTGTGTGTGTGTGTGTGTGCGCGCGCGCACCCGCATGTGGGTGTTAATTTTAGGCTATTTTATCGTATGCATCTATCCATGTAATAACCACCACCATAGTTAAGATATAGAAAAGTTCTGTCACTCGAATGATCCCTCATGTTACCCTTTCATTTTTAGTATGTTTACTGCTTGGAGGAGAAAGAAGAGAGGTGGGAATTTTTTGTTTCTTTTTTCATTGAGTAAAAGAAAGGTCTGCCTTAGGAAAAATTCTGAAATAACTTGGCAGCTGATCTGTTCCCTTTTGGCACATCTCCCTAACCCCGTATGTATTTCACCAGGGACATTTCCTCAACTAAGTGACACAAGGACAGTAGTTGAATAAACTAGTTCATACTTAGGTGTGAATGACTCTGTCAGAAGAAGTTGTAGTTTTGTTTTGCTTTGTTTTTAAATTTTAATGTTTATTTATTTTAAAGCGAGGTAGCAGAGGGGCAGAAAGAAAGGGGGGGAGGGGAAAGAGAAAGAGGAGGGGAGGGGCAGAGAGAGATGGAGACAGAATCTGAAGCAGGCTCCAGGCGGTGAGCTGGCAGCACAGAGCCCAGTGAAGGGCTCAAACTCACACTGCAATATCATGACCTGAGCCAGTCGGATGCTGAACCAATTGAGCCACCTATGTGCCCCAAAGTTATAGTTTTAAAAAGAGGATGCTTGCTAGCCAAAAATCACTTCTTCTGAGTAGAGTTTTATGAGGTCTAACGAAGTGAAATGAAACAATTCAGATAGTGTGTGGCAAGATTATTGGGGATAAAGGTTATAAAATGAAAAAGAAAGGTTAGCTCTTTATTGAAATTCAGTCTTATGATATGATTCATTAAGCAGGTACTGATTTTTATAACCTCTTTTTTGGGTCTACTTCTATACCTCAGGTTTTCTAAATTTTTTTTAATGTTTTATTTATTTTTGAGAGAGAGATAGAGATAGAATGAGCAGGGGAGGGTCAGAGGGAGAGGGAGACACAGAATCTGAAGACAGCTTCCAGGCTCTGAGCTAGCTGTCAGCACAGAGCCTGATGCGGAGTTCGAACCCACAAACTGAGATCATGACTTGAGCTGAAGTCGGATGCATAACTGACTGAGACACCCAGGAACCCCACCTCAGGCTTTCTAGAAGCGTCACACACTTCCCCACAGTCTCTTTATCAAAGTAGTATGGAAGAGATGAAAAAAAGATAGAGGGAAATGTGCACCAGCAGATGTGAAAATCAGGTGTTCCTAAGTCACTGATACCTGAAAAGGTAACTCCCTCTCATTATCGCTTTCCTCATAATGCTCATCCTTCATAAAGAAAGTATTATGCGAAGCTCTCTTCTAGTACATTCTATCAGATCATTCAATGTGACTGCAAGATAAAATGATATACATATATTTTATGTACACAGGGTATATTACACGTCTACATATGTAATATAGATATATCCCTGCTCTTAAAGACCTTACTAAGGCAATAAGACTTACAGACATTGATATTATATAGTGCTGTAAGTCTGCATAAAGGGCTAAAAATCTAGTTTGAAGGCATTAATTCATTAAACAAAAACTGAGTGTTTTCTATGGGTCAAGCCTTGTTCTAGGTACAGCAGCAAATAATATAAAATCCTTGCCCCTGTGCAGTCTACACTGTATCTAGGAGATGGGGAGAAAACCTGTAATAAAATAAATAAATGAGTGAATTTTAGTGTAGAAGCAATGAAGAACTGAAAAGGCTCCCGATAGGAAGAGAAATTCAACCTGCATTTTAAGGGAATGATGGGATTGGATCAGTGGGGAGGAGGAGGGCCGCTTGAACAAAGGTTTGGGGAAGGGAATGAGTGATACAATGAGGAAAAAGCTTTACCAGAGTACACAGAAGTAACAATGCCCAATAAAAAGTCTGCTTTAAGGCTCACACATAGAAGGTTTTGTGATAATATGGACTAGTAATCACAGTTTTAACTGATGGCATTAAGTGATAAACTTCCAAGTTGCAATTTTTCTTTTTGATTACAGTGGAGGAATTTGATTGTTGCTTTGAAGGTAGTGGGTTATTCACTTTCATTCTTTATTCTACATGCACATAAATGTAGTCTTTTGCAGGACATTTTTTTATTCATAGTATTTGTCTTTCTGTTTTCTGTTGTGCTGCTCAACCTGTTTGGTTAAAATATGTCACATCCAAGATGGTGCAGTTCCTGCCTTGATTCCTATTATGCAGGTTTTCAAAAATGTTAATGCATAGTTGTTCCTGTGTCTAGGGAAAGGAGAGGAAATACTCTTCTCTTCTCCCTCTGGCATAGCACTGAGCATGCACCACTCAAACTAATACAGATCAGTGACATGAAATTTAAATGGGCCCCCATGCTCCGGTTGGTGACCCTATCTATCATTGTTAACTCTAGGGGAAAAAAAACCACCACATAAAATAAGTTCTAACATCTAGTCCATTTGAGATGAAAATTTTGTAATTTTACAAAAGTTTCAAAGAGCTATAATCCTTTTGCTTCATATTTTTGTATTTTTTTTGTATATAATTTCTTTTTTCACTTACCACCCGCCCCTACACTGCTCTCTTACTTAGTTAATTCAATATTTGAAATCAGTAGGGACTCCTCCTCTGAGGGCATAGACCAGGCTTTGGAGGAGCCTTATGGGATAATTAATCAAATCTCCCTCTGGGTGTTCACATTTTCTTCAAATAACATAGGCTCTCAAGTCACACAGGTCTACTATTGAGCTGAGTGACATGTGTCAAGTCACTTACACTCTCTGAGCCTATTTCCTCAGGTAGAAAATGGAAATGAATAAAGTCTACCTTGAAGGGATGTTATGAAGTTCCAATAAGATGAGGTATTAATACCTCCTAAAGATTTGAATAAAGCAACTGTTTAATTTCCCCAAATACTTATCTTACATAGCTAAAGTGGTTCTCAAACAGGGGTGATTTTGCCCCCTAAGGGATATTTGGCAGTGTCTGGAGATATGTGATGTTGTCATAATTGGGAAGGTTGTTATTGTCATCTAGTGAGAAGAAACCAAGGATGCTGCTAGGTACCCTGCAAATGCACAGGGAAGCCCGCCCCCCATGCCCCATAACAAAGAATGATCCAGCCTAAATGTGAACAGGGATGATGTTAAGATTCCTGATTTAGCCTTCACCTCAACCATTCTCACGATTGGAAACCATCCCCTTGTGAAGCTGGCCACTCTGTCACTGGAGAGTTAAGTGAGGAAACTATTGGTTAAGTTCAGCAAAATCTGTAACTCCTATCTGCTTGTCATGGTTGTGTTTTGTGGGACAATGCAAAAGAAGTCCATCCCTCTTCCACGTGACAGTCCTGAAGATAGCAGTTTGCTCTCTTGAAAGCCTCCAAACATATAGAGTCATCCAGGAGACTCTGAGATGAGTAATAATGTAAACCCAACAGTTTAGCCACATTTGAACGTTTCCTTCTTAGTTTTGTCTGCGTTCTAGAAGAGTTTAAATATACCCATCTAGACCAAAAATGTCAGTGAAACTGCAAAGAGGTATCCATCAGGTATGGTGTAGAGAAGAAGTTATGGTCTGTTACCTAGGGTAATACCTCTTCTCATTGCCCACTATAAAAAGATAGTACAGCTAATATTTTCTTATACATCTCCTACACATACCCAAAATTATGCCATTTCATAACAAAAGTTTGGCTCTGTGCTCAACAGAGTGCATTACTTTGAGGAGAAAAAGGCAATGATACAGGTGTACTCTTGTGCAATAAGAAATATAGAAATAAAAAATCAAGTTTGCCATCTTGAGCTTGAAATCAATGTCAAATCTTATCGGAAATACATTTATTCTGATTTCTGGCAATCTAACCCCCTTTAGCCATTTCACATTTGGTGAGCAGAAAGGATGTTTCTGCCTCATTTACAGTGTCTGAACATGATTCAGACAATCAACTGCAACATTAGTCAAAGAAATCAGTGGCTAATGAATTCTGACAAGCACTGCAGTAACAGGCTGAGGACCAGACTGGACCATAACAACATTCAGAGTACTTTACTGGAGCCAGCAATCAGACGGCAAAAGATGGTAAAAATGGCAGTAGACAGAACTGCTCTCATATCATTTAAAGGCTATTATACATTTTTTTTTGCAAAGTCATAGTATCTGACATCCTTTTCTACAAATATGTTATATTGAATCAACACTGAGGACAAGGACAAGTGAGTAGGCATCTCTGTAAACTATAACACACAAAAGTAGTTAAATATTTTGCATTCTGCTGACACTATATTCGTAAGTTAGGAACAGTCTAGCCTTACTATTTATATTGACCATTTGGAGTATGTACTCTGTCTTCCTGAAATGCACTACTCATCATTAAGAGTAACTGTCACACATTGTTTACATTGCCCAACACATAACATGAAGGCTACATGGTCTAGTGCAGAAAGGACTGAATGTTAAAAGATATGAGTTCTAGTTTCTTTTCTGTTGTTATCTCGGTGTGTTACTTTGGAAAGGTCACTTGGTTACCTTGAGCTTTAGTACTCAAGTTTGGAAGATAATGGGGTGGGACCAAATGATCTATAATTCTCTCTTCCAAAAATATTAGTTAGAGTTCAGAACTCTACATTGATATACTTAGTAATTTAAGAAAGGCTCTGATTGTTTTCAATAATTTATCCTTAGCTTTAAAATCCCTAAGAGGGGCACCTGGGTGGCTCAGTTGGTTACGTGTCCAACTTCAGCTCAGGTCATAATTTCACGGTTTGTGGGCTTGAGCCCCGTGTAGGCTCTGTATTGACAGCTCAGAGTCTGGAGCCTGCTTTGGATTCTGTGTCTCCCTCTCTCTCTACCCCTTCCCCACTCATGCTCTGTCTCTGTCTCAAAAATAAGTAAAACAATAAAGAAAATTTTTAAAAAATTCTTCATAAGTTTATTTAATTTTATTAGTTTAAAAAATTTTTACAAGAAACAAAATGATGATTCCTTTCATTCAATTGAAATGTTATTTTTATGCTTCCCTTTCATTTATACTACATATGCTTTATGAATTGCTTTTTAAAGAATGTCCCTATACTAGAATAGCTGATAGCAAGGAGAGCTGACTCTACAATGTTTTTGGTTCATATTAAATAGTCATTGTTATAAATGTAATAACCAGTGCTCTTCAAAAATAGGAGAGTTTTATTTTACCACCTAAAATTTTTAGGAATTTGATGAAAATTCCAGGTTATCTTTAAATTACGTAAACTAAATTAGAATTCTTTGTTAATCTCTTACATGCTAGGAGTTCACATTGCATTTTCAAAAGCTATAAAAATAGAAATAAATCTCAAGAAATTTCCAAGAATCCTCTTTTACCTAAAACTCTCTCTCTCTAGACGTCCAATATACAGATGACTCTCAACCCCCAAAATAATGAGACAGAATTCCACTTGCAGTTAAAAAGAAAGCTTTTGTGGGGCACATGGTGGCTCAGTTGGTTAAGCATCTGACACTTAGTTTTCGCTCAGGTCATTATTTCACAGTTCATGAGTTCATGCCCTGCAGCGGGCTCCATGCTGACAGTGCAGAACCTCCTTGGAATTCTCTCTCTCTCTCTTTCTCAAAATAAACTTTAAGATAAAATAAAATAATAAAAAAACTCCCTGAATCATAAATTGGAACATATTGTTCAAAACTGCCATTTCTTAAAAAAAAATTTTTAATGTGTATTTTTTTAGAGAGACAGACTGAGACAGAGACAGAGTGTGAGCAGGGGAGAGGCAGAAAGAGAGGGAGACACAGAATCCAAAGCAGGCTCCAGGCTGTCAGAACAGAGCCCGGGCAGGGCTCGAACTCATGAACTGAGAGGTCATGATCTGAGCCGAAGTTGGATGCTTAACCACCTGAGCTATCCAGGTGCCCCAAAACTGCCATTTATAAATCAATCATTATTGCTTTGTACTACTTTAATGAGACATATTTATGAAGAATTTTATTTTATTTTATTTTATTTATTTATTTATTTTAATTTTTTTTAATGTTTTATTTATTTCTAGGAGAGAGAGAGAGAAACAGCGCGAGCAGGGGAGGGTCAGAGAGAGAGGGAGGCACAGACTCTGAAATAGGCTCCAGGCTCCGAGCTGGCAGTCAGCACAGAGCCCGACGCGGGGCCTGAACCCACGAACCGCGAGATCATGACCTAAGCGAAAGTCGGACGCTTAACCGACTAAGCCACCCAGGCGCCCCGAAGAATTTTAATTCTAATTCTCAATTATTTTCTATAGTATGAATCAGAAACCATATAAATATTTGTCCTGTACATCCCAATCATAATGTGAGTTATAGCCCCTTCAACAAAAATTTTTCCTGCCTTAATTTCTTTCTAGGAAAATCCATTGGAAGCTTCGTTTTATATTTTGCCAGAAGGCCCTTGAACAAAGGCAGTCCAGAAATCTATGAGGTGGCCTGACATAAAAAGTTCTACTTGGTGGAAGACTATAGTGCTTAGTTAGCTCCACCTTAGGAAACTCAGACCCATTGAGCAGCTGGTAATGGCAGAAGTGCAGAGATGCTCCAAGATAAATGAACATCAAGAGAGTGATTGAATTATATCAATACAGTGAATCCAACAGACTGCTGCTGCTAAGGGGACAAGAAAACTCAGCCCCTTTGGTTCTGAGTCCTCTGGTTCCCAAGAATCTTTCAATCTGTGAACCCCAACTATCTGTGGATCCCAAGTATTCATGGGATAGGATGCATCTGCCTATCAGGAATCTTTACAATCACTTCCCTTACTTGAGGCAATCTGAATGAATCTCTTCAGAATAAAACTGAGAAATACTGCGAGATAAAAGGGCTCTCTTGAGCTAATGTGAGTGAAGAGCTTCCAGGCCTTCCCTCCTCCATGTTCACCAGAGAAAGACGGTACATGTTGATGCCTTCCGTGGCAATCCACCAGCAAAATGGATTATCTAAAATGATTAGAGTTTTCATTTTCAGAAAAGATTTTGAATGAAAAAAAAATTTTTGTTTTTTTTTTTTTTAAACTAGGAAATTCTCAAACTCCATTTGGTTATGTTTATATGAGGATGAAAAGTGATTGTGACACATGATTCCATTATAACTATGATAACATTACCAGTAATTTCAGTTGTCTGTTATTTATGGAGACTAAAGATGGTGGTGGCAAACTGAATCACATGAAGTGCCAGTCAAGCCTAATCTGACCACACACGTATCATCACTCACTTTGCCAGTGCAGAGATGTCAACACTTATGTCTTGCTGGAATGTGTGGGTCTCCAGTCATACAGACTTTTCACTAGTAGGAATGAGCCCAGTGCTGATCACCTCTACCTCCCTCTGCCTGCACTGCTCTTTCTTATTTCACTCCTGACTCTTCCACTCCCTGGATGCACACACAACACTTCCTTGTGCTATTCCAGCACTTACCACAGCATCATGTGTATCTACTTATTAATATTTGTCTCTCTCCATTTAAATCCTAAGTGCCACGAGAACAAGAACTGTATCTGTTTTGCTCTCCATTATACCCTTAGCTCCTGCTTTTATGTTAATGTTGAATATTGTTGAATGAATATGGAAGAGTCCTTGGAAAGTACTGGTAGTGAGGTACCTGTGGAAAGGTATATAATGAGCTGCAATATATAATGATCCTATAATTATATTAGTAATGTATTTATAATTATATATTTATAAAAATACTATACATAGTTATTTGCCTTAAAGAAAAATAAGCTCTTACTATAAATTATTAGATAATATTAATATATATTACATATAATACCCACAACAGCTTATTATATGTTAATTAATACATTGCATTATATTTTATATGTTTTGCATTCAATAAAGGAAAAACAATATGGCACATTGTAACAATGATAAATGGAAAGTAGAGGAAAGTTTTCAGTTAACAGCCAGTCCTGGAGAATTCAAGTATCAGCAAACAGGCCAAATTCCTAAAGGAGGGCTTAAATGACATTTCAAAATGATGTAAGAACCCCTACTAAATGTGTGCTTGTTGCATCTAATCATATTCCCAAATGAGTAAATTTCCATTATGAGCCCATTATGCTCATTGAGGACGAGCAAATCTGAGGGTGAAATTGTTAGATTAGTCATGGTGTCTTGAGTAATAATTCTTCCTATCTGTGGAGGGAGTATAAAATATTTTTTCTCCTTCTTTTAAAATCTAGATTGATGAGACACATATATAGCTACTCTCTTCCCAAGTAACAAGCTAAGACAGACAGGTAAGCAGTGAAAAGTCACTAGCTCAGTGACAAACTGAGTTCCTCAGCTTCCCCTGAAGTGGCGACCTACCAATCTTCCTTCATTGGACCACTTGGAACATAACAGTTTCTGGGTTCACAGGAAAGGATCAAAGTGTGTTCTATATTATCCCGAAGGTTTTAATAAACACTAACACTGTGAAAATTTCTATATTTCTGCATGAACCAATTCCTGCTTGGAGATTTGTCTTTCCCCTGGAGGTAGAGCCATCGTCTATTCATAATCCCTCTTACTAGATTTCTTCCTCATTGAAGGCACGATTCAATAAAATTTCATTCTGCTTCCCTTTTCTCAGAAATCCGTGAAAGCCTTGAAAAACATATTGAGCATATTCTCTCTGTACAGTCTGACATCCTTTCCACCACAGGCCATTATTCTGGTTAACTCGGTAAACCCTAATTTAGATCCACAGTGTAATGCTTTCATATCAAGCTGGGTGAACACGTTTCTTTAAAATAAAACATGGTAGGAAAGTCTTCCTCCGAATGCTCGCTCACACAGGAAGCTTCATCTATTACCCTTTCGCCGTGATAGAAGAGGCAAGAAAACAATTTATGAGTCATTTCCATTCTGACAGATGCAGCCATGACTGGAAAGGCGATGCCTGCCAAGAGCTTTTATCAAGTAGGTTATAACAACTAGTAATAAGTGTAAATAATAAATGGTTGGAATCTTTGGGGAAACTGGCAATACGAAACGATTTTTGGTGCTTCTGTTGGGGCTCTGCCACTCTTGGAATTCCCTGCCTTCCCAGTAGAGTTTTGGCCTGACAATAAACAACAGTTTAGTACTTTATCTAATCCCAGCCAGGAGGTGAGTTCAACAGCAAGCTTTTGCAGATGTTCACATCCAATAATCTATCCATAATTGATGAAACAGGGAGGTCAGATGTAATGGCTGCTACTATTCCAGCAACAAATAAATGGTTATTGACAAAACAAGCCAGTGTGGCGCAGAGCGCTGAGCAGTGACAGGCATGTGGTGGTGCTGAGCAGAGGCGGGGAGGGCTACTGGATTCCTCAGCCAGCCGTGTGGCAGGAGGGCCACGCTGACACATAAGCAGATGGAGGTGACTTGGAGAGGAAAAGGGAGGTTGCCGCAGTACAAAAGAAAGACGAAGACAGGCAGAGGGAGAGAAGAAAATGATGAGCGAGCCCTGGGCAAGGCTGGGGACGGGTGAGTACAAATGTGCGAACAGTTCAGAAATGCCTTTGAATATGTACACTGTGATCCAGATGTCTGGCTGCTTTTATCACCAGTGTGTCCTCACTCACAGAGCTGGCTGTCAAACTGTGCAGCCTAGGTGACTCTAACACCAAAGTGCATGCATGGGATGCTTTCCTGCCCAGACCCTCCCTCCTACTGAGGGACATCCGCCGATACTCCATTTAGCACTGCAGATACTCTCCATTCCCTATGTATTAAAAAAAATCTATGGAAATCATGGATGCAATTTTAACAATATTTTCAGATAAGCCAAAGATGCAAGATTGTGAAGTGAGAAAATTTCTCAAGACTGGGACTAATCCTGAAATACATTCTGCTTAAAATCAGATTTACTGCAAAGGAATGTGAGTGGAAGGCAAAGTTTTCTTTAATAATAAAAAACAAACACTGCACTCTATTCACCTCAACCTAGGCAAAGAGTATAATAAATGCATTAATCGAGTATACTTTTATTGACTGAATAAAATTCAAGATATTTAAACATAAATAAATAGCCAAAATCCTACATTTCAATTCCAGTGCTAAAAAATAATGTTTTTACACAGTTTACTATGTAATATTATAAGATGAAGAATGGTAGAATGAAATGGTAGTTATTATTGCGATAGGTAGTTATAAAGAGGCTTGGGACAGAGATGTTTTAAATATTAATATTCCTAAAATCACTTAAATCAATTTAACACTCTTTAGTGGTTTATTTAGAAGTGTGATTTATTTTATACTTTGCAACCAATGCCTTTGATCAGCTCTGAAATAACGTATGAGCTGAAAATAAAATGGCAAAACAAATTGCTGCTAGCATTCTTATAGTAAGCTTTAGGTTTTATATGATAAACGAGAAAATTACCATTATATTTGGCATTTTCAAATTATTTATCAATACTCTGAAATGGAGAATTATAGAGCCCAGAAGCAATGGTAGAGATAATTTCCATAATGACGTGCTAGTTTCTCTGCTTCCTGAGCCCTGCCATTCTCCATGCTGGGGTCCCCTCATTTAGCAACTGTGACCTGCCCCAGTCCCTGGGGACCATCCCTGTCCCTGGTCTATCAGGGCAGAAGCTTGCTGTCCCATAAGTCTGCCACAGATAATATTCTGGTTTAACCGCTATTAAGGTGACTGGGCTTTTTCCATGTGCCTTGACCTGTGTCCCAGACCCTGGAGCAGCATCCCTGCCTTGTTCTTACCTGCATCTCTGTCTTGGTGCTGGTTGGGTCCTACTTACTGCAAACTTGGAGATCTATCTTGTTGCCTCAGTATGCTCTTGTCAGGAGTGCCACTCCTAAGTCTCAGTCCCTGTGGCTTGGCGTTTGTCCCTTGCCAATGGCAGTCACTACCACTCATTGAGCAAAAGCTACATATGCAGAGTGTTTTATATTCATGGGACATTTAATTTTCACACAGCCCTCTGAGACAACTATTAATATTGCACAAATGAGACAACTTAAGGCAGAGAGGTTGAGTAACTTGTTGCAGTGCGCACAATCCTAGGGTTAGAGAAGAAGAAGAGATTTGAACTGGGTTTTTTGGACTTCATCTCCTGCTCATTTTGTTCTTGTGCCCTGTGATTTTCTTGCTGCTGGATACCCCTGAGCATGACTGTGCAGACTTAGACCCTCACTTACAAGCTTACTACCTGCTGGCACCCCTCCCAGAATTCTCCACTCACCTACAGGGTACCTACTGCAGCCCAGTGTCTGACATTCTACATGTTAACCTTATGCTTGCCTGGTTATAGCTTTGTCTGTTACCAGCTGCTGTGTGTTCATCATATGAGCTAATTATAATAGCTAATAATAGTTAGTACTGAGTATTTATTTTGTCTTTCCTCTGCCTGCAATGACCCCCACTTTGACTCAGAAGAAAATACACCTCACTTTATAATAAGACCACCCCTAATCTCTCTGACTTTGGTTCCTGTTACTTTGCTCCCCTTTTGCTTCTCCTTGGCCTCACTGGCCCCAAGCCTCCAAGGCTTAGGCTTGGTGCCCTGGAGCTTTGGCCTTGACCTTTCCCTCTGCTTGGAAGGTACTTCCATCAAATATCTGCATAGCTAACTAAATCTCTCATCTGTTCCCAATCTTTCTTCAAATGTCAACTTCTCAACGAGGACTTCTCTGATCAGCTATTTAAAATTTCCCCTACCCACCACTTGCTTTGACACGCCTGAATCATTCTTTACTACTTTATTTCTTTTCTATGTAGCGCTTATACTGTCTAACATACTATCTAACTCACTTACTATGTTTAATCTCCACGTCTGTCTTTTTCCAATGGGATGGATGCTGCACGAGGACAAAGATCTTTGTTTTGCTGTTGACATACTCCAACAGCAAAACAATGGGCCTGGCAATAGGTGCTCCAAAACCATTTGCTGGATATGTTACAGTTTGTTCTTAAGACTTGGTGTGCCTGAGTGGCTCAGTTGGTTAAGCATAGGACTTCAGCTCAGATCTCGTGGTCTGTGGGTTTTAGCCCTGCATTGGACTCTGTGCTGACAGCTCAGATCCTAGAGCCTGCTTCAGATTCTGTGTCTCCCTCTTTCTCTGCCCCTCCCCCACCCATACTCTGTTTCTCAAAAATGAATGTTAAAAAAATTTTTAAAAATGACTACACATACTAAGTAACTTAATCTTCCCAACACTCATGAGTAGGCATTCTTCTTCTTCTTATCTCTTTTTAAAGGTGAGAAAACCGAGGCACAGAGAAATAAAGCCAACTGGCCAAGGTTATTCAAGAGGTAAGTGACCAAGAAAGGACTTGAACCCAGGCTGTATGATTTCAAAGACAGCACTCTTATCCGAACCTTTCTCCCACCTCAGTGCCAAGAGGCTGCCTGACAATGTCTCCATGCAGGCTAAGCCCCAAGTTCTGGCTCCTTTGGTACCACCTGTCCCACTGTCCATCAAGATTTGAACAACGGCATCCTGTGACAATGTTGTGGAGGAAAATGAACAAGATTTAACGACTTGTCTGAGACCAAAGAGCTTGTGACAAAGCCACAACCAGAAGGCAGAATGTCTGACTCCTCATTTGCTGGTCTTTCTGGTATTTTTCAAAACCAGTTCTGAAGATTCTAAAGATTGTCTGGATAGTAGTTTTCTGTTTCTATATAATCTATTATAATAAACAATTAAAAAGTAATTTTGGCTCTGCAACCTTGTAACAAGTATTAATGATTATTTATATAATATTTTAAAAGGAAAACGCTTATTTTGGTAATATCTGTGATATTATAAACATATAAAATGAACATAATAAACAGTCACTCTGCTGTAAGCTAATATAAGCTCATAGGGAAAATGAATATGTTTAATTAAATTTAGGAAAAATATATAGTTAAATCATTCGCAGTACAATAATAAGGACCAATAAACCATTATCTCTTTACTATTCCACTGGAATTTTCATCAACAGGCTATATTAATAAATATCATGTTCATTTCACAAAGTGGGATGCTGAGAGACTTGTCTATGATCTGATAAGTCAGCAATGGCAGCAGGGAAACCATAATCCTTGCATAAACACAGCAAATCATACTTCTGTTATTCTTTACTATTCACCAGCATTTATTGAGGGAGAACAGTATGGCAGACATAGTTGGAAGTATTTTTTGCATGTTGATCCATTTAATCCTCACAACCACTCTATGAGTTAGATGCTAGTATATCCTTATGTTGCAGGTGAGGAAACTGAGAAACAAGAGAGGTGAAGTAACCCAGGTAAATGTCACAGGATTAGAAGTGGCAGGACCAGGGTTTGGAGTCTGGCAATGTGACTCTATGGACCATGCTCATAATGACTACATCATACTGTGATCATGATTAAGATGGGAACAGAGAGCACTGTAATTTACCAGAAGGACCTATCTCTCTCCCCCTATTTCATTTTTTAAAAATGTTTTTTATTTATTTCTAGGAGAGAGAGAGAGAGAGACAGCATGAGCAGGGGAGGGTCAGAGAGAGAGGGAGTCACAGACTGAAACAGGCTCCAGGCTCTGAGCTGGCAGTCAGCACAGAGCCCGACGCGGGGCTCGAACCCACGAACCGCAAGATCATGACCTAAGCGAAAGTCGGATGCTTAACCGACTAAGCCACCCAAGTGCCCCATCCCCCTATTTCATTTTATCCAAAAATTATATAAACATTTTTCCCTACTAGATGTTTCAGTGGAAAACCTAACAAACAGCATTTTTTATGCTCTTTCCCTTGCATTTACTAAAAGTTGCTGGTAGACAGCAAATTTGCATCAGTAGCAAGAAAAGATTCAGGGTTGTAGGAAAAAAAATATGTTGAACACACTGTTCTTGAAAAAGAATTCTTCTTACAAATGTATTAACTCTAGTGCTGCTAGATATTTCATTGTCATCTAGAGAAAATGAGACAAATTCAGCTATGGAGTTAAGTAATGACCAATGAGGAATCCATAATACTCCATTATCTACGCCAATGGAGGGTAAGAGAGCAATGGGAGATGGAAATGTGAGATGAGAATTCCTTATGTTTCTTTCTCTGGAGAAGCTACAAAACAGTGGGTCATTCATTCCTAGCCAGATGCCACTTGCCACTTCTACTTCCCGTGTCCCCAAACTTTGTGCCTATTCTGAACTGGCCTGATAGCAGACAGGTGATTTTTACTCTAAGCTTCAATTGTATTCAATAATAATTTCTACTGGACAAGAAAAACAAAATGGTATTTATGCCAACCAGTAATTCATCAAGTGGAACAGGTGAGAATGTTATTAAAAGTGTGTACATGGGATTTGTAACTTAACAAATGAGTTTAAAAACACCTCACTAGCAACCCCACTAGCTGTGACAGCATTAGCACTTATGACCATGGCTCCAGTCTTGGCTCTGCGTTTGCTAGCTTTGTGACCATAATCAAGTCATTTAAGCTAGTCTCAGCCTTTTTCATCTGTGAAATGGGAGTAAGAGTAAATAGAAAATACGAATAATATCTGCCTCTTAGGGTTTGTGTGAGTATTAAATGAGGTAAAACATGTAAATAATAAGGCTGGGCAGAGTTGTAGACCCATAGCATACAAAGGCACGCGATTTGTTACCATTACTCGTGATGATGCTATTCTATCTGGGTTCATTTGATTTCATGGGACAGAAACCACCCCAATCTAATTTAGGCAAAATGGTAAACTAGGGACTCAAATGCTACTAGGGACTCAAATGCTCCTCATCAGGGAAACACAAATCAAAACCACACTGAGATAACACCTCACGCAGGTCAGAGTGGCTAAAATGAGCAAATCAGAGAACTCTAGATGCTGGCGAGGATGTGGAGAAATGGGCACCCTCCTACACTGTTGGTGGGAATGTAAACTGGTGCAGCCCCTCTGGAAAACAGTGTGGAGGTTCCTCAAAAAGTTAACAATAGAACTTCCCTATGACCCAGCAATAGCACTGCTAGGAATTTACCCAAGGGATCCAGGAGTGCTGATGCATAGGAGCACATGTACCCCAATGTTCACAGCAGCACTCTCAACAATAGCCAAAACATGGAAACAGCCTAAGTGTCCATCAACGGACGAATGGATCAAGAAGATGTGGTTTATCTATACCATGGAATACTACATGGCAATGAGAGAGAATGAAATCTGGCCACGTGTAGCAACATGGATGGACCTTGAGGGTGTTATGCTGAGCGAAATAAGTCAGGCAGAGAAGGACAAATACCATATGTTTGCACATATAGGAGGATTAGGAGGAACTTAACAGAGGACCAAGGGGGAGAAGAAGGGGGGAAATGGTGAGGGAAAGGGAGAGAGGCAAACCATGAGAGACTCTTGAATACTGAGAACAAACTGAGGACTGATGGGTGTTGGGGGGGATGGGGGAGATGGGCATGGAGGAGGGCGCTTGTGGGGATGAGCACTGGGTGTTACATGGAAACCAACTTGACAATAAACTATTTGTAAAAAAAAATGCTACTAGAAACTGCACTCTCCATTTCTCATCTTGTTTTCTCTCTCTGTGCGTTAGCTTTACTGTCTCAGCCCACCATCCTCTGTGGCTCTGGCAGCATCCAGGCTAACTCCTTACCAAGGAAGACTGACTCTGATTTAAAAACAAAACAAAACAAAACAAAATATTAGGTAAGCAATCTGATTGGCTGAGCTTGTCTAGACACCTTCCCCTACAGATCTGCTTCCCTGGGGCAAGTAACGGTGGGGGTGAGATCTGTAACCTCGAGATTAGAGACAAGACCGTAGCCAGCAGAAAGGTGACAGTGGGAATGGTGTAATGTTGTGAGAAGATGAAGACAACAGATGTCCTCCAATTGCTATTAAAAGTCCTCTGCTGAGCTGCTTCTCCCTCTGTGACTTCATCTCATTTAACGTTAACATCCTACTTTGGATTATTCGAACATAAAGCTTCAAATTCATCTTTGTCTCCATCCTGTCTCTATATGTTCACCTACCAGCCAGAAAACATGGTTAAATTGAAAAATGTCTCTCAGATGTGTTCATTATGAGCTACACCACACCACCTGAGTTCAGGGATCATTATTCCTCCCCTGAACTACTTCAGAAGACCCCTTAAACTGGTTTTCCTTCCTCTACTTTCTCTTTTCAATTTGTCCTACACACAACTGCCAGGCTGTCTTCTAAAACAAGTTCCTGCCCCACTTAGGCCTGTGAGGATCTCGTCCCACCACCTATGTTTTCAGCTCCCCCCCACCAACAGCTCCAGTCCTTCAGCCCCAATACTCCAGTGTGACTGGAATGCACTTTCTGCCCTCCTGAGCCTTCACTCATGCTACTCCTTTACCAGTGATCTAGACAAGTTCAATTCAAATGTCCTCACCTTAATTTCCAAATGAAATGAATCTTCCCCGATGCTTATCTAGCTCTTGGTCCTTATTACAAGTATGCCACAAGTATGTGTTGGTGTCTATTTCTGTTATGGACAATGCGGTCTTGCGGCATGGTAAATATCTACTTGAGCATAAAGAAATTGTCCAGACCTATTATTCAATAAAATGTATCTCACTGAAGTTTCAAACAAACAACAGTCCTTCATTAATATAGTTATTAGCATTTCTTGCTCACATGGACTGATGTATTCAGGATACCAAAATCTCTACAGCTGTAGTTTACCCTATTTTGTTGTTTTTGCTTTATAATTCGTGATTATTTTTTGAATAATTTATTATTTATTGGGTCATCTTTACATGCCCTTTACTCATTGTTAAGCTTTTAAAAACTTTTCTTGGTGTTTTGGGTTGAGGTGGGCTGCTGAAATGACTAACTGCTATGAACAATCCTATGCTGAAGGTTTTTACTAAGAATAGTCTATATACAACCTACTGAAAACATTCATTAAAGTCTTTAAATTTTAATGGAATGAAAAGAAATAGTAGTTTACTTTTTTTCTTATTACAAAATCAGTATATGTTAATTGCAGAAAATTTGGAGAATACAGATCCATCACTTTCCCCAAAACAGAAAATTAAAGTCATCCATTATTCCAGCTCCCACAGATGACCATTAGAAACAGTCTGGTGTTTCTAATATCTGCATATATACATATGTCTTACATATGTGTATGTATGTGTGTAAATACACATAAGTATGGTCATAATGTTCATTAGTTTATGCCCTGATTTTTTGCTTAACATATTGTTAACACTTTTATTATTATAAAAATATTTACTTTTGTGTCATTTTTATTGGCTGTATTATTTTGCATCACAGGATACTCAGCAATGTTAACCAACTTGCTATTGAACATTTACCTTGTTTCTAGATGTCTCATCATTATAAGCAGTGCTTCTAACATTGTATATATAAGTTACAGCCAAATCTTTGTATCCTCACGCTGTCACTCTTTTTTTTCCCTAATTTTTTAAATGTTTGTTTATTCTTGGGAGAGAGAGACAGAGCGCGAGAAGGAGAAGGGCAGAGAGAGAGGGAGACACAGAATCTGAAGCAGACTTCAGGCTCTGAGCTGTCAGCACAGAGGCCAATGTGAGGCTTGAACCTATGAGCTGTGAGATCATGACCTGAGCCAAAATTGGACACTTAACCGACTGAGCCACCCGGGTACCCCAGGCATCCCTGTCACTCTTGATACCAACTTCCACTTCTAACCACAGTTCTTGGAGCCTCACATGCTTGCCAACCTTTGATACTATTTGAATTTTTAATTTCTTGCCTCTAAGTCATGATTTCATGTAAAAGAACATTAACGTTCTCCCCTGAAATGTTCAAAAATGAAACCTGTTACACACATCTATATAATCAACTCTTGATTACTTAGGAACTGAATTGTTTAGTTTCTCTGTTATCTTCCTTCTGTTTCTCTATTCCTAGCCATCATCATTATCATTTAAGGGGAAAAAATAGGTCAACAGAAGGTATTCATGGGAAAAGTGGAGAGTTCATCTTAAAGTAAACTATTTTACTAGTTAACTAAGCTTTTAAATGTCTAATTAAGGAGGAAGTTGAAATTGTTAGGTAAACTCTTTTCTTAAGTATACTATCAGGAGTATAGCGTTAATGCTCTGTTTAAAATCCAGTATACGTTATTTTTATTGAGCACTACGTATACTGAATAATTTTTAAAATCACTATAGGTATTAACTGAAGATCAAGTCATTGTCTACCTTCCAGATACATTTGAGACAATTATGGATAAGTGTTAAGATATTGTATTACATTTTTCCTTCTGAAGTTACGCCTTCTGTGTCACAGAGTGAGAAATAGAATTTGGCTCAATGTATAATGACTTAGTATGGTCCCCACACTATTGTTTAACACATCTCATCCTGTAATCATCTCTGGGTTCTTGCAGGTGTGATGCCTCTTCTTCTTTTGCGGCCTCTAGATCAACGTGTGCTAACAGCTGTGCCGTTGCCTCTAGGTCTGTCATACAATTAGTCTTGTGATGAACTATGCAGGTTGCTTTATTGCTCCAGAGAACATTTTCATATGCTAGGCCTTGAACTTTAAGGAGTATACATACATTATGTTCCATATGTCACTATTCAGTATAGTTGATTAGGGTACTCAATTTTTGGAGTCTGGAAGTTCATCCTTTTTAGGATGAATGAAATAAAAATAATTATTCCTGTCTTCATTTTCTCACAAAATGAGTATCAGAAGTTTTTGCATTATTTCTTAAGATGTGAATAACTGGAAACAAAAATTTCAGCAGTTTTATAAAGAGTTACTCTACCAGCACTTTCTTTTTATAATGAATAATAATCAACCTCATCAAACAGTTAAAGTGGCATTCTACATCTCAAGGGGATCCAAAACCAGCTTTCACATTTCAAAAAAATAAACAAACAAATTAAAAACCCAATACATTTTATGGCTAGAAAATCAGTTTTTATATTAATTTAGGCGATTAACTTTCTTTCCTGACATTAAACTTCTCTTCCTTTTCGTACAATCTATGACTTTAAATTTTTGCCTACAGATTCCTGTTTAAAAATATCAGGTTTTCATTTTTTTCCATATTCTGATTTTCCTATAATGCATTTGTCATTTAAATGACAAATACTATAATTTATATGACAAATACCATAATTATTCATCATTTAAAAAGAAGAAAAAACCACAATGCTATTTTCCAAAGCTGTAACACTGTAAAAAAATATAGAAAAATTAAATAGAAGAAATGTTTAAAGAGAGTTCAACTCCACATTAATGGGAAACTTTAAAAAAATATTTACTAAAATTCCAGTCTGCAAACAATCTTTCCTACAAAAATTTATATTAAATTATTACTGTAAGGTTATCTGTTTTAATATCATAGAAAGGTCATGATCTTATTTTTTTTTGAAAACTCATGACTTTAAGTACAAAGATAACAGTAGCAAGATTATTAGTAAAACATCTTATGTTTGTATAATTTCCAAATTATTAGAGAACATATTTTTCATGAACTTCTTAACATACTATTTTCCAAGTGTGGCTAACTGATTTAAATAAGATCAGATATGGAAAACATGCTTATACCATGCCTTAAATTATTACTTATAATAATTCTGAGTAATATAATTTGATGCAATTTGGAAATAAATCTTTTTTTTTTAAATTTGGCAATATGACTATTTTCTTCTATGTTGTTTTTCTAATCCTATCACTTTCCTTTTCCTTAAATATTTTGAACATTTCTCTATTAGCAAAATGTATGGAATGGAAAGGAAATACGTGCTATTTGTGTACTGGCAGGGGTGCGTTTGGAAGGGGGTTGATGCTGAATAGAAGATCAGTGTGGCAACAATTGGGGGAAATGGGATCTGGAACAGCTGCTCCTTTTAGATTCCCAAGAAGGAGACTGCCTGAGGTGGGTCATGGGACAAAAGGATAAAACGGATGAAAACTCTGATGTAAAGCAGGAAAATGACTGCTGAGACCCCTGAGCTTACACCTGAGTCGTCTCAAGCTGAGTGGCAAGCCCTCTTTAGCATGCTTCAGAAGCCGGTGATGAACTACACAGTACCAGGAGGCAAACTGGCTGCAAGCAGAATTGTCTGCATGTTTTGTATAATAACCAGTGGTCCTCTGGGGAAAGGAGGCCTTGATTTCCTCTGTGCCAGCATCTGAGCTCCCCTCAGATACAGAGGCCATTAAACAAGAACAGAAGGGTCAATTTTAGGTAATGATTCCTAATTGGCAAGTAAAGACAACTTCTATTTAATGGGTAGTGAAGAGCTCCGGTCTTTAAATAAAGAAATTACTCAAATTCCTTTTTTTTTTTATATATGCCATTTTTTTCACTCAAGGAAAAGTTATTAATACATTAATAAAATTTTTGTATAAAATGTCTGTTTATTACATATTCATTATAAAAATATGTGCCAATACAAAGATAAACTTAAGCCCTTTGTAATTTACATATGATAAATTTAGTAAATTACTGTTGAGAAATAAGTATACAGCAGCACTCTGAATGGATACTCAATAAATGTTACCTACCAGAGACTCATTGCTATCATTACTCAGTGCTAATTATATCATAGACTGTGGTAATAATAGTATCCTACATTTGAAAACTGTTTATGGTCCAAAGTATATAAACATCCATTTTTTCCATTTGATCTTCACAAAGATACAGCAAAGCTGCCATTACCATCTCTATTTCACAAATGATACCAACCCTCTAAGAAGCTAAGGGACTAATGTAAGGTCAATAGCTAGTATGTGACACATGGGACTAAAATCCATGTCTTCTAGACCATGTGCTAGCACCCCACCTGATCTTTCTATAAGACAGTTACCGTCCATATAAAGATTACACATCAAAACCTACAGTCAGCTCAAATGTTTGACCACTTAACAATTAGAGAGCAATTGCTATATACACTTGAACTATATTACATAAGGGCTTTCTTTATCATGTAATATAGCTCCTAAATAAACTCCTACTTCAACATCTTTCACCAACACATTTAGCATTTTATTCTATGCTTACTATTGGTTTGGGAATACTTGGGCCTAGAGCAAAAACCAGAAATTGTGATTTTATAGATGTTTGACCATCTATCACTTGGGGAAATAATTCTGTTATGCATGGTAATGGTGATAGAACAGTTGTGGCTTTCTGTACGTTAGATTCTAGACCACAAACTTTACATGGTCTTCTTACTTCATTCTCACAAAACTGTATTGAGGTAGGGGGTAGTAGTATCCCCATTTTATAGATGAAGAAACTAATGCTCCAAAAGGTTAATTTGCTTGTGCAGTGTCATGTGATGAGGTGGCAGCAAAGGTGGGATTCTGTTCTCCACCAGCCTGATTTAACCACTTTGTTGCCCTCACACTCCAAAGAGTTGTTAAATATACTTTGAAGAGCCTGTTGAGAGTTCCTGATTCAAGAAACGCTAGTATTTACTGCCTTTACTTCATGCAAACTTCTAATAATCAAAGGTACGGTAGCAGATGTGAGCATTTGTATCCCTCCCAGGCAACTCTAACCAGGTATCATGGTACCATAGTGAATTGGCTCCAAACAGTCCTTTACATGTCAGGACTTCAAACAGTAAGGAAATGACAAAAGTGCAGATGCCCAGAAGCAAATGCTCTTACAGATAGACTGATTCAGTCCACATACATTAGTAGGTATGGTCCAGCAGAAAAATTGATCATATCATCATATACTGTACATGTACAGAACTTGGCAGAGTTGAAGTATTTGAACTAATGCACAAAGGATCTAAATGAAGACAAGGCCTCTGAGAGCCTCTTTCTTGATCTCTCCTTTGCCTTGGCCCTTTTACTTTCTTTCCCTCTACAAATATAGAAATGAAATTACTTTTCTTTTAGCTTGCTGGATTTTTACTATGATACCATACTGAGGGTGAGCTGTGAGGAACTCAGATTTATTTGGGTTATGTCATGGTTTCAGTAGTAGATAAACGTCTTCACTGGTAAAAGTGACCAAAAGGAAAACTTGTTTTATGTATGTTACTGTGAACTCTGGCAAAGGTATCTGTATGTCAGCTAGATTGTCATTTGGATCAGGAACCCACTGCTATCAAAGATGGGTGACTTTTAGAGAAGAAAGTAACAAACTGAATAGAGAAAGGAACTAAATGTAAGAACTGTTTCCCTCCCAAACTTTGGTCAGCTAAACAATACAAATCAAATAAATCATTCTTTGTTAGAAATGTCTTCTGATATATAATGGCTTTCCCTTTGTATACATGGAGTTGAAAGAAAAAATAAAATTTTATTACAATTACCTAGCGACAGCCTAAGAATGTTATCACTTTACAAATATAATCCAGATCCTTCATTATTAATATTTATCAATAATCTATGAGTTTTTAAAAACAATCTATGAGTTACTAGAATATTAGTGTAACTATTTTTTCTGATATATTATTTATTTGCATTTTGCTATGAGATGCTGCTGATAAAGCTAGAGATTTAGGTTAACCATGTGTATATAAGCTAACACTAATGTTGGAAGCATTCTAAGCTATTATAAAGATGCTGACATGTATGCGAATATAAAGATGGCTACTGTTTTATATATGGAATAATTAAATAATATAGTACATGTGATGAATCTTGTACTATAAAAGCAAATGAAGTATCAATATGATGAATTTTGCTTTCATAGTATAATTTTTGATAGGCTACATTATTGCTAAATAATAAGAAGCAAATAATTCACTGAATGTACTGAAGACTGTTAAAGTTGGTGTTCCTAAAATTATTACATGAAATAGAATATTTAGAGTGGAAGAAAATTCATGCATAAAAACAAAGTGCTAAGGGAGGCTCTTTCCTTTTCTTAAATTAATTTTACGGTTGTAGTATTGGATTGTGGAACTGTGACCAACTTTGCAAAAGCCTTTAATGTGATTTTTAGTAAAATCTTTTTCTCTTTGAAATTTTAGGACTTTATAAGATACATTTACCTTCTAAAATTCAGAATTTACTCTACTTGGAACATGTACAGGTCTAAATTGATGATGGCCAAAGGGAATTACTATTTCTTTTCTCAGCACCTGATAAATGCAGGTAGCATTCTCACCTTTAAATGTCAGGGTCTCTGTGACCTCCTGAACAGGTTTATTAGAGTAACTATCACTTATCTTCCCCAAATACCCTTTCCTCATTGGCAGGGATTTCAGCCCTAAATAAATCCATTATTTAGGGTCTTAGTTTAACCCTATTCTGTCATCCAATAAAGAATCCTTTATCAACAAGGAATGGATGACCAGACTATTTATATGCTTCTCAAAATACTCTTCTATTACATGTATTAATCATTTATTAATAAATTAAAGCCTTTAAATTAAGATCCATTAGCAAATTTTCAAAATCCCTTCTGTTTCAGATAATCAGAACTATTAATCAGTACTATTTACTCGTGACAGGTTTCTCTAAGCTAAGTTTCTTTGAACAAATCATGTAAACATCTTTTAACAGACGAACAGTATTGAAAGGGAGGAATCCATGAAAGAAAGAGGCTGAATGTAGAGGCAAGGTACTAAAAATCTGAAAATATTTCAAATTATAAACTTAATACACAAATGAGAGTAATTGGGTAAATATCTCATCAATCAATCAATCAGGAAATCAATCCTATTTAGTAATTGATCAGGTAATTTTTTATACTAGATTCCCTAAAGAAGGAGTACTCTGTCTTGTGGGTTTCTAGCACCTTTATCTCTGAAAGGAAGCAGGGAAAGTGGCTAAAGCAAGATATTAGAGAGAAGAAAAAGACATGCTCTTCAATTGGAATTCAAAAAGCAAGATTTCAGGTTTTCTGGAAATCTATTTTATTACAACAGCAAAAACAGGCTGCCCTCTAAGATCAACCTAAGCTAGAAGACCTCCATGCCCCAAATCAGGTACAACTGCTCATGTCTGTTCTCTGTTCCAGCCACAACCCAACTCCAGCTTCTCATTCTTGGTACTTGTTCCCTGCCTCCTGTTGTATAGCTGTGAATCTGATGCCTTCTTGACTTTGCTTTTGGCATCCTACATCCAGATCTGACAACAGGTCCTTCCTTGGTCCTGCACCTGTGCCTATGGGTTTGGCCCAAATTTTAAGCTTGGTTCCTGTAATTCCTCAGTTCTCGGTGAGCTGTGTTCCAAAAAGACAACAATATTCTACCACAAGTAAGTCTTGGGCTCTGAAGACAGGCTTTCATTCTTCCAAACTGCAAAGGCTATTCTTGACTGTAGCAGTGAGCCTTGGGGCCTGGAATATGGCCTTCCTGCTTTCCCAAAGCCTCTGCCTTGACTGGAGAATTAAATGACAAAAGTTAACTAACCCTGACTCTAACAGAGGTACATGCCTAGGGGAGGGGGCCGAGTTCTTATTGGAAATATCTGCAAGAAGCTCTCTCATTCCAGCCCAAAACATGGAGGAGGCAGAAGGGGTTTGCATAAGTCTGTCTTTTAGACATGCCTGGTTTCCTGGGCTTGTATGTGATCATTTATTCCTGGTTTTCTTCCTACTTCCTTGGATATCCCTGCCTAATCTCCTTTGTACCTACACCCTTCAACCAGCTGGTCTCAGGCCTTTTTCATTTATCACTATCAACTCTCTTTAGGAAGTCTCCACTCCACAGCTTCAATATGCTGAAGACTTACATATCAAATGTGGATAAAACTTCCAATTTAGATGTCCTCTTGAGCTGTAGGCCCACATATACCACTATTTGATCTCTCCTTGGATAACTGAAAAACTCCTCAAATTCAATATATTCAAAAGTGAACTTCCATTTCTCCCCAAGCCTGGGTATCTGTTAGCATTACCTCTCAGTAAATGACACCAGCAACCATCCAGTTTCTTAGCCAGGCTCCTACGGCCCATCTGGGCATCTCCATCTCCCTCACTTTCCATACTTAGTCTATTTTTTTAAGTTTTACTTATTTATTTTTGAGGGAAAGAGAGCATGAGTGGATGAGGGGCAGAGAGAGAGAGGGAGACAGAATTTGAAGCCAGCTCCAGGCTCTCAACTGACAGCAGAAAGCCCGATGTGGGACTTAAATCCATGAACCATGACCTGAGCCAAAGTTGGACGCTGAACCGACTGAGCCACTCCAGTGCCCCCTTAGTACTTAATCTATTACCAAGTCCTTCATAACTTTCAAAATGACTTTCTTCCATCTTTACTACTACCACTGAAGTCCAGAGTAAAAATAATAAAAGCTAACAATTACCAAAAGTTTATTATATACAAGGCAGGCACTCTTCTATAACTCTATATAAATGATCTCTCCTAATCACCCTATGTATTAGCTTCCTAATACTGATGTAACAAGTCACCAAATAGCTTAAAACAAAAGAAATCATTTCTTTCATAGTTTCAAAGACTAGAAGTCTGAAATCAAGGTGTTAGCAGAGTTGTGTTCCCTCCAAAAGCTCTGGGGGAAGATTCTTCCTGCCTCTTCCAGCTTCTGGTGGCTCCAGGTGTTCCTTGACTATGGCAGCATGGCTCCAATCTCTGTGTCACCTTCACGTGGCTATCTCCTCTGTGTGTCTTGTCCTCCTTTTCAAATCTCCTTCTGCCTTTTTCGTACAAGGCCCCTTGTCATTGGATTTAAAGCCCACCCAGATAATCCAAGATGATCACCTCATCTCAAGGTCCTTGACTTAAATATATCTGCCAAGACTCTTTTCTAAAATAAAGTAACAATCACAGGCCCAGGAATTATGAAGTGGACATTTGGGGCCACCACTCAACCCACTACACCCTAAAAAGTAAGTAGAGTTATTAGTCCCATTGAATAAATGAGACAATTGAAACTTAGAGAGTTTAAGGTCTTTGTCCAAGGTTACACAGTTAATATAAACATGAGATTCATATTTATCTGGTTTCTGGTTTCCATACTTTCAGAAAAACAATTTCAATATTTTTCTGAAAGGAGTAACAGTTTTAAGAAATTTGTCTCTTAGATACCAAGTACTGCTTCTTCAATCCATTCATTACTAGACTGTACCACTACTGTTGTCTTCTAAAATTAAAGATCAGATCCAGTGCCTGGCATGATGTATGTCACATAGACGGTGCTTAATAAACAGTTGTGAATAAATCGATGTGATCCTGTCACCAGCCTCATCAAAAATCCTTAAAAATCTCACACTACTTAAAATATGAATTTCACTCTCTTCAACAAAGCATAAGACCCTCCAACCCTTCATAAAATTAAAAAAATAATCATTTGGAATGAGGATGGTCTTTCTAAGTATATCCAGAAGTCGTGCAAAAAGAAAGTGATAAATTTGGTCACATACGTATCCAAACATTCAGCATGGAAAAGTTTCATAAGTCAGGTTAAAAAATAATGAGCTGGAAAAATATTCAGAACACATATTACACAAACGTGCCTCATTTCCAAAGGAAGGAGGCACCTTCATTTATTATAGGAATGTAAACTGATGAAGCTTCTTTGAAGGGAAGTTTAGAAAAAAAAATGCAGTTCATCTCTTCTCTGACCCAGCATTTCCACCTCCAGAAATTTATTGTGTAGATCATCTCTCACTTTGGCATAAAGCTATTCACTGCTACACCCTTTGCAATAAAACCTGATTAGAAATAGCCTAAATGCCCACCAACAGGAGATGGTTAAATCCATTACGTACCATTATGGTACAACTATAAAATAGGACACCATGAGGCCCTTTTAAAACGAGGCATGTTTGTATGCATGAGTGTGGAAGAAGTTAACTCCAGATGCAGAACACTACCTGTAACGTGCCACAATTGTGTAAACAACATAAAGAACATATAGGCATATGCACTTATATGCTATACACACATATGAATATTCTTGGAGGGATAAACCCAAAACTTGTAACTGCATTTGCCTTTGAGGAAAAAATTGCAGGACTGAGTACCAGGGTGGAGGGAAGATTTATTTTTCATTGTAAACTCTATTATATTGCTTGAATTTATTTTTCTATGTGTTTGCATTGTGTGTGTGTGTGTGTGAGAGAGAGAGAGTGAGAGAGAGAGAGCGAGAGAGAGAGAGCGAGAGAGTGAGAGAGTGAGAAACGGAGACAGAGTGAAAATTTGTAAGCTAGTTTTCACCTAATTTTCCAACCTGATTTACCTGATTTCATACTTGCACCTGACAATTCACTGCTTCCCAAACATACTGAGTATGTTCACATTCAGAGTATGCATGTCTAATATTTGATATCATCCTCAACTCTCACACTTTGTCTGTAGAAATCCTGCTCCTCAAAAGCTCTCTGTGCAACCTCCCTTATCTTCAGCGTAGGAACCAAC
The DNA here is from genome assembly GCF_003009895.1 of Hyaena hyaena. Classification (NCBI taxonomy): domain Eukaryota; kingdom Metazoa; phylum Chordata; class Mammalia; order Carnivora; family Hyaenidae; genus Hyaena; species Hyaena hyaena. The sequence goes on along the minus strand of NW_024081111.1, from coordinate 117,711 downwards.
CACTCTGACCTCTGCACTCAGAAAACCCCTGTTCATCCTGCTTTGAACTATAGTTATGTTTACAAGTTGGCCACCTTCATTAAATTAGCTAAAGGGGAGTGTTAGCCTCTGTGCTCCCCAAAGTACCCAGAACACAGCCCTGTCGAATATATATAATTTTAACCAAAAATTATTAAGCAGAAGAGTTATCTAGGAAAACCTAAGTTCCCCATGATGACCCAATTTTAAGGGCAACAGAGAAAAATATCTAGCCCAAATGTAAGAACTCTACTTAACATGACCATCTAAATCAGGGAATGAGCAATCCTGAAAGCTGAACATAAACCCAATATCGTTTGTCAGATAAAATTATTACAAGAGTGATATGTGAAATGAAATAGGAACCTACACTTGAAATATATCAGAGGTATGAGAAAAATGAAAGATGATTTCTGCTATAATAGAGAAAAGAAAGTTCTTGGACATTTTTTGTTTGTTATTTTAGCCAAACACAAGAAGTCTCATCATAAAATAGGCACACACTTATTTTTATTGCAAAGCAGGCTACTTCTCAGACTGGAACTAGCAGCGACCTTCACCTTTGCTTCCTCCTCACCCCCGACTCAAGGTCCACAGCAATGCAATTTGCTCGACTGCTTAATAACCAGTCTTTTGTAAGCCAAGTTTCCCAAATCATAAGTTTACTATAATTTGGTTCTTTCTTCCTTTTTTTCATTCTTTCTTTCTCTTTCTCTTTCTCTCTTTCTTCCTCTTTCTCTTTCTTCCTTCCATCCTTCCATTCTTCCTTCCTTCCTTTCTCTTACTGTTTACTTTTTGCTATCATTTAAACCCATATCCTGAATGATATGAGAGTGAGCGTAGAGGGTCACTTTACTACACATATTTAACTTTTATATATCCTAAAGCACTTCATACTAATTGATTATATATTACCTACTATAAACAATAAAACTCATTTTTTCCCTACTTTTAGAATTTCTATTCTGCTTTAGTCTCTCTAAATACATAGAGGTTTGCCCATTTCAGTTGGGTTTATAACAGTAAAATAAATGCAACAAAATCAAAATTAAAGGTGGCAATGATTAAAAGTTTACTTCAACTTACTGTTAATGCTGTTTCATACTCTTCAGCAGCCAGGTGTGCTAAGCCCAAGTAATAGGAAGCTTCCCCTTCCATCTTTTTGTCATTTCCTAAAGTGGAAAATGTAGAAAAATTGCCATGGAATTAAAAACACTGATTACAACAAACAAAATCTTTGCTTTTTAAGACAGTAGAAAGTTGTAGCAAAGTGCACAGATTTGTGAAGAATCCTTAAAGCCTATGTGCTGATTTTAAAAGTTTGATGTTAAGGGTGCCTGAGTGGCTCAGTCAGTTAAGTGTCTGACTTCAGTTCAGGTCATGATCTCATGGTTCATGAGTTCGAGCCCCATGTCAGGCTCTGTGCTGGTAGCTCAGAGCCTGAAGCCTGCTTCCAATTCTGTGACTCCCTCTCTCTCTGCCCTTTCCCTGCTCATGTGCTCTTTCTCTCTCAAAAATAAATAAACATTAAAAAAAATTTTAAAAGGCTGACACTAATATAATTTACCTGAGTCACAAATGTTAGAGTAAGATACATCAGCAATGTATTTAAAAGTATTCTCCTGTACATATGCATATGGCTTAATAATATTTAGACATTCTTATGTAATTTCCATACTGTTCCACCAGTGAAGACTTAAAGTCATCCTCCATAGCCACTAAAACATACAGGAAATAATTGGTAAAGCGTATTGCTTTACTTAGTGCACAAACACATATACACAGAGATGGACATTCAGTGAAGTCTCTAACAGGGCAGATAATTAACAAGTTAAGGAATTATTGTTTTGATTAGGTTCAATTTATTATTTTTTTAAAAATATTTTTAATGTTTTATTTATTTCTGAGAGAGAGAGAGACAGTATGAGCAAAGGAGGGTCAGAGAGAGAAGGAGACAGAATCTGAAACAGGCTCCAGGCTCTGAGCTGTCAGCACAGAACCCGATGCAGGGCTCAAACCTACAAACCATGAGATCATGACTTGAGCTGAAGTTAGATGCTTAACCAGCTGAGCCACCCAGATGCCCCTTAACCAGTAGCTTTTATTTTTATTTATTTTTTTAATTTTTTTTTCCTTAGTTTATTGTCAAGTTGGTTTACATATAACAACCAGTGCTCATCCCAACAAGTGCCCTCCCCCATGCCCATCACTGCCCTTCCCTTCTCCCCCACCCCCATCAGTCCTCGGTTTGTTCTCAGCATTCACGAGTCTCTTAGCAGTAGCTTTTAAATTGAACCTAATCAGGGGAAATTTGGTGGTTCAGTTGGTTAAGCGGTTAAGCATCTGGCTTCAGCTCAGGTCATGATCTCACTGTTCGTGGGTTCGAGCCCCACGTCGGGCTCTGTGCTGACAGCTCAGAGCTTGGAGCCTGTTTCAGATTTTGTGTCTCCCTCTCTCTCTGACTCTCCCCTGCTTATGCTGTCTCTCTCTCTCTCTCTCTTAAATAAATAAAACATTAAAAAATTTTTTTAAAAAGTTACTGGTTAAAACTTGAGTGAAAATGACTGACATCTTGGTACATCTGTCCATAGACATTTTGAAATCCAAACACGTTTTTTCTTTGCTAATGACTGGTAATGCTTTTCATCATCTTTTCAAAGGAATTAGTCTTTCTAATTTCTGTGAATGTGTTTTATTCAAGGAATTATAAAAATCTTCTTTCCAAAGCAATATTAGTAGATGTGTAATGTGCTTCAATGGGACATATATCATACTATCTAATAAATACATAATTTATTTACATTTATATGCTAAATATATCATATAAATCTAATAGGCTTACAAGAACCATTAAAGGCTCTTATTTTCTTAAAAAGAATACTATCCTTTTTCTACTTTTTGGCTTTTAATGTTACCTAATTCCTGGGTAACACAAATGCTGGTACATCTACCCCCTTTTAAATTTCTGAACTCTGCACTACAACCATGATGGACTTCAGCAGGAGCTCACAGCTCTCCATCCTGCATTCACTCTCACCACTCACTGAGTCACCATAGTGGGGCGCCTGGGTGGCTCAGTTGGTTAAGTATCCGACTTCAGCTCAGGTCATGATCTCATGGTTTGTGAGTTCAAGCCCCGTATCGCGCTCTGTGTTGATGGCTCGGGGCCTAGAGACTGCTTTGGATTCTGTGTCTGATTTTCTCTCTGCCCCTCCCCTGCTCATGCTCTGTTTCTCTCTCTCAAAAATAAATAAACAGTAAAAAATATTTGACTACCATTTGTGAAGCAGTGGCTCAACTGAAAGGCTATAAGAAAACAGGATGGCAAATGCCAGTGACAGTATTATTATTATTATTATTATTATTAATATTCTCAAGCAATTTCACTCATTGCAGTGAATACTACCCTCAAGATCTCACCTCAGCAGAGTAGATGATGCCAGTGATCCAGTCTGGAGAATTTTAACTTTAATAATTTAGCTGGGTGCTAACTTTTTCTCTGCTATAAATTTATGGGTGTTGATGTTAGGCATGGGACTAAAGTAGGGAAGGATGGGGTAGGAGGGAGAGGCTATGATGGGAAATTGCCTCTTGGATAATTAAAAGTTGATTATTTATAATCTGCACTTGCTCTATTAAATGGTGTAACTGTGTTAAAGTACCAACAGTGGTCATGTGCTGATATAGTATCACCATTTGCATCCAATTATATGTAAAGGGCAGCCTAGCAAAGAAAAGAAAAATTGACCCTGTTGCTAAAAAGATTTTGAGGCAGCTAATTGGAACAGTCAAGTCACACTAAATATTAGTTTTAAAATAGGACTTAAGCATGAGAACTTTTCCTGTTTACTAATTAAAACAAAATCAAGATAAAGTGAAAGCATAAAATAACAGAGGAAAATGTTAGCATTATTAAAGTTGAATGACACATATACCAAAGGAAAAAAGGGCAAAATACTGTTTATATTATGTAGTTTATTTAAATGAGTTAAATTAGTATTGGCTTGGCTATCCAAGTCAATAATCATTCATGTTAAAGAAATACTGTTTTATTCTCAAGACTTAAGTTGTCCATTCATCTACTGGTATGCCTATTGACAGTCTAAAGAGGTGGCCATCAAGGGGGTCTAATGGATAGAGATAATGTGTTTGGGAATAACTCAAATGTTCCATTAAAATGTGTCTTAAAACTTCCATTTGTTATTTGGCTAACATATATTCACTGATTGATTTATTCACTAATATTTTTCGAGCACCTATTCTGTGCCAGGCACAGTGATAAGCATTTGGAATACATCAGTAAATTAACCAGAAACATTTTCTGTCCTCGGAGAGCTTACATTTTAGAGGGAAGGGAGAGAAAGAGATACAAAATAAATAAACACAGTAAAATTATGTGGTAAATTGTATGGTGATAAGTACTCCAGGAGAGAAAAAAAATGACAGCAGAGTAAGAGGAATTGAGAGTGCTAAGTGAGGGTAAAGAGATAAAAGCAGGTTTCAGTACTAAATACAGTTATAGGGTGGTTGATCCAACTCAGGAAAGATGGTATTCACAAGAGAATGAAATTGGGAATAGATAACAAAACATATGGGAGGCTCACAAGAATGTGGAAACTAAACACACTCGTTTTTAAATTTTTTTTTCATGTTTATTTGTTTATTTGTGAGCTGTCAGTGCAGAGCCTCATGTGAAGTTAGAACTCACAAACCACGAGATCATGACCTGACCCGAAATGAAGAGTCAGATGCTTAACTGACTAAGCCACCCAGGAGTCCCCTAAACACACTCTTAAATAACCAGTGGATCAAAGAAGAAATCAGAAGGTAAACTGGAAAACACTTTCAAATTAATGAAAATGAAAAAACAACAACCCAAAACTTATGGAACCCAGCTAAGGCAAGGCATAAAGGGACATGTACAGTTGTAAGTGCCTATTTTAGAAAATAAGGAACATCTTGCCACCTTTTAAAACCAGAAAAAGAAGAGCTAACTAAACCCAAAGCAAACAGAAGGAAGGAAATAATAAAGAGTAGAGTCTTTATATATAAAGAAGGAAATAATAAAGACTAAAAAAAAAACAATAGAGAAAATCAAGAAAACCAAAGATTGCTTCATTGAAAAGGTCAACAAAATTGACTAAACTTTATTTTTTCTAATTTTTTAAATATTTATTTATTTTTGATAGAGGGATACACAGAGTGTGAATGGGAAAGGGGTAGAGAGAGAGGGAGAGAATCTGAAGCAGGTTCCAGGCTCTGGGCTGTCAGCACAGAGCCCAATGTGGGGCTCAAACTCATGAACCGCAAGATCATGTCCTGAGCTGAAGTTGGATGCTTTACCGACTGAGCCACGTAGGTGTCCCCAAATTGACTAACTTTTAAAGCTAGACTGAGGAAAAAAAAAAAGGAAAGGAAAGAAAAAGACTCAAGTTACTAAAATAGGGAATCAAAGAAGGAAGATCAGTATGACTTTACAAAATACAATACAAAAGGGAGTATTATGGACAATTGCATACCAATAAGTGAAATAAACTAGATGAAACAGACAAATTGCTAGAAAGGCATAAACTACTGAAATTAACTCAAGGAGAAATAGTAAATCAGAATAAATCTATATGCAAAGAAATTGAATTAGTAATCAAACTATTATGCACATAGAAAATTCCAGGCTCAGAGGGCCTCATTGGTGAATTCTACCAAATATTTAAAGAATAATCAATACCAATTTTTCACAAACTCTTCCAAAAATTAGTAGAAAACACTTCCCAAATCATTCTATGAAGCCAGTATTATTTTGACATTAAACCAGATAAAGACATCATAAGAAAACTACACCAATATCTCTTATGAATATAGACATGAAAAGCCTCAACAAAATATTAACAAAGTGCATCCACAAAATTAAAAAAATGGATTATTTTGGACTTCACCAAAATTAAAAACTTGTACTTCAATAAAAGACAACCCATTTGAAAATGGGCAAAGAATCTGAATAGACATTTCCGCAGAGAAGATATACAAATGACCTATAAGCACATGAAAAGATGTTCAACATCATTAGCTAACAAGGAAATGCAAATTAAATCCACAGTGAGATACCACTTTATACCTGCTAAGATGACTATAAACAAGCAGAAGGACATCAACAAGTGATGGTGAGAAAGCGGATTTATTGAAACCTTTACACATTGCCGGTAGGAATGTAAAATCAGGCAGCTACTTTGGAAAATTCCATGCCATCTCCTCCATAAGTTAAATACAGAGTTACCATGTGACCCAGCAATTCCACTTCTAGGTCTAGAGACAAAAGAATTGAAAACCTGTACACAAATGTTCATAGTAGCATTATTCATAATTGACAAAAGGTGGGAGTAACATGTTCAGCAACTGATGAATGGATAAAGAAAATACGATAAAAGCATACAATGTAATATTATTTGTCCACAAAAAGGAACAAAGTAGTAATATATGCTGCAAGATGGATGAACCTTGAAAACATTACACTAAGTGAAAGCAGCTGGACACAAAGGGCACACATGGTATAATTCCATTTATATGAACTCTCCGGAATAGGTAAATCCATAGAGACAGAAAGTAGATTAATGGTTGCTAACAGAGAGGGAAAGGGAAGTATGGAGAGTGACTTCTAGTGAGTATCGAGTTAGTGTTTCTGGTTGCACTACTCTGTGAATATAATAAAGACCAATGAATGACTGAAATAGGAAAATAATAGAATACAGAATTAAGAGTATAGCTAGTGCTCAAAGGAAACAGTCAATAAAATAGGCAACTGACAGAATGGGAAAAGATACTTGCAAATGACATATCAGATAAAGGGCTAGTATCCAAAATCTATAAGGAACTCACCACACTCCACACCCGAAAAACAAATAATCCAGTGAAGAAATGGGCAGAAGACATGAACAGACACTTCTTCAAAGAAGACATCCAGATGGCCAACAGACACATGAAACGATGCTCAGTGTCCCTCATCATCAGGGAAATACAAATCAAAACCACACTGAGATACCACCTCACGCCGGTCAGAGTGGCTAAAATGAACAAATCAGAGGACTCTAGATGCTGGCAAGGATGTAGAGAAACGGGCACCCTCCTATACTGTTGGTGGGAATGTAAACTGGTGCAGCCCCTCTGGAAAACAGTATGGACGTTCCTCAAAAAAAATAACAATAGAACTCCCATATGACCCAGCAATAGCACTGCTAGGAATTTACCCAAGGGATACAGGGGTGTTGATGCACAGGGGCACATGTACCCCAATGTTCATA